>NC_136708.1:8618834-8772555 GCF_947650265.1 Symphodus melops
GTAAAGGATGTAATTTAACAATGAACCGTTGCAGTTGTTGTAAAAAGTTTTGCATGAGGTTTATCCTGTCAGAGCAGAGCAGGACAATGCAAAAGCATATTTTGAGTAGCCTACTTTTATTTTGGAGTATATGAACAGATAAACGGACTGAATTCACAGAGAACATGCAGCCCACTGTGGGAGTGTTATAGAAAAAGGGAGACGAGGAAACATCCAAGAAGATGAACTCCTTACAGGTTGTAATTTTTCAAAAACTTTTACTAGAACTAGTAGGTATGATCTGCTGGCAACGCTTATTCTTATTTTCCCTTCATATCCAAGCCAGGTCTTAAAACAACACACAATAGGATGACTTAATACTGTAAATCTTTGTGGCTTGCATCCAACCCCTGAGGCATGGAAAAAACTTCAAGCAGCACTGTGTCATCCAAGTTAAGTAGTGTTTGAGTATAGCCCAGCACTGATCTGAAATCTGTGTTCGAAATCTGAACTTTTTCCTTAGGTGAAAAGAAAATGCTGCAGGGGGAAGCTTGAACTCCACAGCAGTCACATCTGTTTTTCTCATGACTAACTCATCCCATGTTTGCAGGCTCTTGCATCCTGTCCCTGTACCCCACAAAAAAAAAAAAGCTCCTGGGAGTTCTGGAAAGTTTTTTTTTTTTTTTTTTTTTTGCAAATCCCCCTCACTACAAAATGTGGAACAGCTCAGCGCTGCATATCTTTGATCCACCACAGAACTTCTTCTTGCAATGTAGTATTTTTTTTGTCTGATTGGCCTCATTCTTCCATTTAGACCATAGGAAATGTTTTCTTGAAGGACCATTTAAGACAGATGTTATGGACCATTAGATTCCCCTGTTTAGTGTGTTATCTCCAGGGACACTCCCCCCCCCCTTCTGCAGTATCAGTTTCTACTCCCTCTTCAGCACCTGGAGTATTGAGCCCTGTAAACGTTACAAATAGGGGTCTTTGAGTTCATCTTCGCGTTGAGTTTTGCTCAGTTAAGTTAACCTGAAGCAGGCTGCACAATCTACGTCAAGCTGTGGGCCCTGCATCCGTACCACACACTGGCTAAACACTTTTAGCCTGTGCTATGGGCCTGCAGCTAATTGCATCATCAGCTTCACTTTTGTGCTCAATCTGGTCAGCACATTTATTAGAAATGTAAAGTCTAGAAAAACAGCAGGGCAAAATGCATTCAGAAGGGCGACTCAAGTAAGCATGAAGGCATCAACTTAAGTCATTACTTTGGCTGTGGAAATCTTTTTTTTTTTTTGAAGGTTCTGTGACTGCACTGACCTGTCTCTCATTCACAACTATTCAAGGACAAGCCCAGAACACTGCCCAGAATGTAAGGCTAGTAAAAACTTGCCTCAGTGGCTCTATAGTGTCTTACAGTATTGCCTTCCCTCGTTTGCAAATGTTCATTGCCTCTTATAGCTGGATATCTGGAGAATCCATCAAGGCCTCTGGACATCTGCAGTGACTTGTATACTCTTAGTTTCCCGCTGTAACAAGCCTTCACTGTGCTCTCATGCTTAACCTGTAACACAACTAAAGTTACAGCAGCCAAGAGCAAACCTGCACATCTTGTGTCCACTATGGATACTACATATGTACTGGAAATGCTTTGAAACCTCCTTGGAAAACATTACTCCAGAAGGGACTAAATACTGGCCAATGTTATCACCCATCTACTCCTTTTTGCACTTTTATTTTTATTTTTAAACAAAGCAAGCGTCATGGTTGTATTGATGTAAAGTTAGTAAGTTGGTACTTTTCAAGTCATCACATTTGTATAGCCATTCATGTTTTATAAGAAGATGACTCTTTTTTTTTCATCAGCTCCCTCTTTCTCCATCTTCTGCTGCAGGTTAAATCTTTAATCTTTGTTCCCCTCTCCATTAGTTGTTGTTGTAATACCAAAGACTGTATACGGTATAGTTTAAGTGACTTCACTTATTGGTTTTGAAGATATTTTTTGAAGCCATAGTGGTGGCAGTCGTTGTGTTAGAAATGCTATTCCAACTTTCAAACACTAGAGTAACTGGGGAAAAGACTTAAGGACTTAACCCTCCTGGCAAACGGCTCCAATCTGTCAGTCACCTCAGCCAAGCCCTTAGTTATGCACACGTATTAATAACTCTTTGGCCTAAAACAGCCAATTTGCTTTTTTTTCCCACTTTTGCATTGGCTTCATGTTTCAACAGAGGGTGCTGCATGAGCCAAACTCTTTGCTCCATAGATTGATTTGACTGATTATCTGAAACGATATTCACGTTCACAGATTCAAACATGTTCCACTGAAAATCAATTGATACCAAAAACCTATCACAACATATAACACAACTTTTGTTTGTGACTAAAGCTTGCAAAAGGAAGTTACCATTAGCACTACCAAGATACTATGCCCCAACCAGCGTGCAGGTGTTGGTATTAAGGCTGAAGCAATGCTGTGCAAAAAGCCCTTCCAGGATGGACATCAGCCTGTGCTTCTTATAGATGGAAGCTTATTTGTATGAAGACATTGTAAACAGATGAACTAAACTCTGGTGTTTTCCTGTCCAGAAGAGCTTCACTTTTTGTTCTATTTGGCTGAGGTCTTCTGATGCAATATAGCTAGTCAAGTCAAGTAAGTATTTGTATAGCACGTTTAAAAACAGCTTGAGCTGACCAAAGTGCTTTGTAGGCAATGCATAAGAAACAAAACCAAAAGTTACAGTATACAGTCCAATACTTAGTGTATAGTTGTCTTTTCTAGCACATGAGTGATTGAAGACAGTTAGATTACAAGTCTTGGGCTACAATTAGATATTGGACCATGGGAATTAATTTGCTGGATGCCTCATTGACATCACACTGGCCCACGTTGACTTACGCAGGAATGGGAATGTGAAAATTACGACATGGCTTCCAGTACTAACTCGAAGACCTGCAAGCATAAACTTAATGTTTTTTTTTTCTAATGGATTGGAGGCATGCTTGTCTTGTGCATCTACTTTCTTGTTCTGCACACCATCTGTTTTCTTAGCTTCTTTCCAATCAACTTTTTGTGAACTTTCCCTCCAAACCTTCTGCACAGAGAATACTTTCTCTGAAGGAGACAAAAAAGTCACAACCTCTCAGACAGATCAGGCGATTGTTTTCATGGCACTGCACCCAAAGCAGTCCTCGCTGTGTGTGTGAGACAGAACTGGGTAGACTTTAAGTGGATACACTGTGAGCGAGCTATCCATCAATCTTCTTGTTGCAGAATGCTGGCAGAGACAGCTGGAAAGGCGGTGAACCCTCAAATAATACATGACTGGCACAGTTATGCTCAGTTCTCCTATTTTAAACAGACGCAAAGCAGTCTAAACAGTGGGCTTCTGGTTCACTGTTATTTAATCACCCGTGGCTTGGTGGCTAATAAGCAATTCTGTTGTCAAGCCATAGAGAGGACATGTTTCATTTAACTCTATTAGAATGTGTTGCTTTAAACAGACTTCTGTTGGGGCTGTTGTTCCATCTGAAAGGAATGGCAATGGTGATAAAATGTGTGACAACAAAAATTGCTACTGAGCACATATTACCCTCTTCCATTGTACGGAAGATGGTATCTGCGCCCTTTTTTTGTTTGTGTATTGGAGCCATAAAATAACTGGCACTGATAGCTTTACTGGGAGTAGAAAACAGGCACTAGTTCAGGACTTCAAACCAAATTCAATTCAATTCAAAAAACCTTATTTGTCCCGGGGTGGGGGGACTCAAGGTGACTCCTGGAACTACTGAGCATTTGTCTTTTCAAGGGAGACCCATTTTTATTGTCAAAAAAAAAAGAAAGAATGGAGGCTGTGTTGTGACTGTCAATGTTGGTAACCACTTCTGTCTGGCATTTGTCCTTCGGCTTGTAGTGCTGGAAGACTTTCAGATTGTGTCACTGCGCTCCTTCCCGTATTTGCTTCATACTCAGTCACCCAATCACTTGCAGGTCCGCTTACCGGGCTCATGGCCAACCCAGCGGCCAAGCCCAGTGTCCTAACCCTGTGTTGCCTTTATCTGCTCTCTCCAGATGGGCGGCCATGAAGCTGCAGATGGAGTACAAAAAAAGGAGAAGAAGAAAAAGAGTAATCCATGGAAACACATATTAGGAAGCCTTTTAAACTGTTTTGGATTAAAGCCAGACAATAATAGCAATGAGCTGTAACTTTTCCTTCAGCCTGTGCGCTCTGGACTGTGATGCATTATGGATTATGTACTGTGTGAACTTTATTATTATTGTGATCATGTGGCATGAAGCCTGTAATAATGGCTGCAGCTTTGGAGTGCTCAAACTCAGCTGTCTCCAGCTTTGATTAACCTTTCACCCAAACAATGGAATACTATTTCTTGCTTGCAGCTGCATATGAAAGCATCAACAATTGTGCATACAGGCAACATGCACAAAAGAGTGATCTTGCTAACCTGGCCTTCAAAGCTAGAAACAAGCAAAACACTAAATAATTTACAATGTGGGGCATGTTAAGCTGCCCCTTTTTTATTCTTGCAGAACACAAACATCCAATATTGTCGTCCACCACATTATCTATCAGCAGCATGCTAAAACCAGTCAGGTCAAGCTAGCTGCTATTCACACCGTGTCCTAAGCCGAGCAGGAAGCGCCACATTGTGAAACCCCCAGGGGAGCGTGAGAGGTCATTTCTCTGGGCAGATGGGACAGGTGTGTGTGCGCAGAGATGCAGTCTGCTCGCCTGACCGCCTGTCTGCCTTGAGGGCCCCGCTGTACCTGTAAACACTGAAGAGTTATGGGGTCCTTGCACATGCTGGGGGGCAAGTCCAGGTCAGCTGAGATGTGTTTATGCGAGTCTGAGTGGGCAGTGTGGGTGTGTTAATGCGTGTGCATGTGTGTATGATAAAAAGGCTCTATGCCAGGGGTCCTTGGAGGCTGAATAGTGATTATTTCGACGTGGCACATATTTTGATTTTTGCAGGGGTGTGTGTGGTGAGTAATTTTTGTCGGGCCACGTGGAAGCATCTGGTGCAACACAAGCGCGGCTCCACTAGTCTCCAGATGTGTTTGTATTTTTTTTTTTTTGGTGTTACTGTCTCTTTGAGTCTGGACCTGGCAGCCTGCATGTAAATGTGTTTACTGTGCATGTATTCGTCTCCTCTATTTTTACAATAGGCATTTGCTTTGTTATGTGTTTCTATTGTCTTAGTGACTTTGAGTTCATTTTCTGCTACAGTCATGTGTGTCTCTACGTAAGTGTACTTTCTCTGAGACAATTACACGCCAGTGTGTGTGTGTGTGTGTGTGTGAAGCAGCTGCCCAGTCAAAGGCCAACCAGATGGACAGGGTAATGACTATGATCAGACTTTATAGTGTTACACTCCTTAATGAGGGACATTCTGCTTAATTCATATGCCACTAACAAAGCCGGCATCATACCACATAATTAAGACATCAACCATGACTGACTCATAAATATACATCAACGTCTACTTAGGAGTCAAGCATAATGCGCAGCTGTCAGCACCGTTAGCAGACTGGGTGGCTTACTGACAGAATGTGGGAAGGATTTGACTTTTTTTCCCCCCTCTCTTTGTTCATCCATCAGCCGGTGGTAGAGGCGAGGAGAGGTGAGGTGTTTATCCGAGGAGTGAGACCATGTGGCTCCTCTGCTCCAGTCTGACGCTGTTGGCCATCAGCTTCGGATCATGTGGCACGCTGACGTCAGAGCAAGGTGAGTTTCCCGTTCGCAAGTGGATTTCCAAAAAAAATGCAATCTTTTGTGATATTTAGAAATAATATGGTGTTGTTATAACATAAGGATTAGTTTGAAATGCTAGGAACTACAGGGAAGGAAAAGGGGAACTACAGTGAGCCACAAGACCACCTTAGCTCTTGGTGGAACTCTAACAGTGCCTAGACAGTGTTCTTCATTGTTTCTTATGAACAAAAAGTAGCGCTTTTTGTCAATCTTGCATGCATGATCAGGATGCATTCAGTGTTGTTAAATCCCACATGTTCTCGACCCACGTGATCCTTGTTGTTTGCATTCAGAATACACAATGAGAAATCTCTTTAAAATCTTAAAAGATTTCCGAGCTCGCTCCCAGCCCTCTCTGGAATAATTAACCAAGGAGACAGAGACGCTCTCCCCGCAGAACAAGCTGGGTCAAAGCGATCAGCGTTCTCCCTGCGGAGCACGCCATTTGCCAAAACTTTCATTAAAGCAGGATGAGCCATGACACGACATTCCAAATGCCTGTCACAGCTGTACATGTTTAACGGTTTTGGCACCAATCACATGCATTGTCTTTTTCAAACTAGACTAAATTACCAATCGTGTGTTTCTCAATAAAAGGAAGGCCAGAGTACATAATGGAGGTTGAGTGTCTAATTCATGAAAAAAAGAGTGCGATCAAACTGCAGATAAAGAAAGATTCAATGTAACCAAAAAGGGCAAAACACTATAGAGCTTATTGTTTCAAAGGTTTCAAACAAAATTATTTAGTATGTAAACACAGGGAAGCACGTTCACAGGAATCCATGCTAGATACATGAGACGTGGATGGTAATGACACATGACAAGGAAGAGAAAGCGCACAGACACTAGCGGTGATGGGACACGGGTTTGACAAACAAGACAAGGGTGAAAGTGTTGAGGGCGATCAGACAAGGGGAGGAAATCTGAAAAGAGCTTGCAAATAAAACAGGAAACACAAAAGATAAGACTAGAGCAGTGCACACAGGGAGAAGAGAAACAAAATGATACAAGAGGGAAGATAAAACAGGCACAATAAAAGCTTAACCCAGGAATATGAAGAGAAAAACACACCAAGGGATTAAAGCAACACAAGGAAACAGACAACAAACACAAGGATGAATGATGACTAAATAAAACTGGAAATTAAATCTAAACACTGAAATAAACTAAAGACAAACAAAAAAAAGCACAAATACATTAACATTTCTAAATGTTTGCTGTGACACTCATGTGTTGTATGTGTAGTTTCACTATTCTACATTAAGAATCGGGACCACGGGAGATACTCTGGCAAATTAACGCATTCTAAAAAAACAAACCAGTCAAATCGTATACAAGCATGCCATACAATGTTTAGCTGTACTATGCCGTGTGCTAACTATCTGGCTGGCATATCATGTGTAGACAAAGAAGAGAATCAAATAGATTCTTTACAGATAGAATACAACAGCTGAAGACAGAAAGGAAAGACGCAGGTTGCACTGTGCACTTTCACTTCTATCAGGATGCTGGATTACCTCTGCTGGGCTTTCAGGTTTTATTTAAATAATTTGATGTACCTGGTGTTAATGTTAGTCTGATTGTTTTTAGTGTTGTCTGTGTATTCTGTGGGGACAGAGGGGATGACAGACAGTAAAGGACTGAGGTAGAATTTGAACCCACGGGCGCGATGAGGACTATAACCTTTAACCGCTATGCTAACGTGCTGTCTTATTGCATCAGACGCGTCTGGAATTAACAGTTCTTACAAATTGGATAAAAATGGAAATGTAAAAAATATATAAAGAACAAATTATATGTATAGACACTGTAATAGTTTTTTACCAAACATAATTATATACCATTAATTTCTCAAAACCCACTTCTTATCAGAACTGTTCTTTTGGAGGCTCAAAGACAAGTCTGAAAACTTTATGAGTATTGTTAGTATTTCAAATGTTCAGTCTTGAGTTGTACAATATGCTTGACTAACTTTCACACTTTGAAGCCCTTTGGAGTTTGACGGACCTGTGTGTGTGTGTGTGTGTGTGTGAATTGTATTCTTGACGGAGGCTGAGTCTACAATGAAAGCAGACTTTAAATTACAGCTTATATCCGTTTGATGCTGGTGGCTTGTGGGTGGCAGGCTGCTTAGTCTGTGGCGGGGAGGCGTATGTGTTTACCATAAGCGGTTTTGTACCTCTTCGTGAACCATCAATCATACTGAGTTTCTGCATATGTCTGAAGAAGAGAAATGAGTTTTTATGATTCCGCTTGTGCGTATATGAGATTGCAAACTTTTTTTTTAAAAAATGATTTAGTTTTTTATCTGTCTGGGTGCGTTTGTTGAAAATGTGCATATTTGCGACAACAACAAAAACAGACAAGTCATCAAAAGGTAGAAAGGTGAAGAGAATGTCTTTCATTGTCTTGTTTTATATCTTTATTTTTGTTCTCTGTGAACTGTCATACTTTTTCATCACACTGTCAGGGGGCCGGCTCTTTAATATCACTCAGGGGGCCGAACAATCCTCTGTATCCCCTGGAGCTCTGAAGGGAGTTTTGTGGATGTGGTGGTACCTCTTGGGAGATCCTTGTCAGAGATTTTCAGATGAGACTGAGTCAGCTTGCAGCTCCCCTGAGTCCCTTCCCCCCGGTGGTTGTAGGAAAGTGCTTTCTCAAGTGCAGCTGTAACATTTTTGTCACACCAAGCACCACACACACACACACACACCTACAGACACACACACACACACACACACACACACACACTAGTGGTATTCCTCTGACTCATCCAAACCGCTTCTCACTGATAATTTGCTGACATTACAGGAGGATCGTAGGTTTAAGTAAAACTAGTGTTGAGCTGGTTGATTGCGCTGCAGTTCTGCGGGGAGACTGGTCTTCAAAGCTGAATTAGATTGCAGAAATTTCCCTCCTTTGGAAAAGTTCTGCTGATCTGGATCTTCCTAAACAGCATGCACCCTTTAAACACAATTCTAAATGTGTAGTTAATGTATTGATAAGTTTGGACTTTGTTTCATGTATCTGTTTCAGCTGAAGTGTGTGATTTGTGGTTGCAGTAAAAAGTCATGCTGTAGTTTGCACAGAAACAGATATTAGAGAAGACAAGAAGCTTATTGCAAAAACGCATTACAGTCCGAGGTTACACGCGTGAATGTCACAGTTTAAAGGCGAAAAAACAACAACACTCGACTCAGCTCAGTAGCAGCAGTCTCTACTCACAAAAAAATACAAAGATACAAATCCAGGCAGACAGTTAAATGGATCAGGCTGAGGAAACGTCCAACATCCAGACTTGGTCAAAAGACCAATATATTGATGAAAAACATAAAAAAAAGCTAAGGGAACATATACTGAGACAGTCTGGCAGAGGGTAGGTGAAAGTGAACTGCTTATTTATTTATTGACATTGGAATCCATTAGTTGTTACCACAGTGAGACCTAGTCCTCCAGGGATTTATACAAGCAAAACATGACATGAAAAAAACAACACAAAAACATAATTAATCCAATTCACAACATAAGTGAAGAAAATGGAAAAACAATCAGACAAACCAATGACTGACAATCCGTACAATTGATGTCATGAGCACATAGATAGTATGTATTAAAATTAGGCTTTTCCTAACCTTAGACAATCAAGTCTCATACACATTCATTAAGTTACATGCAGACCAAATGGATCTGTTTTTTCAAAACTGCATTTCTTCATCGTTTTTTTTAAAACTGATCTTGTTGGTCATCTGTGTTCAATGTAGTGGCGCTGTATTCCAGTTCAACATTTGCCCTATACATAGCAGTTCTCTGTCTAGCATTGGATTTAGTCAGGGTTAATGTTAAACGCCTAAAGAACGCTGGTCTTGTGTCATAATTATGTCAGATATTTGTGTTTAAGCTGGGAGTAGAAGTAAGTCGGTTTTCTTGATGTTCCTTATAAACTGGCCAACCAAGCCTCACGCAAGTTCTCTTCCACGCCGATCATGGCAGCCTTGCATGCATCCATTCCACGCCGTCACCCATCGAGCATCGAACACGACGTGGACAAGACTGTTCTGAGTGAGCTGGATCTTATTTGGCTTCTGTTTCGAAGCGTTAGACCAAACAGTTGAGCAGTAATCAAGGTGAGATCAAACTAATGACTGCATCACTTGTGTTATTGTGATTTAAGTTAATTAATCTTCTAGTTTCTGCAACTATATTGTTCATGTGAGTGCCCATGAAAGTTTTTTATAAATTGTTACCCCCAACAGTTAAGCCTCTTTAACATGCTCTATGGGCCCCCCTTGTAAAGAGATGAACAGCATTATCTTAGAGCATAATGCATAATGCATAACGCTATCTTAAAGCATATCTGGAACCAAATATCAAACTCTTTGTTTTTGAAGTGTTTCACTTAAGCCTGTTTCCCAAAACCCATTCAGAATCCAGCATCAATCATTCATCCACACTCCTTCCACAGAATCACAACGAAGTTACTTGACATTACAGACAGGCACACACACAGCCCAATGACCCACTAGCTTCCTCCTCTCCTGCTCTTTATATCACAGCCCCTGAAGTTGCCACAGGTGTGTCTGAGCAACCTGAGGCTGAGGAGCCACACCCTGGGGAGAATAAAGGATCGAGGGGGAGCACGCCTGACCAACGTCTGACACTACACCTACATTTTTCCATAGACTTTGAATGGTCACACGGGCACAATGCACAAGTCGCGTTGCATGTAGGCATGAGGCGCCTTAACACGTTAATGTGTGAACGCGTTTGCAGACGCTACACCTAACGTGGCAGGCCTTAAAACCCACAACATCTAATGCGGTCTATGCCATAAGATGCAAGGCCTGGCACAGACTATGTGAAATGACATTACAGCGCAAATAAGGCATCATTTTTATCAAACAAATAGCGGGAACTGCACCACTGTCTTGTATGCACATTTTAAACTCTACGGCCGACATAATGTTCAGAGCATGGGCCTGGAGAGTAACAGGGACTGGGCCACTGTTCAGAGACGAGCGGCGGAGAGGAAATGGATCCACTTATTAACAGTAGACCCAACAGGCCTTAATGAAAAATACTAGAGTGGATCCATTTCCTATTTTTTTTATATAGCTTTGGTGTTTTTTTAGAAATACTGACCTCCTGACCTCCCTGGGCCTCTCCTACAGGTTTTAACAGGTCGACCCTCTGAGGGCCGGGCTACCCTCCTTCTTTTAACTTCGGTTTTTATCTTTTAAATACTGATTTTACAGCCTACCCCGCCTCTATGGGATCTTAATTTATTTATTTTACGATTAATGTGTCTCATGCTGCGCTCTTACCCAAACCTAACCCATAACAATTAATCATGAAACTCGTTTCATATACTTCATAATCACTGTAAGTTGGTCAGGACCATGTGTATGCCATGTTCACAATTGTCTTCAAGACGTTTTGAGAGAATTTGAAGTAGCGCAAGTTGTTTCTTCTCCTTCTTTACTGCTGTTTAGCAGTGTTCAGTACTGACGGGTAACCTTCAGACTACTTCGTATGTTATAACAAGCATGCGGTTGAACATCACCGGCAAGAAATGAACTTGAGTATGACACTTAAATGTGGAACTGCTTCAGGGTGAGGGCTGCTTCATGAATGAACCTGTCCTGTCATTTCTACTCTCTAGAATGTGGCGGCATGAGAACTCCTCACAAAAGCAGAATGAGCACGCAAGTGCTCAAAGAATACTGCAGTACAGAAAATGAACAACGTACATACACAGCACAGGAAGCACTCAGCGTTATGAGATGTTCAATCTGAGTTCATTTTGAAAAGCTTGTAAATGTGTGTGTCATGAGTGCCGTTTATGTGTCTGAGCTTTTGATCGTGTAGTGAATGTGGGCCAGAGGCCTGCAAGGGGAAAAAATGGGTGAGCTCATCCTTTAGAAGAGAAGTGTTTTAAGTATTTCCACTGCTGTGTACTGCAATTTTATCTCTGGAAAACGACCAGGAATGTTCTCTCTTGTCTCTTTATTTTGGCCGAAAGTGCAAGTTAGAGAGAGACACACGCTGTCTCCCCCTCTGTCTCGATCCCTCCTTCTTTTTCAATATGTCCCGCTCACTTTGTTGCTTCTCCTCGTTTGTGCCCCACATTTGCTACATGACTCACTTCACTGAAACGTCTACTATGTTAACCAGCATTCCCCTCACCCTCCCTTACATCGCATGTGTTTAATTACTCTGGGGACCTCCATTTCTTTCGCCCTCTGATTCGGACTTTTTGCCGATCGAGCATCCCACTTTAATTATCTCGGGATGACACCTTGCAAAGCACATTCAATACCGAACATACGCCGTTTTAAAAACAACCCACAAACCACTGTCTGACGCTGTAAGCACACCTCTGACCTCTTCTCCCTGATGACAGGACTTTGCCAAGTTTATGCAACAAATAAAAACAGACTAAAACCTCAGAGACTGTTGGTTTCAGGAGACTCACACCACACCAAAGCACTTGCTTATTCATACACGTATGATGTTTCTTGTCATAATGAATGCCTGCTAAGAAGATCTTTGTCATAGGCCTCATGAGAGATTCTATTTCAAGGTCTTACTTTCATGATCCCATCATCCAAGTTTCTCCCTCTCTAATACATTTTATGTGAACACCCACCAAGTCTCTTTACCCTCAAAAGTAACGTTTTTACTTCTTTAAAGACCTGAAACGTCCTGATTATGTATCCTTGGCATGGTGGAGACTTAGGGAGGGGAAACACTCACAGCAGTGTGCTGCATGGCTGCCAGTGTAGCATCATTACCTGCTTTGGCAAGATTTAAACACAACCAATCAAAGAGGAAGTGAACCCAGCCAAGACCATCCAATCTCTTTAATGCTACACGCAGCTAATACCGGGATCCTGGAGTTGCACGCATACTATGTGCTAATTAGCTTGTCAACAAGCAAACACTTTCCTTTGATCACAGCTTGAGAGGGAAATGGGGTTCAAGTTCTGCAGTGTTTCTGCTGCCAAAGTGCCTGCAGTCCACTAAAATCTCCTCCTCACTCCTATAGAAAGAGCTTGTTCCTTTGATAGCTAAAGTTAGACGTGTTTCAAGTTAATCGATCAAGCTGCAGTGCTTACATTGACTCACTGAAGTGGTTGCACAATAGGGATGACATATTTTTGAAATCCCAATTATAGTCAGAGGAATAATAACGCTTTCATGATTATCACAAGTGTTCTGCATTACTTCCACATTTGGGATTAGAAAACCATGAAAATTAAATGTACAGCTGCTTTAAAAAAAAAAAAAAAACAGAAATAAGAAATTCATGAAATAGTCACAGCAAAAACAATAAAATAAAAAGTAAATAGAGAGTGTATTTCTGAATTAAAAGCAATATGGAAAAAACATCTGAAGTTGACTCGCAGGCAAATTGTTTGGCTAAACACCACCATTGGTTTCTGCTAAACATGAGACAACAATGACACAAACGCCAAAACAGCCAAACTTTACATCACAATCTGTAATTATTAATATCTGCAGGAATGCACTCTCTGATTCTGGTTTGGTCCCCCTTTGTGCTCTTTTTTCTTCTTAGCCCTGTTTCTCTTCTGTCACCATCCTCTTCATCTTAGTCTTAGGCAAACCGAACAGAGACGAGCTGTCATGGTTTGGTTTCATCTTGATTTAGTTTTCATTCTGTCCTTAGTGTTTTGTTTGTTTCCTAGTGTTGATTGTTTCCCTTGTATGTTTTAATGTTTCATAGTCTCGTGCTTACTTTAGTCTTTAGTGTGTTTCCCTGTGTCCTCCTATGTTACCTGTTAGTTTATTTCCTGTCTTGTGTTTTAAGTCTAGTCTTCGGTGTTTCCTGTTTTATTTTGTATATCTGGTTTTGGTGGTGTCAGTGTTGGGTTTTACTTTGTACTTGTCCTCAGTGTTTTGGTCTTGTGTTCTTTGTTCCTTGTGTTTCCTGCCTTTGTGATTACCCTGATTGTCCTCACCTGTCTCGTTAGTCTCACCTGTGTCTGATTACCCCTCGTCTATTTCGTCTCTGTGTTTTCCTCAGTTTCTTTTGTTGGTTCATTGTCTTTTGTATGTCGTCGTGGCCTGTCGTTTTCTTCACCCTGTCTCCCAGGATTTTCCTTGTGGTTTTTGGATTTTCTTTGATTTTGCTGGACTTGGTTTTTTTGAGTAAGTTTTGTTTTGCCTTTTTGTTTAATAAATATTTCTGCACTTGGGTCCTCCTCCCCTGTTTTCGTACTTCCGAACGTGACACGAGCAAGCATATTGCTTTTTAAAACTGAAGTTTGTGAGTGAACTAGTGCTGTTTAGTCCACACGTCTTGGTAGATGACCGTGGCCCTTTGCCGAAGAAACATACTGCATTAATGGGAGCATTGGGCTGTGCTGTTGACATGGGGGAGACACCGTTCTCCTTAACTAAAAGTTATCAGACTATTAAATCTATTCTTGAACATGCCATTTTTGGTCCGAAAGTTGCACAGTGTTGCTTTAACAGTCCATCAGGCACAAAACAAATTTGCCAATAAGCTTTTCCAAGGCAAAAATGTTTCCATCCCAATCGGATCGACGACAAAATATCCTTTTTGTTGGAGGGGTCACTTTGTTGGATTTAGCTATGTTTGGTTTGCATGTGAGGATACTAAAGCTCGAAGTCCACTTCCACGTGACCACTATAATTCAGTGTGCCATCTTAGTATTTTTTTACTGAAGTGCTAATTTACTAAAGGATCTTGTAATCTGCAGTTGTCCGAAGAAAGTCGTGCAAAATCTTGGCTGAGTACAAAAGGTCCTAAAATTACAAAAAGTAGACGCAACGCCGTGTTTTTGGTTTGAAATGTGTGAAAAAATGGCTTTAAAAAATGTTGAGTTTCTCTAAGGACATGGGTCCTAGAGTCATGCAGACTTATCACCTTGCAGAGACAACCTGAAGGGTGCTCACCAGAGTGTAAAGGGCAAGTTGGTTTTTGTGAGGCGACAACTTTCTCACCTCCCATGTCCTTCTATTCACGCTTTTCTCATCTTTTTCCATCTCTTCTATTTCCAAACTTCACATGGTGCTGCCTGCCTGCCTCCAGCCAGGATTACTCCTGACAAAGCCTTCATCTCAATTCTGTCTGATGAAAATGGGGTGGTGATGAACAACAGCAAAAGAAGTGGAAAAAAACAAATTTGAAAAAAGGGAAGACTAAGCCCAGATAAAAAGGTAGATCCTTGCATATCTTCACTTCAAAAAAATGAATAAGCTCTTGGTGTATACTGTGTGAATATGCAAGGGACTTTTTTTAAAGGCAGCACTTTCCTTTTTAAGTCTGCAGAGTGTGCCTTTTGTGCTGAGTTAGCAGATATGATTTCAAGATGGACCAGTCAAGTTATAAATATACGTTGACTATGTATGAGGAGAGAGAGAGAGAATGGGGATGAGAAAAAGAGGATGTAAGATGGAAATGTGCAAGCAGCTCAGAACACTTGTACTCTCCCTGCAACTGTTCAGATGTCACATTCAATTCACACAATTTCTTCTTCAGTTTCTCTTGCTTCCTACAGAACAGCTGCTTGACATCACTTTTCCACACCTTGATTTGTACATGCAGACAGTAATAAGCGAGTGGTAAAATATACAGGCTGACATGTGCTGCACTCTGGAATAACTGTGTTTTGAGACCGAGATGAGCCAAAGCTGCAGGGTGTCAACTAATGAACTTGATAATAGGTGCTGAAGCGCTTAATGTGATTCAATTCTTTCTTGAGCCGACTTGCGTGAAATTAAATTCCTTACTCTTGATTAAAGTCAGTTGGATTTTATTGTTTTTGTAATGACATTAGGCCTTCTCCGCTTGTTTTCATGTGATTTCCGCCAAGATTAAGTCAAATTGTGGCTGGCTAAAAACGTGTGGTTCTGTTGTGTACTTCAATGCGTTTCACTCACTCTTATCAAACGTGTGTTCTGAATAACTAAATCAGCTTGAGTCATGATAAACTCAGTGAAATTATTTGACTGTTAGCAAAGCCCCTCAGATATGTTTCTCTTGTACTATAAACCACTCCTTTCCCCCACAGTGAAGTGAGGTCATGAAGAGTCCACACACTGTCGTTTCTGGCAGTGGTGAAGTTAGTCATCTCTTAATCCAAAGGTTGGCAATTCAATCCCCAGCTCAGTTCTACAGGTCAAGTTGTCCTTGGGCACGACACTAAAGCCAAAGTTGTTCCCAAAGGCATAGCCATTGGGATGTGAATGTGATCCGCACTGATTGGCAAATCAACTGAGCACTTAACATAGCAAACATTGCCATCAGTTTTGGGAATAAGTGTGTGAAATGGAGATATATCATGAAGTGCTTTGAGTGGTCTACCAGTTGTGATTCTATGTTTATCTTATTCTGTCTTTTATTCTCTTGTCAGTTTCAGTGAGTTCTCCCTGAAAGAATGGAGCACAATAAATTAATGATTAATAATTAGCTGATTCAGCAAACTAAACTGGTAGATATACTTTAAGCATTATGTATTTGTTTTGGGGCTGGACCTGAACATATTTGGCTATTTGGCAATAAATCATTCATTTTTGGATATTGCTTGTTTTTGGGGTATCTGATGTTCCTATCCTCACAGCGGTCAGTGAACGTCACACTTTAGTTCACCGTGTGCGCCGCCCCCACTTGGTATTGACTATTTAACTACCAACTCTGGGCCCAAAGAAATGGTATTCAGGACAGCCCTGGTTTGTTTTCAGGGAGGTTAACACAAAGGCCATTATTCCTGGCCAAAGTCAATGCTTCTTTTATCTGGGCTTCAAAATGAAATACTGTTTGCTGTTTCTTCTTCATTGAAAAAATTGAGGCTAAGATGTGAAATAATAATAATGTAAAATGTCTCCAAGTGGCTTTTTTAAGTGTCCATCTGATTTAAAAAAAAAAAAAAACTTATGCACTGCTAAGTTTATTTTGTAAGTTTGGTTAAACTATCAAACAACAGTTAAGTAATTGAAATGTTATTTATTGAACATGTTAAAAAGGGACATGTCTCTTCTTGGAAATGATGGGCGTTTTTTTTTTTTTTTGGTTGCTTTCTAGCCAGACTAACGTTGAACAGCTAACTGTCTATAACGAAGACATTTTTATAGGATGTTGCCAGATTAAGCTAGCTAGCCTTTGCTCAGGCTAACTATTAAACCCAATGGCTTAGTTGAAGATGTTCTCTCTGGTTGATATCTTAACCTTTCCGGTGGGATACACCAATTGGGTAAATCAGGTCTGATTCTGATACAACGTTTTTAATTGTAAGCATCTGTGGTTCAAATGAGCCATGAGGTTTTCATGTGTTTCAACGGTTGTTGGAGATCTTTCCTCTTGAAATGTCACCTTGTGATTTCTTACAAACTGCGTGTCTTTGACATTTCCAAGGGAAGGTGTTAGACTCCCACACTGCTGACATTTTCTCACACATTTGACTCTGAAAAAAAATATCACAGTTTGTTCATTAAGTGTCTTTTTCTGTCAAATAAAAACCTATTTTCTGAATCTGCAGTTAGGTATATTAGCTTTCTAGAAATAAACTAATGCAACTTAATTGTCTTTTACTGGCTGATACGTTCAACTGATACATTGGTGCATCTCTGATTTGCCTGTTTTGTTGCGTCTTGTTGAGTGGAAGTAGTTAGTTCCAAGATTATTTTTGTGTTATAGCCTATATGAAGTAAAATGAGAAATTTCCTTTTTTCTAATACAGCAACCCCACTTGTTTATTCCCTCTGGAAATAATGCCAGGTTACATTAACTAACCTTAAGCTTCACCATGAGGCACACATGAATGAATTCAAATACTATACAGATAGCCACATAGCAAAGACAAAATCATTAGGTTGTATTTTTGGCCAACACAGGACACCACCTGCTTTTGAAATATCTGCAGTCGTATTGAAAAAAAAAAAAACTTTTTGAAAAACTGTACCCTGTAGAATGTCTTGCTTGGGGCCTGTCGGTCCTTGGCCCCAAAGAGATCAATTAACTTTGGATCACAGTGATTCACAGGGTCTGTGTCTACCTGGCCTGGTTTTTCAACACATCTCACATCTCGCCCCTGTAGTCAGGCAGGCCGCTCTGACAGGCAACACTTTTCTCTGTAACCTCCCATGACAGGGTGAGAACATATCCATCAAACAGAGGCTACTGCGACTGACAAGCTTGGTGCTAGACAGCCTGTCAGACTGAGCTTTGTTACTTTCTGCACAGTTTTACCCTCATTTTTATCTCACACAATGTGTTTTTTTACACTCCCTTTTGGCTGTCTTTCACCCCAAACGACTCACCTTCTTTTACTTTTGGATCAATACCTCTGTTACTCTCCTGCTCATGTGTGTATATGAAGTTGTTTTTTTCTTAAAAAAAAAAAAACTAAACAAAACAACTCAGTCCGCATCACCAATAAAAACACACATTCTTACATTTGGGATAACTTCTCTAAAGACTTGCATGCTATTTATGTAATCCAATGCAGCTTTCACGTTTTCTTTCATATCTTCACATCCGTTTACTTCCATAACCCTCTGTGTTATATACCCGTCTCCACAGATGTACAGTGCCCAGAATTACAAGTGGATGAGTGGAAGTTTCCTCCATCTGCAAGGAACAATATCACAGGTGAAGAGAATGTGAAAACAGGCACATTTCCATCTCTCATTTTTATGTATGTGGGTGCTGATGAGTGCCATTTCTTGTCAGGTTTCAATCTGGTGAGGCGATTCTCACTGCTCAAGAGTGCAGATGTCAAAAAGATCCGTAACCCCCGTGGACCAGTCATCCTCCGCCTGGGTAAAACAGCACTCCTACGCCCAACAGAGTAAGTTAACAGTTCATGCATTTCACTTGCTTTTTTTTTCTTAGCAACTACAGACAACACACATTTTGCACATACACGCTGTGTAGAGTTGTAGGAGGTACAGCTATACTGTATAAGAGGAACTAAAATACAAGCAAATGTTCTGCTAGATTTTTTTCTGCTCTCATAGGATTATGTGGACAGTGTATTTTTTTTTCCTTTATGCCATGTCTGAACAAAGAGTCCGAACAGCTTCCAGCTACTTAGCCTCTGAACTGACTCAGCCTGTCAGTTCAGAGGCTGCAAACACATGGCAAACCAAACACCAGGGTCAGTCTCTGACTGCATTTCCAGAAGTAACACTTCATTCCCCTCACCACTGACAGTAGCTCGTAAAAGGCTTGTAACAGCGCTTTGGTTTTCCGGTTTTGACCTCCTGTACTTACTGCAAGTAGTTTCCATTCTTTATGAAATGCCTGGTTTAATTGCTCGAGCACTATAGCTATAAGAGTGATGACTTAATTTGCTGACATGATGAAGTTCCTTGTAAAGAACAGCTAAATTAGTATGAATTTAGCTGCAGCATTTCAGAGCCTGAGCTTGTTTTTAACGGAGAGACTTTCAGCCCTAACATCCAACAGGGCACGGCTTCCTTGCACAACATGGTTTTTGAACTTGACATGGTTTAATTATGCTTTTTCATGTTGTTATTATACTGTTGTTGTCTTTAGTTCGTTTTTTTTAGGATTTCTGACAAGAGCTTATTATAGGGGTTATTTGCTTTTCTCAGTTCTGTGAATTCAAGCTGATATTTCAGGCAGTCAAACTTCTTTCTACACCCGTGTTAAAGCGCTTTTCCAGAACTTCTATTACTGAGTCCAGCACTGTGATCTCCACTTGCTTGAAGCCTGTTTTTTTACCCCCCCCCCAAAAAAAAAAAAAACAAACAAAAAGAAAAGAAAACACTCTTTTACATTGGAGACATTTTGTTCTAAAAGTGTCACATATTGTTTGTCACTGGCTCAGAGAGAGGTTGTCCTGATAAAAAAAAGCGAGGAACACCAAAAACTGTCACTTCTCAGGAAATCAGTTTCTTTGGAGCTAAAGAGAAAAATCCAAGATGTTATTGTTTTGCCTCGAACCATACACGCAGAGAGAGAGAGAGAGAGAGAGAGAGCGAGAGAGAGAGAGAGAGAGAGAGGACGGGAACAGGATTCTTTGTCTCGTTTTGGCTAAGGCTTGTTTGGGATTTTCTCACGGCGTTAGCACTTATTAAAATTTTTATCCCAGCGAGAGCGTTGCTGTCATTTTTAATCAGGGAACTATTCTACATTGGTAACTTCTTCTTAACTGAGACGAACGATACTGTTCTGTCTGTTTATTTTGCATCTTTATATACATAGAACATAACTGCCTTATAATTCCCCAAAATGACCGAACAGAATCTAAACGGGTGCATGCTTTCTGTCTCGCTTTAAAGAACACAGACTCAGAACTGCGTCCTGTATTCATAATGGTCTCTGTCTTTAAGTACCTGCTGCAATTTTTGGATTTTTCTTGACTTTTCTGTACTAAACATTTACTGTATGGAGTTTTAGGGGGATTTAGAGAACCGAAAGAGGCGGAAAAACAGATGGAGGATTAAGGGATGTTTTGTAGCGAGGAAGCAAGTGGGTTAAAGGTTTAAATCCAGACAATAAGCGAATGCATCAGGACGAGCCCTCAGGCATGTTCTTTGACTTTTTTTTTCTCTTAGACAGACTGAGAGTGTGTCTGTGTGTTTGTTTGGCATTTAAGCATGTTTGCATTCATTTGTGTGTTTGTGCCTGTCTGCTTACATCTATCTCTGCTTGAACATTATGATTGCAGTTGTAACATCTCGCCTCGGATCTCCCTCTTTTTCCCCTTTTATATAGCATGGACAGTTTGTCCGTGTAACTGTACAGTGCATGGCTCCCATCCACCTCAGGCGCTGTCACTCAGAGAGCCTTTTTTGTAGTCAACGTCAGTGAGGTTGACTGAAGTGTGGGACGTGTGCGCGTTAATTGGAAACCAGCGGTATGCTTTGTATTAGAGGCTAATCCAGTCAGCTAATCCAAGCTAACACAGCAGAGTGACAGGCAGATGAAGCTGCTTCTCTCGCCTCTGTGAGCTTTACGCCA
Source organism: Symphodus melops (assembly GCF_947650265.1). NCBI lineage: Eukaryota > Metazoa > Chordata > Actinopteri > Labriformes > Labridae > Symphodus > Symphodus melops. Next base: position 8,639,559 of record NC_136708.1, read on the forward strand.
ATAGTGAAATGGGCCCCTGTCACAGCAGGAGACATGCGTTTTAATTTCAACAAGAATTTGATTTGATCGCTTCGAGCTTGTTTCTTGTTCTACATCTAAAGGTTTGTTTTGACAGACAGGAAGCTTTTGTTTGATTTAGTGGCATGAGGTTGAGATTACTCGCGTTTTTGACAGAATTTAATTCATAAAATGACTCATATCACACAGCCGAACATACACTATATATAATATGTGTTGCTGTTCTTATCAAGAAAGGCATTGCAACTTCAGAATTATTAAGAAGAAAAAAAGATCACAAGCAACCGAAGATTAGGAGTGCAAAAGATGAGGATGATTTGTTCTGTTCCAAAGTTTGCAGAAAAAATGGCAGAAAAAATCATGTAAGATAAAAGATGTAAGAAGGTAGTAAAGGAAAAGAGATCACAGGGAAGGGATTTTAGGGCTGACCATGTGTTGATGGGGAGTGGTTCACTTGATTGCTTCTGTAGCGAATGCTGAATGCCTGGTACAAAATGTTCAGACTTAATGCACTGGCCCTACAAAGTGACCAATTTTGAACCATTAATAATAATCACAGTAATGTTGTCTAAGTGTTGATGCTCTTTTAAAAAAATGCTTTTGACTGAATCTTCAAAAGCTGCACTGAACATAAAGTTCAGAAGCTCAGTGGGTAGATTGATTGCATTCGGGCATGTTAGAGCACACAGAGCACTTTTTTCTAAAAATGATGAATGTCGTGGTTTCAGGGGTGACAGACGCAAATGCTTCATCCGCTTGTCAAACAGTTTAGTCCAAAACCAAAAGCATACACGATGTAAAGTCTGCGAAAGGATGCAAATGTGGACCCTGGGTATCTGAATGTTATCCCAGAGAGATAAGCACTAAAATTGTAAGTGATTTATTGTAGGGGACAAAAGGAACAAAAAGTTTATAGCCAAACAACAAGGCTTATTTTTTTCGAAATAAAACCAAGACGAGAAACTGAACCACCGCTACCGAGCGGCTGATGAGAAATTAGATTAAAGGGGAGAGCTCAGAAACAGCTGAAACAAACTTTCCAGCACCAGATTTCCAGCACCAACAAAGTCCACATGCAAACGCATAAACGGAGAATTCGCAAATCTTCACTTTGGTTGGAAGTTTTTAAAAGCTTCGTTTTTGATGCCGTAAATCTCCGTTTTCATGTGGATGAGAGGCCAAAATGTAGAAAAATATCTTCATTTTGTGAGTCAGGATGCCTGTGACTGAACTCTCTAATAAGCCCTGGGTCCAGGATGTCCCGAGCAGGTGGAGGCCTCTCTGCCGCTGCCAATGAACTGGAACAGACTGCTTTAAGGCGGGAAACATGGAGCTTGTGGTGAATCTTCATGGAGCGGGGGAAGCAGGAGACGGGCTGTTACACATAAGTTGGATGGGATAGCGTTATGTTCAAACAGAGGTGGCCCCAACAGGATAAATCCACATTAAATTTATGATAGCCAGACTTTTCTGTTAGCAATACCAGCAGGTTGATATTTTTAGGCATTTAAAAGCGAACAAAGGCTGGACACAGTATCATAAAGACATTCCACGTGCACAGAGTATGACTCCTAGGGACTTTAGTAACTCCCTTACACCCTAACCACCATCATGAAATTGACATTTGTGGTTTTCTCTTGCACTGATTAGTTTTATTAGAAATCATGACACTTCCCTTCACATGAACCTTACCCTGCTTTAAAAGGAGTTATTAAATTCTCTCAATCACTAGAAGAAGAGCCTGTTAGCAGAAGGCTGATGTTTAACTCAAAGCACTGCTCTGTTCTAGTACAGGAAAGTGCAGCCTTGCACGGCTCGTAGGATAGATGCAAACTATCCTTGTTCAGAGACTGGATCACAATTTAGCTTAAGGAAGAAGTTCTGTACACTTGTTTTAATGCCACAAAAAGTTTTAAATCATCACAATCACAACGTTTCAGCCAAAGGGTCCAGGAAACAGGTTTTTGATGACTTAAAAGTTGCATTTAAGCAAGTGTGTGGGCCCAGCATCTTCCTCAGTCTGCAGTTTGTGGACTACGTGATGTGTGTATATCTACCTCCTTTTTCCACAAGCCACTCTCCACAGTATTTGAAACCTGCACGATGCTCCAAAAAGAGCTTGAGGGAGAGCTGATTGTGCTGGTATGAATCATAGCAGGGTATCATAAGCAACGCAGTATTACAAAATTGAAATGTTCATGAACTGAACATCCATCCATACTGTTTTTGTGAGTAGGATACGACAGGAGATGACTGTTTTTTACTTTTTCCAAGTAGGTCAAAAGTGCACATATTGTGACAACTCTGAGAAACACTTTTTTTTTTTTTTTACTGATCCTCTATTTGAGCCCCGTTTCTGCTTAGCTTTCAATCATGGCACAAAATGTGTTTGGAGGCGATAGCTTTGACATGATGGTGGTCAAAGGTCTGGGTCAGGTCAGGTCAGTCTCATTCTCATGAACTTGATATTGGTTAAAGTTATACTGTCACTTTGTGGAAAACTAGATGGATGTAGACCTATACTTGACAAATTGGCAGAGGCATACAATTGCAAGGCAGTAAATCTGGTTTATGAAATATGTCAATGTATTTGGCATAATGTAAAAATAGCCATAGGGGAAAAAATGCAAAGTGTACCAACCTTTGCCCACTATAGTTTGTGAAACTATATTTTTGTCTATCAGTTTGGAGCTATCCGCTTTTTAGAATTCCTTCCAGTCAGGTATGTATAATTCATCCAGTGATAGAAACTGAAGGCAATTGATTTGAGCACAGGTAGAACCTTAGTGTAAGAGATCCTATACACCTCTCCAGGTGATAAAACCACATGGGCTTTTTCAACGATAGGATTTCATCTCCCCCTCTTCCTCTGTGCATCTCTGTCTTGCACTGACATTGTTCTTTTTCTCTTTTATTTTAAACAAGAGAGGCAGAAGTAACTTTCTCTCTCGATGGTAGAGGAGATCTAAATCTGTCTGGCCCATACTGAGTGATTTATCTCCTCATTGCATGTTTGTGTGTTTGTATCTATAGAGAAACAAACTATCCAGGTTCTGAATGTAATAGGTCAAGGTGAGATACTTTCAACTCGAAGGTGCTTTGGCGCCCTGCAGCTCATGACCCTTATCGACAGTAAAACAACACAATCCTAAACACTTGTTTTGTTCTTTTTTTAATGTCTGCCTGTCTGTCCATCCTACACACAACTCATCTCCAGTTTCCTATTGTGTACCTTCTTTTCCATGCTTTAATCTTTTTCTCACAGGAGTGCTGTTGGTTAGACATACAGTAGCTGGTGTTGCTAAGTCATTGTATAAGATGTTGTCATACTACGTTGCACTAAATCACATTTTATTAATTTATTTGATATTATGGATATTAATATTTAGAGGTTTGACAGCAATTTTAGATTATGTCTCCTCACTATGATATGATGTTTTTATCCATTCCTTACTCAGAGTTGCTCCATTCTTGCAAGGATTTTTTAAACTAAGTTAAGAGCTCTTTGAGAGGACTCTCAGAATATGTGTGATTATAAGTCTTGATGTCTTTGATTAACTTATTAAAATGATCGCCGATAATGGGAAAGCTCCAGCCTGCTGCAAGTTGTATTGCTCTGCAGGAAGCACCACACAGCAGTCCGGTACGGATCGGTACAGTTTGATTCGGTAAAGCCTGATCCCGTTTGCGTTTCCACAGCCACCTGTGCCCCTTTTGGTAGACATCTTGTAAGCCGGATGCTGATAGCTATGTAATAGCGTCACATGATAGCAGCTAACCACTAACTAATAGATTCAACAAAGGAGAAAAACATGACACAAACAAAACGAATGATGAAGACATCCAGCTATTCATCTACTTTGTCACTGACGTGGCTCATTGTTACAAAACTCAATGAAGCTGTATTTCAGAGAAGGCTGTGTGCCGAAAGGAAAAATAAACGGATGTAAACAATCGGCTGTGTATTTAAACACGATGGGATTGTGTTTACCGCTTTCACACGGGAAGTGACTATTCTTTCGACCAATCGTCGGACAACCGTCGTGTTTAGCTCCACCTGTTAGAGTCTGCTCGATATTCTTGGCACCCCAACGGAAGGGTCCCAAAAAGTAGGACGGTAAGGGTAGTTTATTTTGGGATCTTTCCCAGGATTAGACTATGGAAACGCCAGACCTCTATTGACACATTACACACTACTAGAGTGACTGGACAAGAATAACTGTCACACGCATTGGTGTGCTCTACATTTAAATAAAAGTGTCAAACACAAGTTTAATTCTTTAAGCTGATGATTTTAGTTGTGCCTGATTTACAGTGGTGCTGCATCACCCTCAACAACCTTGAATCCTGCTTCTACCATATGTAATGTTATGCTTTAGATTTAAAGTACACAGATATCCAGAGACAATCGAAAACTATAGTGAGGGACCCAAAACTTCTCTTTCCCTTCCTGTGACTCTCCAGGTCTCTAATGTTTTCTCTTCCTCACCTTTTCTCAAACTCATTCTCTGTTCTCTGCTTTGACGTCTTGTAGTTGGCTGTTTTCCCTTGGATCTTCTCTCAGTCATAAATCACTGTCACACCACTTCCCCACCCCAACAGTGGGAAACCAGCTGCCAGCTTCAACAATTCTGTGTGTATTTGTTTGTGTGTGTGTGTGTGTGTGTGTGTGAGAGAGAGAGAGAGAGATTGTGAGTGTGCAATGAGAGAGAGAAGAAATGGAGCAAGAGAGGATATTTCAATGTTCAAAATTTCGATGAGCCTACATTTCACTGGGTTTGTTTGTGAACCCTTCATCTCCTAATCCATCTATGGTGGGCTAAAGCTAATATGCTTGTGTATTTTATGTGCTTAGATGCCCTTGAACAAAATTGAGGGATGAGGCTTGTCGGACTGTATAAGATACGAAAATGAATGCCAGGAGGTTATACATACTGTTGATGGGCTTTGCATTGTAAGGCAGACTTTAGGCACAAAATGTGGGGAGACAATGCCAGAGGGAAAACAAATACTAACTGATGCTTGCATATGACACAAAAGGATTTTCCAAACACACATGAGATTGCTTCGTCAATGAAGTAACAAGGAAATAAAAGTATTTCAAACCAACATTGGTCTTAATTTTTCAAAAGTGCAATCACATGCATTGTTAGCTCTTTGGCTAATAACTGCACGTCAATATAGAAAGTTTTCACTGTGAAAGGTATCTTCAAAGCCAACACTCGGCGTGTCTTTAAAGAAAAAGGACCCACAAGAACTTGCAATATACACATTTACATCCAATATCTCCTACATCCTCCTATTGACACATTAGTGGGCTCATGCTCAGTTAATTTCACTTTCTTGTATGTGCTAGCTTGTTTAGTCTTGTTTAATGATTGGAGTTGTGTGACAAATATATATTTTTTACATCTTTAAAAGAATACATATTTTTTGTGAATAACGACGCATATTGTTCGAGGGAGATCTGGAAACAGGAGTTGCTTAATAGCTTACTCTAACTGCTATGTGAACATAAATCTAGAAATTAGAAATGAAAACGATTTTATATATATATATATATATATATATATATGTGTGTGTGTGTATGGTATAATATTTAAAACTGATATGGCTTAAACCTCAAACCCAGACCCTTGTTGCAGGTCTTGTAGGCTATCAGAATAAACACAATGTTTCCCAGCTGCCATATGATGGTGTGACGTGTCCCTGACCCTTCTGTTTTCTTGTGTTCCAGTCAGGTATTTCCTCATGGATTACCTGAGGAGTTCACTCTGATCTTCACCCTGGCATTGAAGAAAGCTGCCCTGAGAGACACCATCTACCTCTTCCAGATCTCTGATGAACAGGGGTACCCACAGGTGCAGCTCTCTCTCTCGCTCTCTCTATTCATGCTAGCTCTTCTCCTTTATCTGCTTCTTCACTTTCATTCCCTTCTCTCGCTTTCTTCATCTCTCATCTTTTATCCATCATACCTTTTGTCTACTCATTCTTACTGTGTATTATTTTTCGCTCGCAAAGTCTTCCACTCTCCCTTTCGATTTATTTCCCTTTCGTGACACCTTTTCATTTTTCTCCCCCTTTCATTCCAAGCCTCTTTTGTCCTCTCTTATTCTACTTTCCCTCTCTCGCTCACTGTCTCTCAGTCTCATTCCCTCGATCATCTTCTGCTCACCTCTTTCAGTCACCTTCATTGTTATTCATGTGTGTTACATGATGAAGCACTGGAGTCCCTCCGAGTCCCCATAATCGCTCAGAGTTTGAGAGCAGATTTAAATACTCAATGTGTATGATGGATGGGGCCAAGTTGCCTCATTAAGAGTGATTGATTGGTTGTATGACTTGCGTAATTAATGTCTTTTGCCTTTACTCTAACTCTGCTTATGTGTTCTACAGCTTTTTTAGCCGTTTGCAACGTGTACACATAACTTTCTGTTAATGCCACAGACAGGCAGACTTATTTCTAGGCCTTTAATTAGCCCTCTTCTCCCCTTTTATTACCCTGCCCTTTTAAATGTTCCCTCTCTCATATCTCCATCCCAGCTTTCTGTAGACCTCAACGGCCCTGATGGCACCCTGTCTCTGCGTGCCAGGGGGGCAGAGCCTACCGCTGACCTAGTGAGCTGCGTTTTCTCCGGGGAGGGGGTGGAAGCCCTGATGGACTTGCGTTGGCACAAGGTGGCCCTGAGTGTGCAGCAAGAAGCAGTATCACTCCACGTGGACTGCAGCTCCACTGAGACCAAACCAATAGACCCCCGTGGACCTGTGCCCACTGATGGACACACTATGCTAGGCGTTCGGGCTGCAGACGCTGGATCTGTGCAAGTATGGAAAGTTGTGAAAGAACATACTAAAATAAATGAATGAAAAAAAAGAATACTCTGGTGGTTCTTTGTTTCACAGTGCATTTCAGATAAGAATTTAAAAAAATCAAAACAATCTGTATTCTGCATCTCCTATAAAACCAATATGACCGAATCCAAAGGTTTTTGTACTAAAATCCTACATTCTCCCATAGCATCTTTGCATCTATTTATATTTCTGTGTATATATGTATGCATTAGACTGACGAGTATGTGCTTTAAGAATGTATTTGTTTGAGCCCCATTCAGTTCTAATTTAAAAAAAAGTGAGTGTTGTAACAAGGAGAATGGGCCTGAGGAAAGCCAGGGCTATAAAAAGAACAGAATAGAGCCAGTTAACTAGGCATTTAGTTTGACGATCAATTAACTGGCATACTTGAAAAAGCAGGCAGGGTTTTGTGTAAGCACAGGAAGAGATGTATATATGAAAGCATATGCACGTAAAACATAAACCCCCTGACAAAGAGCTTTCCCAATGCTTTATGAGAAATGGCTCATAGACACATCTATGAAATAACAATCACTCCTTATCCATCTTCTTCCTAGATGGACATTCAGCAGGTGATGCTGTATTGCGACCCCTCGCTTGCCATCCAAGAGGCCTGCTGTGAGATACCTGGGGCACGGGTGAGAGATTGGCAACCTTACTAACTATTTTTGAACCTCTCCTTTATTATTCTATATTATTCAGACCACATTCAACCTGGCGGTAAGGGCAAAGGTTTACTGTTTGGGGAAACAGATTTTTATTTTCACTGTTGTTTCTATATAATTCTTTGCTCAGCTAATTTATGGTTAGCTTAGCATAGCAGACCAAAAGGAAAATCCCTCTACTGACAGCTCAAAATAACATGTCGTGTCAGGTTTGCTTATTGCTTAATAAATGGAAGTAAAAGTAAACAATTCTCCCTTTGTGTTTAATTATTTATTTGCTGGAAGCAGGAACTTTTGAACTTCTGAGGGTTGCCTGGCAACTGGTCCTGGCAAAGAATGAGCCCCAAATAATCCCTCCAAAAAAATGGGAAAATGCCTGCTCAACACACACAAATGTACAAATTAAAGACATAAGTTACAATGTTTTAATTGGAGCGTGCAGGGAGCCAATCTATTTTATCATAAAGATACCAGAGCAAGCTTGATATTTTCTCTATGCTCTTCTCTCTTATGTACTGTAAGATCAATGTAGATTTCTTGATGGAGGTCTTATTGTCAAAATGGGTTTGGCACAGGTTTTAATCAGTGAACCAATCCAAATTATTGGCCTAACCTAGTTCTGACACATAGTTTTGAGTTTGCAAAAATGTTTTTCTGTTGTTGTTTTTCTTTTGAAATTGTGCCCTAAGAGGTTCCCGGGTCCTACCAATTCAAAATAATTCATACTTGCCCCTTTTCCTCTGATCCAGTGAAACATTGTGTTTCTAGCAATCTGGACCAGCTTTAACCTTGGTTAAACCAAATGTGTAACCAATCCCTCTAACTATGACTCACCACTTGTTGCAGCTGCTTTGCAATAAAAGTCATTGAGGCTTGCTGTGTGACAGCTGCCAGAAAAGCTGACTTCGCAGAATCACGATTGCAGCACTTGCTCTGCTTACGCTTGTTAATTAGCGGCACGTTGACTCCATAATTTGTTTTTTCGGTCTTCCAACTAATGTCAAGGGCTCAGAAAGAAAATTAAAGATTACCGGCCATCTTGGATACTGATTTTTAGAGGTGTTTTACTTACCTTGTTGTTAGGAAATACAGCATTAAATTAATATGCCTGTCCTATGTGAGACAAAAGAAATCCTCTAGAGGCATTGTTTAACATAGGGTATTATGTATACAGACTGACTAAGGCTTAGCCTAATCCTATTGTGTGCAAATATGTTTTATCAACTATGGTTTTCTAATTTTGTTTGTACTCTGTGACTGTGACTAAAAGCCTAATTGAAAGTGAGGCTTGCTGCTTCTTGCAGCTTAATTCATTTTCCCTTTTCCTGGGTGTTTATTTTTCCTCTCTCTTTCTCGTTCTTGTCCTCTCAGTCTGTATTTGAAAGGTATTGTTTGTGGGCTTCAGACAAAGCCTTATCAAACAGAAAACACATTTATTGGACCCAAATACAGCAGCAGGTTTCTGTTCGACAGGCACAAGCAGAGCGGGTGATCTTTTAGTTATGGGAAGAATTTCAAACAGCCAGTTCTCTGGGTTTATTTTGAAGCTGCTGGTATTTTTGTACTCAGCCAACTTTTTGTCTAGAATTCTCTTGAGTATCTTCACTGACTTATGTGTGTGCAAGCAGATGTGTTAATTTAATTTTTTCGAATGATTTTTTAAAGAGGGGTACAAATAGGGTAAGATGTTCTCTCAGACGTTTGAAGGTTTAGATTCCTCTGGAGAAAGGACTGAATGTGACAAAACTGAAGAAGAGTTATTCGAGGGTTGGAGGCATACCTGCTGCAGGGCTCCCTCCAAGCTGCATTTAAGTTTGAAATAAGAAGTTTGGGGGCACAAGTTCACATCTGTTGACACTCACTGACATGCTCACACACCCATGAAAGCTAGAGCTTCTCGGAACAGGAAGAAAACAGTTTGTTGTTACAAGCTCTGACATTATTTCCATTCTGCTTCAGTATCATGTTATATGGTGAAGGATGAAAAGCTATGTTGTACAATAATAGCTATTTGAAATTTGACATTTAAGCTAGTTTATCATGCCATACATCCTTCATTCTCAAAGCAAAAAAAAAGTAAACACCAATTTCTCAATGGATGCCACCTTTTACTGTTAGCATCTTAGCTAACATATTTTGCCAACCTCGATGGTAGGCCAAACGTGTGCCATTGCTAATTTGCAAATGTTGGAATGCTAGCATGCTAAACTAAAGATGAGCATTATAGGCATTGTAAGTGCCAAATATCTGCATTTAAGGATTGTTTTCAGTCTGTTAGCATGTGGAAAATGGTATGTAGGCTCGCTCAAACAACCACCTGACAGCATGACAGGGAGCCTACAGCTTGGCTTTCTTTTGTTTAAGAGGTGTAATATGAATATAAATTAACACAACACATACATGATCTACAAAAAAAATAAAAATGTTATTTAACTACCTTTTCTGGCAAAGATTTCAATGTATGGTCAAAGGTGAAAAAAGGAGGATTTTTAAAAGTCCAAATGATGTAATTTTTTACATAATGCCCAATGTACAATTATTAGAGGTTTCAGATAAGAAAACTAAGTATTTTTTTATCCGGTTTTAAATTTTGTGTCTATTCCATTTTTCCAGTGCCCACCGGACACTCCCAAGAACCGCCGTGCCGCAGAGAACGACCTTTTGGAAAACACTTTTAACCAGGTAAATCTGACCCCATCTTTACCTAAATGCACACGCAAGAAAAGATACATACACTAAGTGGTTCAATCAATGAAAAGCACTTTAATCCGGCAAGACTGTGAGGTATAATGTTCAGGAATATTACCCAGACATTCTGACTTCCTTGAGAATTATCAAAACATATGGTCCCCATCAGGCACAGACATAGCATGTACAGACGGAGAGCAGTTGGCCTCAAACACTTTTGAATCTGAGACAGTTTGAATTGTCTCAGACTCCTGCTGTCAAGCAAACACTGGCCTGCAGGACTTATACCAAATGGTGCCAATGTTTTTCATTGAAACGCTGGCTAGTAGAACACTTCTGGTAGCAATTGTTTAAACTGTCCACACACATCGGCGAATAGATGACAAATAGAGCCTCATGCAACACATGGGAGTTGTAATTCCAACAAATTTCCATGGTGTGATTTTTATGGCTGCTTCAACGCTGTTTGATACATGAAGTTCGCCCTGTGTTATGCAAAGGCAATTTATTTTTTGTTTCCATACCCGCTTGTTTCATCATTCATATTAATGGGATCTATATCCAATTATCTATTCATTAGGGCCTCGTGTTTGTCTTGTGGAGTGCTGGTGTTAACTTAGAGCTCTGGCAGACTTCAGGACACAGTCATTAATCCTGCAGATGGTTTCAGCCAGACACACAGTTGCAATAACTCAGGAATGCCACCTCTGTGTTTTTATATCTCTCTCCTACCTGTCATTCTTTTTTGTCCTTATCCTTTGTTATTCTCTGCTGCTGAATGAATTAACAATACTGCATTATGGTCTTTAGCCCATGCACATTTAAGTCCTAATTTCCAATTTAACAACTGTACAGTCTCTGTCTATGCTTAAATTCATATCATGTGAAACAGATGTGACTAAGTTGAGTTATTTCTATTTTTATCTATGTGTTACCTCTGTATGCAGTAAATGAACAATTTAATCCAAGGTTCCAGTAAGTACTCCAGATGTTACTGAGCCTTAGCACTCCTTTCATTAAACTAAGCCTCATTGAGTGATAGCACATTAAGGTCGGCCTACACGGAATGTGACTTGATTTGTGGAAAACATTGAGTGAGCAGAGGGTTAACTGTAGTCATAGTGGGTATGCAGTAGAATTGTATATTTTGTTGTCAACCAACCTGCAAATAGTTTGTCCCCCTTCGATGACAAAGTTGTCTGGTGTTGTGTGAGTCTAAATGTTTGAAAATGAATGAAGTAAACTTGTTTGACCCACAGTATTAACCTTGCTTCTCATGTGCAGTATGCTTGTAGCTAGAAGCTCTGCTTACATAAGCTGCTACTACTGTAGCATGGCACACTTAAACCTCTGTCTCGATTGTCAGTCTGATCAAACAGACCACCACAGCTAACCTAAATGTTAGTTGTATCCCAATACAATATTAAGTGTAAAAGCTTTTTATTGTTATAAAGGGGGTTTGTGTCTGACTACAGATATTTCAAACTCTTGACTTTGCGTAATTGCGTGTGTAAACAACAAGTGTGTTTGTATCCAAGATTCAGTGTTAGCTAATTAGCTTGAATGAATAAATGGAACTAAAAGCTTTCTGAAAGCTTAACTTTAACATATGAGCCCTGTAATGAGTATTTTATCCTAAAACATATAAGAAAGCAAACCTGGATCATTTTGGATCCCTCGTTGGTGTCTAACATCGTCTTTGCTGGCCGGTTGAGTAAGGTTTGGTGCAGAGGTGTTTGTTCCATTTGTGTCGGTGTTTGGGTCACAGCAGTTTCTGCCTTCCCGTGGTATGACAAATCTCACCCACACAGTTTCTTATCTTCCAACACAGAAAATGTATTTTTTTTTCTTGCTTTCAACTCAGCTCCCAACTGAAAGGTCATCTTAGTCCTCAGAAGAACCACGGGCGTGTTTGCCTCTAGTTTTTCTAGTCTGTGTGTTTCTACTTCAACTTTTAAGTTCAAGTCCAAAACCATCTTTCAAATGCCTTCTGCTTTTGCCGAAACTCTTCCTCACTTCTTTTCTTATTACTTGCCACCTTGAAAAATTGTTTACGCTAAGCTTTCCAACCCCTTTTCCCCCTTTCTTGTTGTTAAAATTTTTCATCTGTTTGTAACTCTGTGCACAGCCGGATCCGTCTCTTTCTTAGCCTCTGGGCTCCTGAGGTACAGTAGTTTCTTTCTCTCTCTCCTCTTCCTCTTTCATCGCTGTTTTCTTTATTTACGAATAGAAAATAGCTCTTAATGACCTGTGTGTGAAACCAGTATGGCCCCTACTTCTCTCTGTGCATCTGATGCAATGAAGTGAAATCGAAACTTGGTTTGAAAGTAGAAAAACAACAACTTGCCGATGCCGAAGATGTTGTATAATGTGAATATTATCGAGACTTTCAAATGGTGTTGCTGTCAGTCCTGGAAACATCCTCAAGAGATTTACTGACTGGCTGCCAGTGAGTGTACATATAAAGTAAAGTTTGGAGAAAAATATAGCAAATACATTTCTTGTGTGTTAGCAGAACGAAAGGGATGAAACAAGAAGTCGGTTACAGTCATGCCAAAATGGAAAATTCCAGACTAAGTGATATATTTTTTTGAAAGACCTTCAAAGTTATTGGATTATTTCAGACAGTTTTGGTCATGAAATCCCCCCCCAAAAAAATATCCAATTTCAGACCCATGTGGAGCCAAAAATAGTCGTAATATTTGGGTCATGTTGAGATATGATGTAAAAGAGAGGTAAAAAAAAAAAAAAAACAGGCCTAAAGTTTGAATTTCTTTATGCCAACAGGACATTTTTGCATCCAAGGATCTGGCAGAGAAAGTAAGAATCCAAGTTCACACCAACACATGCACTCATTTGATTGTACAGCATGGAATATAGTGAATTGTGTCAAGTAAGAATAGATTTCTAGGCCAGTGGATCGCACAGTTTTCTTATTGTGACCCCCAAAATGTATTTGCCAGAGACAAAGGACCTCCCCTGTCACTGCAGATGGTTAAAGCCTTTACTGTGGCACAAAGCTGCACACAAGCAGTAATGGTGCTATCCAACAACTGTAATTAGAACAACACAAAATAAAAGCGTTATTTTACATAGTGATTATTGGTTATCGTAAGAAAGGCTCGAGGCAGAATACAAGCAATTACCATGTATAAACTTTAACTTTAATCCTGGCTGCACATCCACATTTATCATAATTATACACCCATGTGCATCATCTTCTGGTGTTGCGAGCAGCAGACACCTTTTTTCTCTACATACTTTTTTCTTTTGTGTTATAAAAAAAAAATGCTTTTTTTTATTTTAAAATGTGTAAATGATTTTGGAGAGCATCGCACATTATACCCTTCACTGAAAGTGTCTCGGGATCCTCACTTTGGCAACCACTGTTCGAGGCATCTAATAGTCACTAAGGCCTGGGAACTAACTCACAGTTTGAAACATTGTGACCTGATGTGTTACGATGCACAATACACAATGATCAAATATAAAATTCCCCTTAAAGGGAAAGTGCAGAGGCAACGTACCTATTTCCTGCAGTTTGTTGTCAGATTTACCTGTTTTAAGTCATCATTCTTATCACCACAGTCTGACATGTTCCTGCCGTCTTCCTCTTCATTTATCAACCTTTCTTTTGCTAAGAAACTTCTGTTCACGCTACCTTTACTCAGGTCAAAAGTGCCACCTTGAGGAGTCATTAGGAAGTGTCGCTGTTATTCAAAATCGGAAAGGGAATCTGAATAGAGAGCCATATTTTTTAAATTTAAATATTCATTTTTGGCCCATGTCTTTCAGTTGTTGTAACACACTAGTCAGGACAACAACATATTTCCAGATTGATGTTTTATTTCCTATCTCCACTGGTAACAGATGTGTCTCCATGTCATTATATCCTTCACATCCAAATAAAGTGAAAAGAAAAACAAGTATGCAAATGGATGGGATTTGTGTATATAAAATAAAAATGTCTCTATTTCCTCCCACCTTGCTTCCCACCCAGTTTTCTGACTGACAGAGGACTGAATTACACCTCATTATGCTCCGAGGTCTCAGTGGGGAGTTGCATGCTGCCTATTAATTTTATCATTCACCCACAATAGGCAAGTTCTGTTCACAAATAGAATACAGAACTCAAGACGCTTCATTATGCTGCTCCTGTGTGCTTACTAAAGCAGCTGGTCGCCTCCCCTGACTTTCTCAATGTAGGTTATTACATGGGTTGTAGCACGCAGCATGCCCTGCCACAGGGGGCATACACTTGTAAAGAAACAAAAGTGACTTATTTTTCCAGAGCTGGAAAAAAAAAAAAAAAAAGGTGAAAGTATTTTTCTGGGCCAACATAGCCATGCTTCCCATTGTAATCCATGAATAGTAATATAACCTGATATCATGCACTTCAACACCAATACCCACACATGTGACATCCAGGCCAATGCATTAATAGTTTAAATGGAGTGAAAAAGAGAAGATTCAGCTTCTCTGCCCAGTCCTAAAACTCAGTCAGAATCCAATTTTCATCACAGCTTTCATGTCCTGCTGCCTCAGCTATTCCTCCATAGCTTCCCGACACATCAGTGGATCCTCTGTTGTGTGAGTCAAAAGGCTCAGCTTTGACAAGCCGCAAGGAATACATTAACACCAAGGGCTATTCCAGACCCACAATCCTACCCTCTTACACCCAGCATGCATTTGAGAAAGTAGCAATTACACAAAAAAGGACATATATATATATATTGCAAATGGAATATTTTAGAAATTACAACACATGCAATGACTAATTTGTGTCGACACTGATATTTCATTAGTGTGCGCTGGGTCTCGCTGCCCTTGTTCTGTCAGTGCTTTTAAGCCAAAGAACAAGGATCACCAACAGGATGCTACTGCCATGAATTCAGTCTCTTTGCAGATAAATTGAACACAGAAGAATACCTACTAAGCTAAGACTAAACTAATCTATTTTAATGACTAATCATACATCACTAATGGCTATCAGGACAAATTTACAGGAAAAATAATTACGACTGATAAATCAATCATTCTTTATTTGTATTACGCCAATTCATAACAAAT
Source organism: Symphodus melops (assembly GCF_947650265.1). NCBI lineage: Eukaryota > Metazoa > Chordata > Actinopteri > Labriformes > Labridae > Symphodus > Symphodus melops. The sequence continues at coordinate 8,654,852 of NC_136708.1, forward strand.
GTTATCTTGAGACAGGTGACGGAGCTTACTCATGATGGATTAACGTTATCTATTTAATTTAATTCGCCACTTTGCTAACATTTAGCAAAGTGGCGGTGGCAAAAAAAAAAGAAAAAGAAATCTGCACCAAACTGGGCTAGTGTAGGAGTCTTTAGTGCTTTCAGAGCTTTCTGATTAAAAAAAAAAAAGGTTTAAAAATAATCCAACCTGGAAGTAAAAAAAAGCATGAACTAGTTTTTTTCTGCATGCTTTGTATGAGTGGATGTGTCTGATTTGAGAGCTATTAGGAGGTAAAAAATAGGCTGTTCTTGAATGTTTGTTTGAGAGTTAAAGGACATATTTTGACCAAGTAGAACTCCAAAGCCCAGTTTCCAACAAGCCGTTCAGTTCAGTTTGTCTCGCTACAGCATGCATTTTTGTCCCGTTTCCAAAGACTACGCTGGTAAAAGATTGCCAAATTACCAACCCGTACTTTCCTACTTTTTGGTAACCTTCTATTAGGGTGCCAATTACATCGATCCAACACTAAAAGATGGAGCTAAACACTGCAGTCCGTTGATTGGCCGAAAGAATCACCACTTTCCGCACAACAGCAACAAACACAACCTCGTCGGGATTGGCTGTATTTCTCCTCATGGCACACAGCCTCCTCTAAAACAAAGCTTGATTGCGTTTTTGTAACATTGAGCGACATGCCAATGACAAAATAAAATGAATTGCTGGATGTCTTCCATCAATGGTCTTGTTTTCTGTCGTGTTTTTCTTCTTTTGTTGAATTTATTAGTGGGTTAGCTTAGCTGCTATGATGTGATGCTATTATGTAGCTGACGCGACTATCTCCATCTGGCTACCGATGGGTTGGGTTGCTTGTGGAAACGCAAACAGGATCAGGCTTTACCAAACCAAACTGTACTGATCTATACTGGACCGCTTGGTGGAAATGATGCTCAAAATTCCTAACAGTTAAAAGGACATAGGGGGCAGAGATTGAGACGCAAGTATGGACCATGGGGTATCTTACAGTTATCTCAGATGGATAACCAGGTCCAGGTCTCCCTTGGAAAAGAGGTTTTTAATCTCAATGGGACCAACCTGGTTAAAAAAAAAAATAAACCACTTAATCGCAAGCGTTAGATTGGAAAGAAGGAGAACCACATTACAGGATAGAGCCACAACAGGCTCCCTTAACTAATTAATGCACCAAAAATGATCAACTCGACCACTTTGACAACACAAAAAATAAAACTAACCAGCACCCCAAGTTACACACTGGGCAATTGGAATTTAATACACAGAGAGCTCTTAGTTGGTATTTATATGTACACACTGGCAACTTGAGAAAATGCAGAGATAATGAGTCGGCACCGAGCACTGGAGACTCCGAGTATATAAAAGCTCCCCACACCTGGGCTTAATCAAAGGCAATCAGCGTCACACACACCTGATTGCAGTGAGCTGATTCGGTGCTGAAAAAGTGAGTGCCCTCACAGCAGTGGATGCTAGGGCTGATGCCATTATGGACAGGTCTATCATTACATAAAGCCTCTCTGAGGTTTTCTGGGCCAAGCACAATAAGTTCAGTCTGAGTAAGGCAGGCATACGGTGCACTGTGCGATGTTTTCGATCATTTTGAAAATCTCAGATTCAAACAGCACAAGTTAATCGCATGCGATGAAAAGCCAAAGCTCACGATTTATGATTGCCTACACTATAAGAGTGAAATAAACACGTCGGGTCATCAAATCCAGAAGACGACTGGAGACATGCTTTATGTGACCTAACCGCAATATGACTACTTGATCTGTCCCTCTTTTTGTATAGATTTAAATATGCATACCAGCAGAAAAAAAAACAAGAGATTCCCAGTAAATTAAATACAAAAAAGGATGTCAGAAGAGATCATATTGCGCCAAATATAGTTACAGATTTGGATAGTGACAAAAAATGTGATCATCCTGGACCTGAAGGCATGTTATAGTTCATATAACTGATTGGTGTCATCAGTCCTTATTGATTCGTATGAAGCTCCCCCAGCCCGATAAAGAGTTCATTACATTACTGATGACCATAATGGATCATCTTACAAACTAAGAGCAGACATGTTGCTTCAATGAAACCTGGATTGAAATGAGTCACCGGAAACATGCCTGCAACTGAAATCTAGGGTAGCACTGTGGCTGCTTCATGTGCTGTTGGCAATAATGTTGTTTGAATTAAAAACTATGAATTAAGCTGTACAATTACTGCGTTTAGAGCTTATTTTGCTTTAAAAGCAGGAGTGCTAACAACATAATGAAATGCATAAAACTGTTCCAACCTCAGAATAAACCTTTGCTTTTTGGCATCCACATATTTAAAACCTTCATTCATTACCATAAGTCAGTGATGCACATGAGCATGTTTACTGTTCTGTACTAAAAATAGCAAAGTACAAAATTGTCACTACTGAATCATAAGCAGAATAGTAATAATTCACTCATACAACCTTTATGATCAAGTGTATGACATAGTGTAGTGTGTGTTTTTTGGAACAGTCTGAATTTGCATCTCAAAGACGGTGGACAGAGTTTATATTCACTATGTGGATCTTTGTAAGTTTTTACTTGGTACGGTACATGATGCAAGTTGTATTTTGCAACATATACATATAGAACATAGACATATAGAAACATATCGATCAATCCAGCCATTAACTATACCGCTTATCCCTTTCGGGGGCTGCAGTTGGCTGTCAATCAAATGAATTTTCTTTAGTATAACTACATATCACAAATGAAAAATTGGTTTGGGAGCCAAACTGCTCTTTCTTTCTTTCTTTTATAGAGTAAGAAAGAAAATAAACATTTTACAGCTTTTACAGCTTTTACAGCAGTCCAGCATTTTCATTTCCAGTTGAATGTTGGGAATAAACTGCTTAAGTTTTAAATGGGACTACATTAGGTCTTGACTAAGCCCCACGGTCAGACAGGAGCTCGGAAACACTGACTCGTCACTGCAGCCAGCCGAGCCAGCCATTGATAGATTTGTGGCAGTGTGGGGGAGTGAGAGAGAGAGAGAGAGAGAGAGAGAGAGAGAGAGAGAGGAGACAGAATTACACGTTTTCTCTGTGCTGTTACTCGCTCCCTTTGGTCGACTCAGCAGGCTCGTAGTCATTGCTTCAGCATGTACAAACTTTCTGGTGTGTGAAAAGCAAGACTCCCAGAAGCAGCGTGTGTGGACAGGGGCTTGAATTACTTGCATCCACTAAAACAAAAAAACAAAAAAAAAACATGCTTCAGTTATTTATAACAGTTTGGTGTAAGTGTGGGATTTAATGTGTGTGTAGATGCGCTCTCCTGTGAGGAGCAGCTGGCCTTCTCAATCCTGTGCTGTGGGGAATCAGACATTCCTATTGATCTCTATCACCCATGGGAGATGGTGTGTGTGTGTGTGTGTGTGTGTGTGTGTGTGTGTGTGTGTGTGTGTGTGTGTGTGTGTCTACTTGTCCACTTCACATCCTTTTTTACTGTGCACTGTAGCAGCTTGAGATTCAGCACAGCTTAGTTTTATGTTACAGTGCCACCACTTGGTGAAAGCGGATATTACACTGACATTTAAAAAAAACTAATTTTGGCTCAAACACACAGCTCCTTCTGTGAATTTTAAATGCAGTCAACTAATTTGTTTTTGTTTGTTTCTTGTCTGTGTGTGGCTGTCTTTAGTGTGCTGGTTGTTTACTCCTGAATAGGGAAGAGAATGTAAGGATCCTTGATCTTTACGTTTACTTCTTTCCATTGGAACGTCTTCATACAGTGTGTAATCACGTGTTTGTCTGTGTGTGTGTTTCTTTGTTGCAGGTTGTCAATCTCGGTGGTGTTTCTGTCTTGAAAGGGGAAAAAGGAGACCGGGTGAGTGTTTGAAAGACATGTACAATATAAGTTAGTGAGACTAATATCACGGGAATGCTTGATGTCATCACGTGTCGAGACATGACCTCGCACTGAACAATGAAACCCAGCCACATCCACAAACACACTTAAACCTGCACACTTTGATGTGTGCTGTAGTCTTAAGTGATACTGGCTGTAGACCAATCCACCATGTAGCTGAAGTGCATTTTTCAGCGCTCACCCACTGGCAATCATTCTTCTCTCCATCTTAGGGTGATGACTGTTCTGGCTCCCATTCAGGCCTTGTAAGTTACTTTCCCATTGCGTCTCTCTCTCTGTATTCTAAAGGTTTCTTCTTCTGCAGAACTATATTTTTTTTGTCAATTTGGCATGGATGCAAAACACAGAGCTGTAATCAATCCAGGAAGTGGTCTGTTATGAGTCATCCTAACCAAGTGTCTCTAACCTCAGTGCTCACATGGACCCAAGGGCCAGAAGGGAGAGCCGGTGAGTGCCAATCTTCTGCGACAGGTTAAGGCAACACATCCCACTGCCTCCCAAACCAGTGATCCCCACCGGCTATTTAGTTTGATCTTTGTTCAAAACATCCAAGCTCAACATTAATTATGCAGGGGGAATGAGTGTGTGTGTGTGTGTGTGTGTGATATGTGCATGGATTTGCATGTACAAGCGGTTTAAGCAGGTGTGTCTTTTAGTTTGATAATTAGATTCATGTAGGAGAATCTGTATTATTGGAGTATTGCATGCACAATATCGATTGTTTCTAGTGCTTCCTGCTGTTAGCCTACGCTGGTTGCTCGCTAGTCACTGTGTTGTTTGCCATGCTCCACTGGTGTGTGTGTGATGTCTCTTTAGAGTCAGGTCATTGATCTGGTTCTTGTCTCCATTCACTCTCTTCACAGGGATCGCCTGCCAACTGGGCTGAGGCAGCTGGGTACAAGGTGAAAGGTTTAAACTTGCTATAGTGCATAACCAAGATATGACCTCTCAATCGATATCAAATTTCATTTCTCAAACGTATTATATCCACATCTGTGTGACTCACTTTTTTTTTTTTTTTTTCTGATTCTGTTTAGGGTGAAAAGGGTCAGAAGGGAGAGCTAGGCACACAGGGTCTCACAGGTGCTCCGGGGAAAGATGTAGGTGGTTTTTTGTGTGGTTTTTTTTTTTTTTTTTTTTATGCATTCCTTTTTCCTCCTTATTGCTCTTAAATTGTCAAAAAAAATGTCTCTCAGGCATAAAATTTGATTTGGGTTTTCATCAAACATGATGCTTGAATACATTTCTCTCAATTCCTCATATGCTTAAGCGAGCATCCTCTCATAAACACACCAAAAAAACCTCTCTCTCACACACACACCCATAAATATCCACTCACACAGCTGTTTCTTTTTTTTTTATCAAGCTAGGAGCAGATATTCAGTAGACTTACAGAGTACTACTCTTTAAGCATCCCATTGATATCTGCTCTCCCCTCCCTCCCTCCCGTGGCGTTAAGTCGGCCTGTTAATGCCTGTTAGATTAGGCTAGAGCAACAAAGCTTGCACAATCAATGCTGCCTCATTGACTGTTCTGTTAGTCTCGCACACTGGCAGGCGCCTATTCACGACGACTTAAACCTCATAATCTTCCCTGTTCAGCGCCGTGATCCTGTAGACGCATGAAAAGTTTTTGAGGAACAAATTACAACGTGTGTGCTCTCGGAGACATTCCCCTCTTCTTCTTCTTCTTCTTTTTTTTTTTTTTTTTTGGTATCACACACACTCACGTTTAGCCGTTCACCAGGCTAAGTGCTTGTTGGGACAGATGGATTTGGTGGAGCATAGATTTTTTCTTAAGCCTCTCATCCATCTGACAGTGTGAATATGAATGTGCTTGTTGATGTGACTTGAATCAGGCAGGCAGCAAATATTGCATATGCACCACTGAAGATAATACATCTTACTGACTTCACAATCCTTCCTATTTCTGTTTCCAGTTATGAAATGTCAAATAAATGAGGGAACTCTGATGCAGTGTATGAACATGTTACCAAACAGATTTCTCTCATGCTTGTTTGATTAGTCTGTGCTGACACTGGGGAGATCCCTGACCCACACTCATTTTGTTACTTGCCCCTCTCTCTCTCTTTTGCCATTTCCACAGGGTCGAGCAGGGTCAATCTGTGTTGTCGGACCCAAAGGACAAAAGGTCTGTCTGCATTTGGTGGATGAGTTTGGTTTTTTTTGCCCTCAAACTGTCTGAACTAGAACAGTCCAGGTTGGATTCAATCGATCTGTTGCTTCACTTGTTTTCTCAGGGTTTCCCAGGTTCGGTGGGTCCTGAGGGTTTGGCTGGGGAGCCAGGGAAGCCAGGACTTCCAGGCCCACCTGGAATTGGAAAGCCGGGCTTACCAGTAAGTGTTTTTCTGAATTAAAGAAATCTGGAGGTAATGAATGTGCCACTTCATACTGATTGGATGGTGTCATTTGCCTTATTATCTTAATGTCCTTCCAGTCTTCTTAGAGATGGTGTCAGTTTGAACAAAATAGTGTTATTAGCCAGAAAGGGGCACAACTTGGCAGGACTCCTTCTATTGCTGCAGCTCTCATTGTCCTTTACAAAAGCCTGAAAGCATCTTAAGAAAGACATTTAAAAAGTTGTCTGCACTTTTTTGACTCTCAGGGCCCTCCTGGAGAGCCGGGTGGTGCAAAAGGAGAAAAGGTAAGCTCTCTGTCTCAGTGACTCAAAACATCTCTTGATGCATGTGAACATTATCTAGACTGGTGACAAAAAAAGGAAAAACCAAAGGGGAGTAGATAGAATAAACTTAAGAATCTTAATATAGAAATTAAGATTTCATCATGAACTGTTGACTCAGTTTGGAGGAGAATACGCTGATACATGAGATTAATAATTGTTGTTGCTATTAATCAAGAATATGCACAATAACCAGCATTCAACCAACCAACCACTTAGCGGTTTATGAGCCTGTGTCCGTTCTAAAACCAGTGTCTGCAGCGTCTCTAAGTGAGATCCGTCAGCAGCTCCGGATTGCTGTCGGATGCTCCGTTCAGGATCACTGCCCATGGTTCAGGCCACACGTGATCCACGGACACACAACGTCACTGTTTCATCTCACCGCGGCTGTATTTACCACGCAGGCATCGGCTGGTGGTTATGTGTGACGACGGATTAAGGAGGATTTGATGAGGACGTGACTCTTACCATACTCTTATGATAATGCAGCAATCTGTGTTCACAGGGAGATTCTGGATCTAAAGGAGAAGATGGATCACCAGGAGATCCAGTAAGAGACTCCTGAATGTCTATTGATATTCAGGAAGCTTTGAATCTACAGTGATCCAACTGTGCGCTTATGCATCAAGTTTTAATTATGGTTGTTTTGTTTTCGTAGGGCCCGAGAGGACCAGGGGGGTCTAAGGGAGAGAAGGTGCCATCATTGTTTTTTAATCTCTTGATCTGCATGCCTGTGTGCTGTTTAATCCACATTTTGCCTGTTTGCATCTTCAGGGTGACCCATGCGAAGTGTGCCCCGTCCTGCCTACAGACTTAGTCAACACAGTGGCTCTGCAAGGAAAGCAAGGCCCAAAAGGAGAGCCTGGATCACCAGGGACGGGAGAGAGAGGACCCCTTGTTAGTACAACAGTTTGACTTTAATGTCATGCTGTAATGTGTTCTGAACCTGCCCCGAATGTTCGCGTTAACATTTTTACAATCTTTCTGCATGTTTTATTAGGCAGTTGTCGACACAGTCTGAGCTGTAGCTGACGATTAAACTTCCAACGCGTGTTTGATAATGCATACTTTTTATTTTTCTTATCTCTCCGAGGGAAGGTATGCAGTTCAGTTTTACATCGAGCTTGTATTTTGCCCTTGTAATTCTCACTACACTGCAGCAGTTCAAGGATGCTGTCAAAAGTTTATCCTCAGAGGCAAAGGTCATTTTATTAATGTAATCTTCACACGCATTTCTCCGTCTCTCGGTAAGGGCTGAAAAAAAAACACTGTGCATTGTATTTCTCTTTCTGTTCGCTCTGCATCTCTGCATTTACCCCTTGCAGTTGAGATGGGGAATGATTTGTGGTGGTGGTGGTGGTGGTGGTGGGGGGGGGGAGAATATAAATCTAAAGCCTTATGAGATTTTCTGTGCAACGATTTCCAATAATGTCAGCATCCATCTGTCATACCTGGTTAAGGCCGAAGGAGAAGGAAGGTAGAGCCACAGAGAGAGAGAGAGAGAGAGAGAGAAATGACCTCACTCTTAACAAAGTTGAACTAACGGGACTCTTTCTCCTGGTTCACCTCTGCTCTTCTCTTGTCTTTTCTCTCACCATGTATACCGTGGGCCCCAGGGTGCTGAGGGCAAAGCAGGACAGAAGGTATAGAGTTCCACCTCGATCATTTACAGCTTATGCTTCATTCATATTCTGTGGAAGCGTGACCTATACACACACTTATCTGCATTGCTACACATTCAGATATGCTAACATCAGCAGTGCAGAAGGCTTTCCCCTTAAGCAGATGCAAGCTGACTTAACTTCACAAAGAAAAGAGGCCAAAGTGCACTCACACTCAGGCACATTTCGCACTACTACTCAAAGCCATACCCAATATGCCAACATGCTCAAGCCCATGCGCTGGCATTCACTCCTACATCTGCTTAATAGCTCTGTTGTGTTTCCAATGCCATGTCAAGACACGACATCACAAATGAAACATGTTCATCAGACTAAGCTGGGGCTAATTAGCTTTCTTGGATGTCTCTGTTTTTGTGTTGGCAGGGAGAATCCGGATCAGATGGCGCCAAAGGAGAAAAGGTCACCAGGGAGTCTCTATTAGGCTTGATATTGAACAATTTAGATTCCTTAATAAAGTTGTCAAGTAGACTCTAATTAGTGAGCTAAAACTTTCTTTTATTGCAAAACCTGTACACATGTTTTTAAATATAGCATAAGTTGCAACATGTGGAGAAGTATTTGGAGACCATATTTGATGAAGCCCTTATCTCTCTTTTTGCTTTAGGGAGAGGCATGTTCTGTGTGCCCCACTCTCGGAGAGTTACCCCCTAATGTCCCTGGGGTGGTGGGTCAAACCTTGAAGCAGAAGGGTGAAAAGGGAGAGCCTGGGATTGGTCTGAAAGGAGAGCAAGTAAGTGGTTTTTTGTTTTTGTTTTTTGTTAAAAAAAATAAATAAATAGTAATTTTGAATAAAAAGCGCAACAAAGAGGAAATTGTAATTCCTCTAAACCCTTTTTGAAACAGAACTGCTCCGTTGTCATGAGTTCTTTTGTTTGACTCTAATGGTAGAAAAAAAAAGATCCTAAACTGGACACTTTTGTGATTTTTTTTTTAAACGTCAGCGCCTTCATTAAAATGATGAGTGATTTCATTTTTCCCTCACCACAGGGGAATCCAGGAAATGTAGGACCACCTGGCCTTACTGGAGAGAAAGTAAGCAGCATTAAAAGAAAACGGACTGGGAGGATATGCTCTCAACAGCAGACTAGGCTAAGAGCATCTCACTCAGTAGGTTGTTAAATGGGGTTCTTAACAGACTTCATAGGGAAGATAATCACAGCAGTGCGCTCATTTTAAGGTCCAAAACTGTCTGCCACAGGGATTTTACTCAGTGGGGAACGTATTAGCAGAAAGCTCAGGTAGTGAAACACCTTATTCATCTGACATGACTGCCTGTAGGGCACTCCTTACAATAAAATGTGAATAACCAATTTGATCAATTTATGAAATTCACACACTGCTGTGATTTTTCTGTGTTCACTTGTCTTCAGGGTGATGGAGGCAGAAAAGGATCTGATGGTAAAACGGTAAGTTCAGATTTAGATTTTGGAAATAGAATGTAACAAGTTACACCACATACTGTATGGATTTTAAACTGTGTTTTTGACAAAATGTGTCTCATATGACAGGGAAAACCTGGACCAAGAGGACCAAGTGGCAAGGATGGAAAGACAGGCACAAAGGTAGTCGATTAGAATGGCACGCTTTGAAATTAAGTGTTCCAAAAAGCTCCGTAAATTTTTCTTTGAATAATTTTTTAGAACAATTCCTGATGTTTTGTTTCCAATAAGGTCCTGCAATAGTTAGGAGAGCAAATGCCACATTTTCACTAAGAGTTTAGAATTCAATTGCTGTATGTCATTACAACTATGTAATGGTAGCTTATACACTGGCACTTAAATTGATGAGTAAGTCGGTCATTTTCAACAACATAGCTATAGGTGAAACTGTAATTGTCAATTATCCTAACTTTTATCGTCCCACTTGTCATTTTCAAGCTAGCTAACATGATAGCCTTCTTGGAATTGGTCACCAATACGCTACATACAACAGCTTACTTTCTTTTGTGTTTAGTAAGTCATAAATGACATTTCAAATTCATGCAGCTATTTGCGGGAAGCATGGTACTATAGTGCCGTCACACAAGTTACCTCAGCATAATACTTACACTGACATGTTTGGTTGCACAAGTAAACGCTTTGCTTGAAGTGAGCTAGCTTCATGTTGTTTTAAATTAGCTAACCTTTGTGCTATTATGGGAATCAAAAACATGCTAAAACCGCATCGATCCATTGAATTGAATCAAAATATCTGCTGCATCTTCAGTTTTGTTAACTACAGCGGGACATGAAAAGTTTCTGCTGTGACAGCTGTAGATAGATGTACAGTTTGCTTATTGCTGTTGTCTCTTAAACCAGGACTTTTCTTCAGGCTCTGACCTAAATGTAAAAGCTATTTTTTTCTCTTTAAACTGAAAATGGAGTCTACATTTTCGGATTACCCAGACCAAATGATTCATGGGCATGGATTTTGTGATTTTTCCAGTTTAATATAGAAGTATCTAAAAGTGATGTTTCCTGTAGGCTAAAGTCGAATTTTAATATCTCCAGTTATCCCAGTCTTCCAAAAAATAAAAACCAAGCAGGAATTGAAACTTAGCTGTGAGAGTTTTTAAAAGGACAGAAAAAAAACAAAAAAAAGCAAACAAACCATATTACTTCAGTCCTCCATGACCTTTTTTGTTAGTAACCTGTTGTTTTTAGAATATAATTGTAAGTCCTCCTCCTGGTTTATGAAGCTCTTGCTGTCCGTCTCCACAGCACATCACAGGCATGGTGTCAGTTTTTAACCTTCTGGCTACAAGGTGAAAAATAACCCCATATTTGAAGAACATTAAAGTCTTTTGGAGAGGAATTCAGTATTTATACACTTAAAGAAACTAAAGATCTCAATTTGATTCAAACAACTTCATTAATCCAGTTTGATGCATCTGCTTTTGGAACGGTTTGTACATACATAAACACAGAAAAAGACACATTGACGCACAGACATCAAGTTAAAGCAGAGAGCTGAAACACAGAATAGGACCTAAAAGGAGATTAATGTTGAGCACACTGATAAGTAATCAACCAGACTCAATTTAAACAATGAAATAAAATGTTTTTAATTATGTTTAGGACGTTATGTATTTCTTTGTCTAAGTCCATATCACTCAGGAGTTGTATCTATTATCTCACAGGGAGAGCCAGGACTGCCTGGTCTTGCCACTCAAGGAATTAAGGGTGAGAAGGTAAGCATAGATGTTCGAGTTGAAATTAGCTTCTCTTGGATTGATTGATTTGCAAACTAACTTTCTTGACTCCCAGGGCGAGTGTGGCGTGTGCCAACTGTCCGAGGTTGGAAGTGGACCTGCAGGATATAAAATGCCTGAGGGAAATACCGGCACACCAGGCGAACAGGGCCCTCCAGGTCCACCCGGACCTCCAGGTTTTGGATTTGATGGCAAACAGGTTAGAACACAAAGTTTGATTAGAGGATAACAACAAGCACAAAGATGGCTTATTTAAATATGCTTTTTAAGTCAGGTTATACGTTTGCTTTGCTTGCATTGCGTGCTATGGAAGTAAGACCTGGATGTTGATTGAACGAGCTAAACATTTTTTCTATGAAACTTAACTTAATTTAACTTGTTTTACTAGGTGATGTTTTAATTATAACTGAGGGACTGCAGATGTAAACTAGCTCTGAGCTAACTCTGGTGCAATACATTAAATGGCAATATTTATGTTTAAATTGTACATGGTCCCTTTACAAATAAAGTTAATAATGATAATAATAAATTGTTTGTAATTCAGATTAGATATGAAGGTTCAGATCAGCTCTTAGTGTATCAGAGTGGTACACGAAGCTTCAACTCATTACTTCTCGATAAACATGCCAAATGACTGTGGCTGATAACCAAAACTATTGTAGAACCTGAAAATGTTAAGTGATAGAACCCTTTTGATGGTTTATTTAACGTGATGTATTTATTGATGTATTTATCGCTTACAGTATCAGAGTGATCAGTCTTTATCTGAATTTAAAATATATGGTAAATGTATGCAAAGACACAAATTCCACAAAATGAAAGGAGCTTCGCTGCTTTTTTCTGTCACCAAAGAGATCATCACCATAAGATTATTAAAAATATCCGAGATGCTGAAAGGCAATGCACATTTTTGGTACAGTATATAGACCCATGGGGATTTTCCTCTTACCACTGAGTTGTTTGTTGGGCCTCTATGGTTAGCTTTGTAGCAATACTTATTTTTACCTGAATGGATAGAGGATTGCACATGACTGTCAGATAGCTTTGGGTGTGTGCAGATTCTGAATACCTGTATGCATTTAAAATTGCCTACTGTTTGTTTACACAGGGTCCACCAGGAGCTGCTGGGGTTCAAGGAGAAAAGGTAATTTTTTTCTCTTTAATTTTCTCATAGATTTTGCAAGGAAACGTCAGGTGTCCCTGCGTTTGCCTTCCTTGATCAAGTCATACACAGTCAATACCACAGTCAGTCTGCTGAGGAATTTTAACCATTGCTGGAGCATTTTATTAAAAAAAAAAAAGGGTTATCTTCCAAACTGTCTGCCTTATATAAACGTTTGGATAACAGGAGGGACCAGGCTATTTGGAGTCACCAGTGGCCTTTAGAGACAGTCAGGTCCTCTTAACTAATTTGACATCTACTAGGGCCAAGCATGTCTGCTGAAAAGGAACCCTGCATCTCATCCAAATATATTTTCAGAAAGCCTGGGTACTCTGCTTTATTTCAGGTCACCAAGTCCATCTTTGGGAACACTCACATCCCTTTACCGAAATACAAGAGAAATAAATCTGCCATCAACTGAGCCAGGCTGCTTTAAATCAGAGCCAAGCTCTCCCACAATCACACTGCTTGTCTGGTGCTTGAACTCCAAAGCAGAGCTTGACCTTTACTAAATGTTTGAGTCTGATGCGGTTATCAAGTTCTGGAAGTTAAAAGAAATCAAGTTAAAAAAACTAAAACTTTTAATCGGAGAATACAGCGGGGAATTGAGGATACAATTCTTAACAGAACGTGGTGTGTGTAAAATACACACACCATGTTCTATCAATTCATGTCCTGGTCTATATGCTTTATTTTTAGTCTAGTGAAACGTGCATTGGGTCACCTTATTGTACTATACAAACAAAACGGTTCCAATCTGCTAAACAACGACTTTATAGCACTTCTAATTGTGTAAGCTGCAGTATGTTTACTCGCTTTGCTTCCTGTCATCCATAACCAAGGGGGATCAAGGAGATAAAGGTGATGATGGATTAAACGGAGCTCCTGGAGAACCAGGACTACCCGGAGAGCCTGGTAGAGATGGATTAATGGGTTTTAAGGGAGAGAAGGTAAACAGTGCCTAAAGTGTTGGTCCAGATCAACTACTCTGCATCATATGTTTCCTTTCGTGACTGATTTATGCAAATTACTTCTATCAATTGTGAAGGGGCCTTATTTTTAAAAAGCATTGGTCATGTTTTCTGCACACTACTTCCCTCTTTCCACATATCAATGAGGAAAGAGATCTTTGTTGGTCTTTATTAAATTGTTGGGATTTGGTTTTGATATCTTGTAAATTAGAAGAGATGTCTGAGTAAACTGATCACACCAAAATAAATGGCTTCAAGGCCAAGACATTCATAAATGAAGAATTGCCATAGTCTATCCACACTTGAATTGTTCTTAAAAGGCCCAGGAATCATGGTTTAGATTTATTATTGGTTTTTTTTCCTAGGGTGATGCTTGTACCAGCTGTCTTTCTCAGGGATCTTTGGGGGGTGATGGTGTAACTGTGCCAGGCCCCAAAGGAGAGAGAGGAGAGCCCGGTCCCCCAGGAGAAGGAAAGCCAGGAAAAAATGTGAGGGGAATTGTGTGTATTTACTAATTTATTTACTCTATGTGAAATGATAATAGCTGATGTTTAGTTACATGTTTTCTTCTCAGGGAAAAGCTGGCTTACCAGGTGTGCAGGGGCCTGCAGGTCCCAAAGGAAGCAGGGTATGAATATCATTTCATTGTATTATAAATACATGCAGAGGATTGTGTAAACTAATGCATCACTGACTATTTTTTGTGTGATGAACTGTGCCCCCTGTAGGGAGAAAGTGGATCTGCAGGAATCGGGCTTCCAGGACCAAAAGTAAGGCTGACGTGTCCTTAAAACAACAAACTGCATATTAAAAGTTCATTGTTGACAGCTGATGCAGCTGTGTCAAACAAATAGGCAAACAGCTCCTAAATGTATGCTATCCTGCTATGATCTCAGTAATGAACACCAGGTGCTTCCATGATAAGAGTTTTACTGCCCCTGAGAGGGAAAAAAAAACAAGGTTGTAAATTTGAATCTCAAACTAATCCTGGAGAGTTTTCTCTGATCTCTCCTCTGATTCACTGGGGGATTTTCCTTGTTTAGCTGACATGGCAACCTAGGCCTTACTCCTCAACATCTGTTATAGTGAAAGCTTTATTAACCAAATCCCAGCTAAACATCCTGCATTCCATTTTTTTGTGTGTCTTTTGTAATGAATATCATAGGGTGAGGATGGACAAAGAGGAGTCCCAGGACTTGCGGTAAGTTACCGTTCTTTTTCTGCACTTGATTTAAGGATTTTTTTTTTTTTTTGGTCTAACTTGTGCGTTTTTGTTCAGGGACCTCCTGGAGCCAAAGGATTGACTGGGCCTTTTGGCCCTGCTGGAGAAAAGGTAGCAGAGAGGTCAAACTGGAAATTTTTGTGGAAGTACACAATAATAATATGAACATAAATTATTGTAAATAATGAAACCATGTGACTCCTGCTGCCCTTGTAGGGCTCCAAAGGAGAGGTCGGGCTTCCAGGACCACAGGGGCCTGTCGGCGTTGGAGTAGCAGGGCCACCGGTGTGACATGAATGCATATTTGTGTTGCATATGTATATAAGCATACAATGTCATGCTTTGATTATGTCAAACACTGTTTTTCCCCAAACAGGGTAGAGATGGAGCCCCCGGCGCTAACGGACTGCCAGGAGCTGGTGGCAGACCTGTGAGTTGTCTTCTTCCTTTTATTGTCTGAAGCTTCATTTGCATGTTTTCAAACATTTGCATCCACGAGAGCTGTTAAAGAAATTCCACTTGATGACTTGAGTTGTGTTAGCATCTGTGCAGAGTTTTAATTTTCTTTGAGCTTCTTTGGGAATTGTCCTTGATTTAGGCATAATTTGTAACCAAGGATGTCTGCCTCGATCCATAGCAGAGGCAATGTCTGCTCTCATCTCATCCTCTGTCCCCCTGATCTACACTCAGCCCCCCCCCCCTGTTCTTCCCGTGAGCTTTCTACAAGAACAACAAAGCAAGAGTAACTAAGTGTTTATGTGTGTCTTTGTCTCCTTGTGTGTCTGTGTGTGTGCGCTGTGGTTGTCTCCTTCTCTTGCAGGGGCTTGATGGAGCTAAGGGGGACAAGGTAAGTCTACCGTTTTGTTTGGATGAAGGGATCTGGAGGGGTTTGAATAAATGGGGGTGGAACAGATGGTAATCGCAACGGATGGTTCAACACACACACACACACACACACCTACACACACACCTACACACACACACACCTACACACACACACACACACACACACACACACACACACACACACACACACACACACACACACACACACAGCTCCCCTCAGGGCACAGATAGAGTAGTAGCAGAGGTGACGAGGGTGCTTTTGCTGGCTGACAAGAGTTTTGGGGGCGCATTAAGAGTGAGCATGTGTGAGACTATTAATTACTGCATTTATCAGAGCCACCGGACCACACTGTTACTGAGAGGGTGGGAAACGTGAAGACGAGGTGTGGAGGGTTTGCTTAAGGGTCGAAATACATGTGTTCATTCTGACCCTTCATTAAGAGATGATGTATTCTGTGATTAGCCTCGCTCAGAAACTGAAAGACGAGAAGAAGAACAACCGTGGGCTTCTGCTGTCACACATGTGAATTGAAGTACACCTTACTTGGCATTCATTATAATTTGCCTCAAGTTAAAGTTGAACACTCAGCTGGACTTAACAGACCTTCGCACAACATCGTCATCTCTGCAGTTTTGAGTCTCTTTGTGATGCACTTTTTTTTTTTAATTAAGCAAAACTGCACAAGAGTCCTGAAGGCTCAAAGAGTTTTTTTTTTTGTGTGCAAAAACGAGTTGAATGAGAACTTCAGTTCATGTGCTTCAAATTGTGCAAAGACTACTTTGTCTCTCTTTTTATACAAGCCTTTTTTTTTTGGTTTACATTTTAGGGACTACCTGGGGAGTGCAACTGCATTATCCCAGTGCACAACAACATAGGAGGACCTGTGAGTATACATATCCACACGCCCTGAAACAAACACATGTTGGCATGCAATTAGTTGAATGTAGAGAGTTGTAGCCTCACAACAGGAGTCTGACAACACATTGACTTTTAAACACACTCTCTGAGGGTTTATTAGGACTCCACAGGGGATGTATGGAGAGAAAAAAACATTCATGCCAAGTTATTTTGTCTCTGTATCTTTTGTTGCTTTGACATTTCTTGTGTTATTTTTAGCTTAACACTTTGCAATTTCGGTATATTCTGTTTGTGCAAGCACCACGGCTGCTCTGATTTTGACTACTTTTGCCTTCCAGGGAGCTCCGGGAACTCCAATAAACACTTGGCAGCCCGGGCCTCAGGTCTGATCTGCCAGCCAACAGTCCTTGTCTGATAAGGCTTGGCTTCGTTTGTTTTTCCAAGCTTTGTTTCTCTTGCAAAGTTTGCAGAGAAAAATGACAGAATTCTTAATTTCTGTTCGACTGAATGTGTCTTTTGAGGACATGCATTTGTGTTGTGCAGGGTCCACCAGGACCTCCTGGTCCTCCTGGCCCACCCGGGCCTCAGGGTGTTAACGGAATCCAAGGACCACAGGTAAGAGAACGGGGCAGTAGGCATGTAAGGGGTCTTACTAGATTTCAGTTCAAATGCTGCTCTATCTGCAAAGATGCAGGTTACAGCTTGGGCTTTTTGGGTACTTCCTGTTTAAAAAACAATCAATGCTTAGCAACATGATGGGTACATAAAGTGCATGTCAAAAATTGAGCGATATGGATTTTTGCAGTTTTGTTTAGAATAAAACAGGCCTATAACAGGTTTAAATGATCAATGCACTAACCCATCCACGGCTTCAAGCTTTGGGAATGTTTGTCAAGACATGAACATTTATTTGAAGGTTTGTCTTGAATATTAGAGCCAAACAATTTGTATGGTCGATGAAAAAGTACCAGTTGGATGATCGGAAGTTTTTAATGAGAGCGGACCTTCAAATAAAGTGTCATAGGGACCTCTGATGCAAGAGTTAAATGTTGAGGAAAGGTTTCAGAGATGGTGATGGTGTTTGGATGGAAGAGGTCATGTCTTTGACAAAAAAAAAAAAAGAAAAAAAAAAAAAGGTGCACAACAAAATACTGGCTTCCTTTGGATTCTTGGTGTTAACATTGGCAGTAGAAGGAGCAGGCTTGAAGACTTTTGACCCTGATTCTTTGACTCTGGCTTGACCGCTGGTGGAGGTGTGAGTGGCTCGCCTTTTGATTAGCAGCAAATCAGTTCAACCTCAGTTCCTTCTTTCAGGGTATCCCGGGAAACGACGGGATACCGGGGAACCCGGGTTTGCCTGGCTACAGTGTAAGTAAAATTAGAGAGGAAAGGAGAAGAGTTGGCATATTGACAGACTAAAGATATGAACTAGTGATGCAGAAGCACAAAAAAAAAACTGATTCATGAGACAAGGAAGGTTTTATTAATTCTCGGTGGTCTTTATTGAACATGATAACCTTTAAGGCCACTATTTTATTCATTTATATGAATCATACAAAACTAGTTTGTAATAGAATTTGGTACTTATTCGACCCAATCAAAGCACAGGTCCATTTCATTTTAGTTGAGTAATTCCTAAACAGCTTTTTTATTAAGTCTTGATTGAAGGAGCTAACATTTCTGTGACTCCCCAAATTTGACAGGAATATGAATGAATGCTGCAGACTGCAGAGGAAGGATACAGTGATTCATTTGTAGATTACAATGGGGATGGAGATGAGGCTTGTGCATATGCCTGTATGTGTCATAATAATGGATCTGTACTACTTGAAACATATACTGGAGTTCTCAGACACTGTTTGCATGGACAAAGTTGAAGCCAATTTAGCGTCTGACCTTCGGTCTGTCTGTAATCTCTGAGGATTTTCGGTGTTCTTTTGGAAAACTTAATTTACTCACAGCGAGTGCAAGGACAACATCAAAGTGAGAAACAAGTTGTTGTGTTGAGAAGTTATCTGCGGTTGCTTTCTTCTTCTTTTTTTTTTATATGGTGCCAGTGTTGTTTCTTTCAAGTCTGCAGATGGCTTAATTTCATTAAGGGAAACATCGATGCTGATCTCCAGCCAGCACCCAAGGGGAACTTCACCTTCAACAAAGGAATTAAAGTAGAAGTTTCGAGGGAGGTCCTGGGAAATAAGATTTAGATGGCTCTTGTTGAAAATATGCAGAAAGGTGCTGCTTGTTAACATTTGAAGCAACATTTTAATGGTTGAAGTAACCACAAAATGAACTCTAATCCTTCACAAACTTTGACGCCAATAGAAAAGGTTAATGCCGGAATATAAACCAATCAAATGTGTCCATTTTCTTTTATGTTTCTGCAGCTATTGTGTTAACTCCAAGCGTCAGCATAGATGTGAGGACTCTCAAGAGCTGCTCTGTCTTTGAAAATAACACCTTGGAGTTCAGAGAAGTCAGCCACTGGGACGTCGAAATATAGAGAAACTTGTTTTGAGAAAGGCCTCGTCCCCAATCATACAAGAGCCAATACTTTTCGGCATAAAATAGCCTTTTAGGTGAATGGCCTCAGTTTGAATGATGTCAAATGGCTTTTTAATGACTGTGAAACCAGGCCAGGTGCTATTGACAGGCTCTCTCAGGGGAAAAAGTCCCACTGCAGACCCACTTTCATAGCAAATGTTATTGGGCTTGTAAATCGCACAGTTTTATTTCAGAACTTCCCATAAATAGACAGCTGAACTCCATTGTATTTCCCCCCTTTTTCAGTATCCGGTGTGTGAGTGTGTTTACAGAGTGGTCAGAGATGATTTGGTCTTCTTCCTTTGTGCTCCATTTTTAAGCTCTGAGTTGTAAACATTTTTGTTGCAAACTCTGGACAGAAGTTTCTTTTCCATGAGTTGGAATTCTGTAAAAATTCTGGTGACTATCTACCTATTTGTCAATCAATATTTGTCACAGTATTCTAGTTTAGTGTATTTGTTTATTGTTTCGAGGACAGTCCCCTTCAGTTAACTGTTCTATAAAAAGGAGCAGCTTTAGCCTTTACGGCTAATTTCAAGCTGTGATTGGCAGTAGTCAGCCTAAAATGCATTAGTTAACAGTTAAAATACGTATTGCCGAAGCAAAAGTGAGGGAGACATATGTCACACACAATTGGAGCAAACACAAACAACAACTTCTTCTCTTTTTTCACTGGAGAGCAACACTGAGCGCAAATCAGGTAACCTCCTTTTTGAGCCAGATGTGTGGACATGCTGAATGGCTTCAACTAACAGACAAGAGTTGTCGGGTGTGAGGGCAGGAGTGAGGTGAGAGGAGAGGGAGTGAGACACCTTCAGGCCTTCAATTCAGTGTAAGGAAGACAGCAGAGATGCCATTGGTTTACAACTTCCTAAAGCGCCTGGTGGATTAACAAGTATTGTGTAAAAATAAATGCATTGGAAAATGTATCCATGGAAAGGAGTTTGAGTTGTAAAGCGTCGACTGTGATTTTCCATGCCGGTTCAAGTCAAAGAAACACTGGAAGAAAAGCACACCCAAAGACTTGACAAGGGATAAGAGATATTTTTAGCCAGACGATGTCTAATTCACAGTCAACATTAATTCCCTTAAGAATTCCCATGGCTAATTTACTGTAAGTTTTGAGCAAGGCTGTCAGCAATAACTAGATTCTCACAATTAAGGTCTAAGAATGAATGCTGTTTTTTTTTTTTTTTTTTTTTAAATCAAATTACTAGCATATTATTGTCTCTGAGTTCAACCCTGGATAGGCCTCTGCATTGTCTCCCTGTATCCACAGATGGTAAAGAACGACACTGCGGTGCCTTTGGATGGCTCATTCTATATTAAAAAAAAATCAACACAGCTCAGTTGATGAGTCCAAAGTTATATCCACCTCATGATATCACACACACTTGACTTTTATACATTTTTTTGTTATTTTTATTTACCTTTTGGTTTGTAACAGGTTTCTTTTTCCGTGCTTAAGTTAATTTCGTAATCTTCTATCTACCAGAAGCTCCTGACTTTATTTCCAAATAAAAGCAGGTTTGAATTCAATTGCTTAGAAATAAATGGTAACAGGATATCAAGAAATGGTGGATCTTCTTCTTCAAGGACTTGTTCGCTGTACCTGGATCACACAGAATCATCTGTGATTAATACAGTATGTTTCATAAGAAACTAAAATATTCTCACAGAAGCTTCCTTGCTTGGCAACAGTAAATTGGGAAAAGAAACAGCAAAAAAAAACCTTGCACTTTAGTTTGTCAAATTAAAGAGCTTAGCTGATTTTGATTTTTTATACTTGTGGTCTTAAAAGTTGTATCCCGCCCACCCTTCCTTTCTAGAACCCCACTGGACCGTTTGATCTGCCTCGAGACTCTACAGAAGGACCTGGTGATGTAAGTGCATGACTATGCCTTTTAGGAAAATCTCTCTTTTTTTGCATCTTTTTACATTTTTATGCATGTGTTTAGCCAGTTTTCTGCAGTCATCTTTTGACTGGTGTGTGGATGTATATGTACAAAATGTGTAGATATACATTGTATCTCTCTCTGTGTGTACTACTCACACAGGAGGGCTGTGGTGGTGACTGCTCCAAAGGGTTGCCGGGGGTTCCAGGTAATGCTGGTGCCAAGGGAGAGAAAGGAGAGGAGGGCAAGCCTGGTGTTCCCCCATTGGAGAACTGTGACAGGGTGAGACTCAGCGGGACGGGGAGTCTCTTGTTGGAATGTTTTCAGTTTCCCATGGTTCTCCGAATCCAGAAAAAATAGCCACTGAAACATACAGTGACTGAGTCTGATGTTGTGCTTTGATAAATGCAAAATGGCAACCCCTCACTTTGCATTGAACTCAAGTCTGCATGGCTGGGTGTGTCTATCCGTTCTTTCAGTCCGACATACTGTAGTACCAGCAGTAAAGCATCCGTCTGAAGACTTACTGTGTGGTCTGTGTTGTCTTTCAGTGTTTGGAGAAACTGAATAGAGAGCAGGCAACACAAGCAGCGGTAAGTTGAAACCAAAGACATACATCATTCAAAGTGACGACGTGTTCATTTATTCATTTATTTTTCCTTCTTTCCTCACAGGGTGATCGATCCTGTACAGGAAGTCCTGGAATTCCAGGAACGCCTGGCTCACCTGGAGTAAAAGGAGAGCCAGTGAGTCTGTCACTGTGTCATCTCAATTTCATATTGTTAATGGGAAATGAGAAAGTCAGACCTCATCAACTTTCTTTGTTTTGTTTCAATGCAGGGTACACCAGGAAGTCGAGGCCCATCTGGAATCCCAGGAAGCTTGGTGAGACTTTAGGCCTTTTTAGATTGAGAGCTTCTTTAAGACGATCTTAGCTGGTTATGAAGAGGACTGAAATGAAGTCTCTTTGTCACCTGCAAAAGCAAATGAGTCCATCAGCAACCAGATGATTTGTTTTCAGATATGTTATAGTCTTTTTTTAATGCCTGAAACTGCTGCTGTGTGGTAGTTGCAAAGAGTAGATAATTGCACACTTCCAAAACCGCCCTATTTACATTCTTACGACATACATTTGACTGTTTTCATTTAGTTTCCTTCCTTCCTCAATCAATCAATCTTTATTTGTATCGTGCCAGTTCATATCAAATGTTTTCTCAATACAACTTAGAACAGAGCAGGTACAATACATTACTGATTGTTGTATTATAAGACCCAACATTAATCCACCAGTGCCAAGGAAAAACTTCCTTTAAAAAGCAGAATCTTAGAGCAGAACCAGCTTTGTGTTTAACAGTCATCTGCCGAATGTGTGCGAGACTTTGAAAGTTGAATCGATGTGGGAGCTGCAGGAAGAAGGAGAAAAGTGTGGACAAACAGGTCAGCAACAATGGGTAGGGTAGCTTTATGTCAGTAATAATGCTGAAACTATGTGTAGTATTCGCAGTAACACCTCAGTGCACTGATCAATGTAGCATTAACGCTGCCACTGTAAAGATGATGAAAGGACTGATTCTGTTACATCATAGAGGTTAAAGGTGAGCAGCTCTAATATTCTATTTAAGCATAACAGTCTCATCTTGAACAGGCAACTCAAAAGAGGCTTTTGTTTAACACCAGAATTACATAACCGCTCCTTCTCCTGGAGTACCCATGTCCAGATACTTGAGAGGAGGAGGTACGTTTAATCATTACACAGAGCCCTCCGTTGACACGTAACAAAATGTGGCTCCCACACTCTGACCTCTTAAATACTCATTCATACACACACTCTATATCAAAACATGTACTCCTATTGCAATGCAGGTAGTATTCCCTTCATTTAAATATATTTGATTTAAAACTTAACAGCTTAAACCATTTTAGTAAAAAAAAAAAAAAAGAAAAATCAGCTGTTTTAAACTGTTGTTTTTGCTATTTTTGCTCTACAGGGACCTCCTGGTTTCCCAGGTCCACAGGGCTCATCTGGTTTACCTGTAAGTCTTCATCACACTTTAATCCTCATTTATTGATTTTATTTTGTTCATCTTTTTTTTTTTTAATTTGAGTGGAAAAGTGCCAATATTCTGCTACATGGCAAAAGTCCCAACAGCACCTGAATTCAGATTAGGGAACTGAGTAACAAATTGAAAGTACAGGTTCTGGAATTGATGTATAGTTTGACTCTGTATGACACTTGCAGAAAACTTCTGATGTTTCCAAATGAAGCTGTACGTGTGAAAGCAAGCAGCCACATGGTTCTCCTGCCAGACCCCTAGTATTTTTCTGCAGCACGTCCGAGTGAGCTGATGTGAGAACTACAGCAGGATATTATCGGGAGAATTCAGCTCGAGTCACAGGGAGGAGGGAGTGATGATTATTTGCCGCTGTAATTAATCGGCTACATTGCGTCTTCTGATCTCCAGTATGATGTTCTCTGCTCTTTTTTTGATGTTGTGGTTCCGCCGTAAAGCCCATGTAGCATACCGTAAAGCCCATGTAGCATACCATACCATCTCATGATGATATCGTATTAGAGGGCTCTGTTGCTCCGTCCACATCTTTAACAATATGTGAGTTCAGGAGAATATCCGGAGCAGTCCTGAAATGATCTACAGGAGACATTTTAAGGAATGCATATGTGAAAAGGGCTTTAGATATTTGCTACAAATAAATCAACGATGAACTATGTGTAGTTATATCTCATGTATGTCCGATCTCATCTTTGCACCCTCCAAAGGTGATGAAATGGTCTGAAAACTGTATCATGCAGGAAAAAAAAAGGATATTTATCGAACTGTAGTCTTGAGTTTTCCTCATAATTGTGAGAGTTAGCTTTTGGTCTTAAATCCAGGTTAAAGTTCTATGGATATATTTTCTTCTAGTTGGGTTAAACAGCTCATACAAGGTTGGAATAAATGCACAGTAAATTATTTTTACGTGGCCATTTAATATTAAAATTCAAAACTGCAGCCGTCAAGTATACTATTCTAACAGGAGCATTAAATATGATTAGTAAAGCGCCTCCAGTACTTCAGAATTATTCTAATAACACCACTTGAGAAGTTTAAGCAAGAAATACCTAACTTTGATTGGATATTGCTTTTTATACAGCCGCTTTCAAACCACACAGCCCTCGATCGTAATGCTTTTTTTTTTTCATCCTCCCTCTTTTCATGAAACTTTTGCCACATGATTAAACTGTTTTGTTCTCTCTCTCTCTCCAGTTGTTCAATTATTCCCCCCGTCTAACTGACGAAGAGTGGCACTGCTCTGCGGTCCGATCCCACCCCGTCTTTCCGCCTCCTGTGGAGTTATTGTTTTAGGAGCAAAGAGATGCTAAATGGATGAGCAGTGTGAGCGCTGCATGGAATCCATTTGCAGCGTAGTAGCACTTTACAGCAGCTGTTAGCCTCTGCTGTGTGCGGCGACGTATCTGTTTGTTCTGTTTGTGAGGGACAGAGAGAGAGGCCGTGCTGCTGAATGTATTACTCGTGTGTGTGTGTGGCGGGGGACTTACAATAATCAGCATCTAATTAGTTTCTCCTCAGTGAGATCAGTTTATAATTACAGTCTCTAAATTACAAACCTCAGTAATCACTCTAATAACCAATCACACAACTAAATCTTACATCCAGCAGAGATATTCTCCCTCTTTTGATATTCAATTTATTATTTTGTTCTCAAGAGCGGATTTACATGAATAAACTATTAGCTAAACAGCTAATTATCGCTCTAGGTCGACTCTAATTTCAAATCATGTGATCTCCTCAACTTCTAAAAAACACCCAGCATCCATTAACATCCTTTGATTCACTCACTTACCAAAAGAAAAATGTGTTTTTTTTCCAGCACTCGTGTTCCCTGTGCTTGCAAAAGCAGTTGCTAGGCAACACATCACACACACTCACTCATGTGTAATGTATCTGTCAAGACAGCCTTCAGTTTCGGGGTGCCGTTTGGCCTGGCCGCTGTGCCTTGTGCCCCGTTTTTTTTTCTCAGAGACGAGGGTCGTTGTATCTGGTGTAGGATCTGGTCTGGACTCTGACTTTGAACGTCCTTCCCCTCTCTTGCTCCTCTCTTTCTTTGGCTAATAGTGTGTTGCTTAAAAACTACTTGTGCTCAATTTATGCACTAAAGAGAGATTTTAACTGAATTCGAGCATGATAAAAGGAGAAATGATAAAGAATTAGATGGTGTTTTTTTGCTTAGAAATAAAAAAAAAGGTCTCAAACAACCCACAATGGATCAAGCAGGCAATGTTCAGCCTCAGGATATGGTCAGAAACGACCTAAAGCACCATTAGGTGTAAAGCAAAAGACTAAATCAAACATAGGCAGTCCCAAATGGTGACAGTACGCGCCTGTTTCCCCTTTTTGATATTGACCACGCTGTGTCCTTGGCTCATTTCCACCTCTCCCTCTGGTGTCCAATCACATCCTCTCCTTCATTTTCTAATCATGCCTCATTCCTGTCATCCTCAGGGTCAGCAAGGCGAGCGAGGGTCACCCGGCCTCATCGGAATGAAGGGCGAGCAGGTAAGCATCTGCCAATCAAATTCACAGAAACTATAACCATAAGTTGATTGCTTTCCCCTCTGTTTGACTGATTCTCTGATCTTTACCTCAGGGCCCTCCTGGGACATCTGGGTATCCAGGAACTATGGGACCGCCTGGACTGCCTGTGAGTTGCTCTCACCGCCTCATTATAAACAAACCGTGGCTTTGATAACAGCCTGACAGCTTTAATGGATGGCTAGCTGGGTGCTTTGATTTGTGAAGAAACACTGATTAACTGTCTATGGATGTGTACTTTATAGGGTCTGAAGGGCGAGCGTGGGAGCTCAGGAACAAGTGGTCAGAAAGGAGAATCAGTAAGCCATTTCCATCACTGTAATACAGAGTAAAATCTGTCTACTTGTTAGTATTTTAAATCAGCATTTCCTGCCATTCTACAGGGTTCTCCTGGAAACCCCGGGTACCAAGGATCAGCCGGCTCACCGGTGAGTCACGATAATATCATTATTCATTTATCAACTAGCTCTTGTAACAGAGAATAATGTGAGACATGGTGCGTCTGCAGGGCATTAAAGGAGACACAGGACCAGCAGGGCCGGCTGGTGCTAAAGGGGAATCGGTATGTATAAACACCTTTCCTAGAATCACGAAAAGCAGTTTTAAGAAAACAGATTCAACATCGCTGTATTTCTTATTTCAAGGGTTTCCAAGGACAACCAGGCTTTCCAGGACCACCAGTATGTACATTACCTCTTATGTGTGTTAAATAATCAACCAATTAGGCTTCATATGCATAGCAATTTTCATACAACAACAAAAAATGTAGCACAAAGTGCTTTACATAAACAAAGCGGAAGTAACAAGTTGGCCTCCTAACCCACAATCCCTGCACAAGGTGAAAATAAAACGGTTGTAAATTAAAAGGCTCGATAAAAACAGGAAGGGGTCAATTGAGGAAATGCTTATGTATTAGAAGGAATCACTACAGGTAGATTATTTTACAATAGCTAGAAAAGACGGTAGCATTAATTTAGCTTGGAGCCGCGGTATGATTACAGGTTTTGAGTTAGCTTTTTTTTAAATACTGATAGTCCGTGCTGCCATCTTGATATAATGATGACTTACTATGAGTTTCTGTTTTTACTGTGGCCACAATTACAAGATCACCGACAGAAGACCTGAGGGATGGCGCAATACCATTAAAGGAAGAATGAGCAACTTTTTGATCCACTAGCTAGCTGGATAGCCTTTGACCACCAGCACTGAAAAAAAACTGCTGTTTGGCGACGCCTCAGCTATTCTGAAGCCTCCGCTCTCCTCCACCGGCACACCTGCGACCCCTCTCCACTCGCACAAAGGAGTAATGAATTAGAACGCACGATAATTAAGCACCATTAAGAGCAAGTGTCTGATATAATGGTCCTCCGCTCGAAATGCATTTACCCGTGGCCTGCATTGTTGTGTTAGCAGGCTAATGTTAGCACAGTTTGGTAAAATCATAGCTTGACATTGCACATAAATTGACACTAAATGACCGTGATCTAAAGACACTTAAAGGATGTGACATCCTAATAAGCAGTGAGAAGGCTGTGTTATTCTTCTTTTCTTTAGTCCTTGATTAAAACAGCTTTATACACAAGGCCATCCCTTCCGTGTAAACACGACTCTACATCAGTACAGCTGGCCGGATTCTGAGGTTGTGATTCAGAGAGACATTTGCAGAGGATATACTCTAATTATGCTCTATATACTGCTGATTTCTGCTGTATTTATGAGTTAAATGCTGCACACGTTCTTTAAGAGCTTGATAAACCAATAAAAGCACCCTGAAATCAATTCTTAAACAAACAGGTAGCCAATGTAAATTTAAACTTTGTCAACATCGTCAACTATTTACTTTAAAATATATGTGATGGCAATTTTAACGTCTTAGGAATAGTTTCGGTGATTTTTTATAAACGTGTATTTTTAGGGTCCTCCTGGTCCTGCTGGCAAATCAGGAAGGGAAGGTGTCCCAGGGCTAAAAGGTGAAAAAGTGAGTATTGATCGCTTAAATATCTGGGAATTTGTTGCATCATAAGTTATCATTTTTTGTACTAAAATAATGTTTTTAAAAGGGCAACGATGGCCATCAAGGCTCTCAAGGACCAACAGGACCCCCAGGTTCTCCAGGCTCACTAGGGCCAATGGTATGTACATAATTTCCACTGCAACATACATATCCATGATCTGTATCCTGGCCAAAATCTACATGCGGCCTTTTCTCTATGTGCATTCCAAGGGCCCGCCTGGTATTGAGGGAATGGATGGAAAAGATGGAAAACCAGGGCTAAGGGTGAGTGGTGTGCACACACGGCAGTAGAAGACACATAAACACACTGAAGGAGTATTTACTCATAAACGTGCACTGAAATATTTGACTTTTGACACTGTTTATTCTTTCACGATCAGGGTGAAGCAGGCCCTCCAGGCCCAGCGGGACCTCGAGGAATCCCGGTTAGTGTCACCTCTAACATGACCTGATGTGATTTTCTATCCATGCAGTGTGAAACATGAGAAAAAGACTTGTATGTTAGAAGTACTTCATGGGCACAGATTGTAACATGATGCATATCTTTTTCTTGTCTTTAAGTTTGTTTTGGAAAATAATATGTCTGTGCAGGAAAGTTCAGTGAAGAGTTAGGCAGCTTCAAAAAAACACATTTTTAAAAACATTATCTCAGTTGTTTTTTTTTTTTACATGGACTAAAACGTGTGAATGATTAACACCGAGGGGTTCCAGACGCTGTATCCCTCAAGCCCACGTGGTTCCACTCATTTTTCTTCCAGTGTACAAGAAGTGTTTTTATTATTTGGTACAATTTAACATTTTTTACACAATGGCTTGGCATGAACTTTGGTATATGCATGTTTCCCAGAGGATGAATTTAATAATAATTTAATGAAACTTCAACTTCTGTGAGGCAACACTGGGGATAAGATATTTTGGTGTGAACAGAAATGTGCCTGTGAATATCAGAAGGACTCCTGAGACATTTGGTCCAGATACTCGTGATACCCAGACGATCAACTGTACAAAAAAAAAAAAGAAGAAAAAAAGTGATGAACCGACTATTGTTAAGTGCCACCAGCCGGGCACTAATTCTCAATGTTTCCTTCCAGCACAAATATAAGAATAGCCTTTTAATTAGTCCAATCATTTTGTAAAATATCAAACATTTGAAATACCAAAGACTCCCCCACAGAGTCTGTCTACAGGGTCTTGTTAAAACAGGAAATAATGACGATATTGCTCTAAATATTGGCGTTTCTTTTAGCTTTCGCATCAGAAATGTCCTCATCTTTTTTCACATTCAGTATCTCAGAGAAAACAATCTATAGGCATGCTTTCTGATTAGAATTGTATTGCCATGGCTCACCTTCACTTCCACAAACAGGAACACAGTATGCAAATCAGCCTGCATGACTAAACCTTTTTCGTTCCAAAGCTCTTTTTGAAGGGATGGATTTGCAATGCTCTTTGAATATTCTGAGCACTTGCCCTTCTGTTGCCAGGTTTAAGGACAGATCACAACAGGTGTGATCATATTCACCCGTTCACTTTTGTAGACGATCAAGCATAAAGGTTACATTTTAATGGGCTGTTCATGATATTTACCACTTGTATCCGTGGTCATTACCGACTCTTGTTCGTGTCATTGGTGTGGTGACCCCATTTAAACTTCTAAGCTTCCAGTCCTCCTCTCAGATCTTTCAAACTTTCTGTGGTTTTGCACAGCAAAGGCGGTGATATTCACACCCAGCTTCAGAGGAGAAATGAGAAGCTACCTTTCTCTCTTTATTTCTCTCTCTCTTATATCTCTGCCTCGCTCTCTATATCTCCGTTTGTGTTGTACCCAAGAGCAGGTGTTCAGGATTTCAAACACACGTCTGCCCGTTCCTTGGCAGCCTCCACTTTGTGAATTTTGATACTGTACCAATCACATTCTCTTTGATGTCTCTCCTCAGGGATTCAAAGGGAAAACTGGCCATACTGGCTTCCCAGGACAGAAGGTTAGCCAACAACTCATTGCTTTACCGTCACAGTATGTCCATCTGTTTGTCTCCTCAGAGCTATACTCTATGTAGCTCAAGCATCAGGCCAAGTGGTTTTATTGAACTGATAAATATGAAACTCTTATTGACACGTGTCTGCAGCTTTGAATTGTGTCTCTACCAGGGCTCGAATTTAATCACACTTTAATAATCATGACAAAGTGGTTTCCTCCGTCTACACATAAACACATTAAAGTGAGTTTCTGAAAATCTTGGAAACCTTTAAGTAGTTTTCCAATAAGTGCTTTTTTTTTTTAACGACCAAAAACGTAATTTGAATGGAAAAACACATGACACGCTTAGGTTTTAAACAGTAACACCTGCATGGGCACTTGGCCTTAGTTGTGAAAAACACAAATACATTTGATTAACTTTGGATTCAGGAGGGAGGTGTCACAAACAGAGGTATTGTGTAAAACAATAGAGAAACATGAACTGGGAATTCTAGCTTCTGTTATTGCACATTTTAATAATAGTGACTCTTTCCACTCATTAATCTGCTGCTGCATCCATTTAGGGTGAAGCTGGACCATCAGGTCCACCTGGACCTTCAGGCAGGCCGGGACATGAGGCGAGTATTTTTCCTCTCAATGCTTTAATTCCATTGAATAAAAACAAAGGTGACACACATCCCAGCCCAAAGCATGTACATGTATCATCATCAGTACTAATCTACTGAACTCTAAAACCGTCTATTTCTGACCTTTCCAGGGGGATCCAGGTACCCCAGGAGCTCAGGGACGACCTGGACCTTCTGGCCACATAGTAAGATGTCTGCCCTTTTTAACCTATACCACGTCGACTTTGTCATCATGGTGCGTTGGTGTGAATATTTGTGTGTGTTCACTTTCCTCATTCAGGGTCCTACAGGTCCAGCAGGCCCACCTGGACCTCCTGGTCCCTCAGGAGTGGTGAGACAAACACTCAAACATGTCACCATCATACCTCAACACTTGTTGAATGTGTTGTATGCTGCCATTGTTGATGATTTGAAATACTAAATATTCTCCCCTCACCCATATCCTACTTCATATGCAAGATATATTTATGATTCACTCTTTTATTGCACAGAGCTTCTAGCACTTTTTTTCTTGCAGTATTTTATATTTGTACTGTTGTACTTAATGGTGAATGTGGCTCAGTGATAGCTGTCTCTTAATTGGGAGATTAGTGGTTTAACTTTAGCTCATGGAGTCCACACGTCAAAGCGCCCTTGGGCAACACACTGAACCTGAAATTACTCCCAGGTGTCATAGTTAATACAGATAGGCACTTAGCACAGCATCAGCGTATGAAGGTGTGTTTGAATAGATGAACGTGACATGAAGTGTAAAAACGCTTTGAGTAGTCAGAAGACCAGACAGTACAGTCTATTAGTATTTTCTTACCATTTTATATTGTTCACCCAAACCAGGAGCTAAGTACCTCCTTACCCTTCCTGTTCATGTACAAACATGGCTCTGGAGTTGATACTTGAATTAACTTGTTTTTATATAAATATGGAAATATGGGGAGGGTAGACGTAGCAAACATACACAGACGGGAAGGAAGAGAGAAGTACACTCTGGAGTAATCAGACACAGGTGAGACTCATGACACAGATGGAGATAATCAGGGCAATCACAACTGGAGGGAAACAAAGGCAGGGAGAAACACCAGACCGGATACTCAGAGGCAAAAAACAAAACCAAACAAAACACTACAAAATAAAGGGGTCGAGAAACATGGGGGATAGGAAATTACAGAGTATACAAGGAGATAAAAAAACAATACAATCTTAATAATCAAAAAGAACCCATTAACTCCAGTTGCAACATATACTGAAACAGATAAGGGAAGGAGCTGGTGAGAAATAAAGATATGTGATGGGCCTTAAGAATAACAAGAACACATTTTTATATTATTATTATCTTGTGTGTTTCCGTGTGTATGTAAAAGGTTAAAAAAAACATTTAAAATATCTTCTATCTGCAAGGGAATTAAAGGAGACAAAGGTCAAGCTGGTGAGAGGGGTATTCCAGGAATGGGAGGAGCCCCAGGACCACCAGGACACCCAGGGCCTATGGTTAGTACCACTTAACCTCCATGTGTGTCACCCATTATGAAGCACCTTTAATTAAATATCATTCAAGCTGCTGTCCTGCTGGAAATATCTCACTCTCTTTTTTTTTTTCCTTCCTCCTTGACTTTGTCTTCAGGGTGAGCCTGGCAATGACGGTGCTGCGGGTAAAGATGTGAGTAATGTCTGGGTGTGGTGTCTGTCCCCATTAAAGTATAATAGCGAGAGATCGATGTGGTGATGTTTATATTTCATTCCTTTGATGGATATTTCTTTGGTTGTTTTGACAGGGAGCGGCGGGCCTGCCAGGGGACAGCGGGCAGCCGGGTCAAAAGGTACTGAATCAGGGTGGTACGATGTATTATGTGATAGTGTGTCGTCAAGGCGAGCATCAATCATCCATTACCTCTGAATTGAGCAAGACGCTGCCCTCGTTTCGTTTCTTCGTGCTCGTGGAGGTCGACACACCGCGGTGCTGAAATGCGCGCTTTGCTCTCTCGCCGTTTCTGCCTGTTCAGCACCCACACTTAACACAGTCATCAGTTCACGAACCCTCCCAGACCCACCCACTGACACCCTCCTTCCTCCTCACCTCACTTCACCCCTCGGCGAGCTGGCAGCCAGCCGCCTGCCAGACCTCTGCAGCTATAGAGCCTGTTGGACCTCTCCTAACAGCACTTTAGGTGGATACAATGATAAAGTTATTCTCTGCCTCTGGGATAATGCTATTAAGCAAGAGGAGAGACGCTAGATGAGGCTATTTGTCACGCTGACAGGATGGCATTGTCAGGGTTTTAGCTGCACAGAAGAGAACAGAGGAGAAAGACATAAACGGACTTCTCTATTCTCCGTCCTCTCTGTTTCGAGAGCCACTTGTCTGACGCCGACATGTAAACATTAGACGTCCATTATGGGCTTCTTCATCCCCGATAAATCACTGTTTCTAATGTTTGCGCGAGTGTTCAGTGAATTTAAAATTCCAATGATGGGCTTTTGTCTGTGGAAGTGTATTACAGATGTGGCACAAAGCTGCCTTACAGTACATGCTCACTTCTTATGCTCTGAAGTGGGTAAATAAAAGTCTTCATTACCATCTCAGAATAAGCGAACTATTTGAACTGATAAGACATTTAAGGAGAGAACAAATAGTTGGTCAGTTCTTGTTTCACAGAATAAGATACAAGATTGAAACCACTCGTGCTGCACGTCTCTGTTGAAAAGGAAGCTAGCCCCATAAGTCACTTATCCCCGGCCGTGTCCGAACTCACTCCCTCTTCACTGTATAGTGAACAAGTCATTGTGTAGTGCTGTCCGAATTCTGGGTGAGCGTCGTCATATCCTTTATAGTCCAGCCAGTGTATCCCGCAATGCATTCTGAAAAGTAATTTTCAAACGATGGTCATTGTCCAAGCAATTTTATATACCATCATGCATTGCAGTTTCACGGGCGGAGTTCAGCGGCGTTCGACTCTCTTGATCTCACACTGACGAGACGAGTGACCGGCGTGAGCAAAGAATCACAGTAAAGTTAATTTTTGGAGCATTTTTAATGAAATCTTTGAATAAAGAGTAAGGATCTTTATTTTTAGTAACAGCAGTTTGTCCTCATGATGACGACAGAACAGGACGAGAGTCTGTGAGCAGAAAGAAATGAGTTTTGGTCCGAAAATATGCTTCATCAGTGTATGCAAATGTTTTTGTGAAAACACACATTATAGAAGTTACCATCTCGAAGGTACCATAGAGACAACAATTTCATAAAAACTGGAGAAAGATGTGGAAAGATGCTGAGCACATTTTTCATGAAGGATAATTGAAAGAAAGGAGAACATTGACTCACCAGTGACTCACTTATAGAAAAAAAGAGCTTGGATGAAAACCAGTTTGGGTTATTAGAAACTCTTTGTACACATGAAGCTTTCAGACTTAGATCCAGGGCTGAAAGGCTTTTTAAACCCAAAGCTCCACTCTCACGTTATATAAATAGGTTTTATTTTTTCTGGTTTATAGTCCCAAAATAAAAGAGAACATTTTCTTCTCATACGTTTTAAAGAAAGCAGCATCGGGAGAGGGCAAACGCAATATGTGAACTGTGAGAACACTAAGGAATTGATCATTTCAATTTTACCATAAAGAGTTCAATATTTTCCCTTCCTGGCCCACGAAGCACTAAGAGTTGCTCATATTGACAAAATTCTAAGAAAATTCTCAGAATCATGACATTTTCTAAGAATTTCCCCTCAAAATTCACACTAGAGCCTTTTAAAGTTGAAAGTTATCCAAACAGTGTCTTAGTCCTTTAAAGAACTCTTAAAGTGTCAAACTGCTAGGAGATGTGAGGAGGACTTCTCACAGGCAGAAGAGAAAATAGAGAATTGTTCTTTCAAACATGTCATGAAGATCGTTTTGACTCATAGTTGGGCAGACACAAATGACTTATGCAGACATTTCAATCCATCTGTCTTTTTTCAGTACAAAGTGAGACATGCATGTTGAGTGTCCCGACATGTAGTTACCTCCACAGGTGCATCCAATCAGTAATTAAGGCTCTTTACCTGCTGATGTAATGATCAGCAGGTGTGCAGGCATGTCATTTCAAACATCTTGTGGGTTGTATACTTTTAAAATATATCTTGCTAATTATCACACAGATGATAATTAGTAATGTGTTTACAATCACGTCTGACCAGATTCTGTCATTGACTTTTTATTTGATCCTTCAATGATCCAAGTTTAAAAATACAACATGTCCAACAAGAGAAAAATCCATACATTTTATTACCTTCCATTGTCCAGTCAGAAGGAGTCTACAGATCCATTTCTTCAATCTGAGATAACAACGCTGGTTGTCCAGTGATGGTTAAGTTATTTTCTGCCGGTGTTCCCATTTTAACAGATACACGCATGTCATTATCTCAAGAGCATAGCTTGTTGTGACAACAGAGTCTTTTTCTGGAGATCCAGGAAACAAAACTGCCAGCCATTGCCCACACTGACGAGGTAATTAAAAGCAAAAACAACGCAATAGAACTGGTTATTAAAAGGAGGGTTGAGTGTTGGATCCCCAGCTCCTGCAGCTACGCGTCTGACGTATCCCTGGGCGAGACACTGTCAGCGTTAAGTGTGTATGAATGGGATTAGCAAATACTGATGGCCACTTTACGTAGCAGAAGTGTTTGAATGGGATGGGACAACCTCAAGGACTGTAAACATTGAATGTGTGAGCCTGTGTTTGTTTATCTCTTATAGGGTGAGCAAGGGTCCACAGGCCTTAAGGGTCCTCCTGGAGAGAGAGGTAGACCAGGGCCTCCAGGTGGTGGGGGTTACCATTCAAAGGATGCACAGCCCATGATTGGCCCCGCCGGACCCAGAGGAGAGAGGGGAAGCCCGGGCTCAGACGGCTCTCCAGGAGTCCCTGGAAGTCCAGGGTCACCAGGAAATGACGTGAGAAACACTTTGATAACTTTCCACGCACTAAAGCTGCTCCTTAAACTTTAACCAGCTTTCAATGATTGACTATCTAGCTTAGATTTGAGAGGCGGTAATGACAAATAGTACGATCGGCTCTTGTAAATAATAATTTTTCTAATTATCTACCTTGATTAACGTTTGCCTTTTTGTTTCTCATTTCTCTGCTCTTGAACAGGCTGTAGTCAATTATGATGAAATCAAGAACTTCATCCGCCAGCAGGTCATCAAGGTCTTTGATGGTGAGGGCATGTGCTCGTCTCTGCAAACGGACATTGATATGGGGGATCGTTCACTCTGCAGTTTAAGACTCGAGCTACATTTTCTCCTCCGATGAAAATCTCTCTGTGAAAGACTTATTATATGTTGCTCCTCTGGGACACCTCTGCTCCTGCTGCATTGTTTGTTATTGTGCCTTTTTCCTCCCCAGAGAGAATGGGCTACTACATGTCTCGAATGCAGATGCCAGAGACGGTGGCATCCCCAGGTAGGCCCGGGCCCCCAGGAAAAGACGGAACACCAGGTAATCCTGGATCCCCGGGAGCACCAGGGATGCCTGGACAAATTGGCAGACAAGGTCGGCCAGGAGGCCCGGGACCCGCAGGTCTGTTATTTCGATCACTATCACAGTTCTGCGCTCGTACCGTACTGTAAACTGTGAACACTCAGTGGTCAAAATGTGTGACTCTTATCTTTGTAGGGCCACGAGGACCAAGTGGAGAAAAAGGAGATAAGGGTGTGGGTGAGATGGGAGATGTAGGACCACCAGGAGCACCAGGTAATCTACTGTATACCACTGATCATGGATCCATCCTTTTACCTAAAGCTTTCATCGATAGCAACTGGGGAAACTTGAGTACATGTGTTACACACGCTTAATCAACACAACACACAAATAGAATCTACAAGGTTTGACAACCTCAAGCTAAACCTGTTGTTTGTAGAATAGATCAAATCATTTCTTTAAGTTACACAGAGCTCGGTTGAAGTTAAGTTCAGGGTTCTGTATTCACAAACATTCTCGCTCTGTTGGAGAGGTCTGATGGAAAAATCCCTTTGTGTGTGACAGACATGCGCAATGAGGATTATTTGACCCCAGGCAGGCAGACACGATCAGATCGAGCGTGCACATGGATCCTGATCCAAACGACGATCGATATGAACCACTCCTCTCGATCGGAATGACATTTATTTCTGAATGTGCCCGATCCGATCAGTGACTTGATCATTCGAGCAATCATGAAAACGAATGATCTGTTGGAGGAGAAATGTGCAGACAGGCTGCATTTGTTTTCTATAATGATTTGACTTAGAATTAGTTTCTGCCTTAGCGTTCCTTTTATTTATTTTCATTGTGTGTGTGAATAAGCTATGGTAAACACGGCTATTACACATTCCTCCATCATGTTTCGTGGAGACGCTTTGCTGTTAATTGACGTTGATTTAATACGAGACATTGTAATATAAAACCTTTTTAATAAAAGAAAAAGAAATGCTGATCATGAAAGTTAGCGCTGCAATAACTTTGAACAATCTGAAACCCAAGTGAACTCTTAACGCGATGCAGATGTCGTCAAACAATCAAAGAGAAGCCTATACCTTATATTTTTATTCACACCTGATAATTTCACCTGCTAGAAGGCACAGAGTAAAGATTTTTAGATTAGCTTTTTATAGTCCATTTTATGAACATACGTAGTTTCACCTCGGCAGACTCGCGTCACAAACCTCCGCCGCCGTTGCAATATTATTACGTCGCCTAGTGGAAATGCGGTTTGATTGTCAAAACGAGGCGACCGCCATTCCCTAAGTTCTTTATGAATTCTCCTAACACCTTTCCTTAACCCCATGACGTTTTCCCAGGGTTACGGTAAAGTGGATTATTAAAAGTAGATCAGGAGAGACAATCCAAACATCACTAGTCTGAACTTTCAGAGGAAAGTCTTCGAAAAGATTAGGATGATTTGAAGAATTTTGTCACTTGGAGCAACTTGTAGTACTTTGGAGGCTTCTTGAATACGGCCCAGATTTTTTTGGAGTCTAGATTGTTGTATCTGCAGTTATTTAATAGAGAGCAGATTGTTTATTTTAGGTTTATAGGTTTTTAATGGTTGAAAAAATAATTGTTTTATCAAATGATTTGAATAGGATTCTGATGGTTATATAATGATCCCCTGTGTTCCCCTGACAGTGGGTATGACACAGCATAATGAATTACTCGGTTATTGCACTTTAGCTTCCAACAAAAAGTCTCAGGCCTGTTTTCACAAACTTTCTGAAACTCCTCTCAGAAACCTCTTAACTTCACTTATAAATCCTTGAAAGGAGTCTTCGCTGAGTAATTCAGGAACATTCTTAGCAAGGAAGAGACAGAAACTTTTAACTTAGTGAGGAGAGTTGACTCCACGTTTTTTTAAGAAGCTCTTATTGGTTACTCTAAAACAAATGTAGCTAAAGCCAGTCATAAAATCTCGTCAGACATACTTTAATTATAAATCATTGAATTAACATCTGGCCGATAATTTGTAAGACATGCTTTGAAAATATGTAACCTACAAGATGTTTGAAATAACACGCTTGTCACGTGAAATCACCTGCAGCTGCCTCTTCATCTGCTGATCGTTACATCAGCTGGTAAAGGGTCTTAGTGATTGGATGCACCTGTGGAGGTAACCGCACGCATGTCTCAGACGTTTACTAAAAAATGTCTGACGGACTGAAATGCCTGCACAAATCATTTGTTTCCGTTTTCAGTCAAAAACACTCTTCATGTAGTGTTTAAAGTACATTTCTCTATTTTCTCCTCAGCGTGAAAAACTCTGAAGCCTGTCAGTCTTCCTAACTGCTCCTAATAGTTTGACACCTTCTGAGCTCTTTAAAGGGCTTCAGACTTAGATTCTGAAAGGCATTTTAAACCCAAACCTCAGGTGTGTTATATAAATAGCAGTTTAATT
The DNA here is from genome assembly GCF_947650265.1 of Symphodus melops. NCBI lineage: Eukaryota > Metazoa > Chordata > Actinopteri > Labriformes > Labridae > Symphodus > Symphodus melops. Next base: position 8,692,978 of record NC_136708.1, read on the forward strand.
TTGTTCTTGTTTATTGTCCCAAATAAAAGAAAATTGTTTCTTTTCATAGGTTTTAAAGAAAGAAGCATCAGGAGAGACTAAAGACAATATGGGATCTGTGAGAATACTAAGGAATTGATTTTCAAATTTACCAACAGTTTAACACCTTCAGAGCGCTTTTAAGGGCTCAGACAATTTGTCAATGATTTTCATCTTTAAAAAGAATCTAGTCAGAACCTTGAAGGGAAATTGTTCAACAATGAGAGTTTGTCACAAGGTGCAACTTTTAGTACTTCATGAATATGGCCCTGTGTGTCCAACTGCACTGTTGTAAAACACATTGCAGTTATGTCTCCCTATCACACAATGTGCCATTTCTCATAAATGAGAAAAACACTGCCCACACTAACCCTCACATTACTGTTGAGTGGAGAAGCAAAATGGAAAATAGGAGCTTGGTTACTGTCCATGGCTGAAACTTTTCAAGGACAAAAAGAGGGCACCGTGTCTAGAGACATCGCAGTACATCCTAAAGGTTCATTCCACAGTGTAAACTGGGCTTTTGTTTGTGATATTATAGTGGGTCTTTTTAAAAATCCGGCAGCTCAAGAGAGAGCGGAAGTGTTGACAGGAGAGAATAGTGGAAGACACGCAGCAAAGAGCCGAGATCGGATTGGAACTCATGGCCGCTGTGCTGAGGACTGTACACTGCAATCATAGGGCGCTAGCATGATGACCGCTAGGCCTTCTGGCTCCTCAACCAAAAAAAAAAATAAAAAATGGTTGAGTAAAAACAAACTCCCCAACACCGAGAGAAACCTGCAATTGTGAGTGAATATGCAGGGACTCTTGGTTTGGTGTTTTTGCAGACTGACATGAAAACCCAGTGGAGCTGCGCTCACTACCTCTGAAGGTGCGATAATGAGTTAGCGCTGAGCACTGGAGTCCAGCAGTATATATAAGCTGCCCACAGCTGGTCTTAATCAAGCCAATCAGCCCCACACACACACACACACACACACACACACACACACACACACACACACACACACACACACACACACACACACACACACACACACACACACACACACACACACACACTCAGTGAGAAGAAGCTAGAGAAAGTGCACTCCAGGTAACGTTACAATGCAGTATGGGTAATATCTGCAGGAATGCTTTTTGCTTTTCTTGTCTTAGCTTCAATTTATCAAACAGGATCAACCAGACTAACAGGTGGAACAGTTAGACACTTGTTGCTTTAAAGTGCTAAAAAACAATTATTTAATTAATTAATTAATTATCTTTACACAAAAGTTACAGTTCACAAATTGAAAAAAAAAACCTTTGAAACACCAGTAGGAAGAAAGTCAAGTGTCATCTCAGTCTTCCAGGCTCCCCACTCCACATGCAGGTTTTCATCGGTGTGGCTACTGCACCTGTTGTTCAAATTTCTGACATTTGAGAGTTTACACACCTACGCACAGGCAAACGTTTTAAGAATAAAACCTTTTTTCTTGTTCTTTTTCTTTTTGACAACCATGTTCTCTAAAGGGCAGCTGAAAATGTGACATGAACGAGTGAAATTAATCTGTCATTGAACTGCATGCAAGACAGATAATAAGGAAAGTAAAAGGAAATAATAGGAAAGTGCCACGATTAATACAATCCCTCCCTTTTCTGTTCCTCCTTCAGGTGTCCCCGGCCCCCAAGGTTATGGTAAGATTGGACCCCCAGGTCCCGTTGGCCAGCAGGGCGTTCCTGGCATCCCCGGCCCCCCTGGACAGACAGGTTCGAAAGGACACGATGGCCGCTGTAATCCTGGTGACTGTATGAGCCGTCAAGTAGAGTACAGCCCTAAGGGCCCACCTGTCAAGGGCCCCTGGTAAGAGGGCTGGAGGTGATGCAGGAGAGGTGACTGAACCAAAGGGACAACGAAGAAGACAGGAAACCACAGACCCAAAGATATTAAACCTGGCCACAAGATGTAATACAGAAGCCCTTTGTTGTTGAATTGTAAAGATTAACCTACAGATATGTGAGCAAAACCCTGTTTTTATTAAGCCCACTGGAATGAGGCCTGCAAAGAAGCACCAGCAGCACATTTTTATTGCATCATTCTTTTTGCGAGTACAAAATCATTGCTACATTACTGCCTTTGATTGTTGTCTTACCTCTCTTCTCCCTGTGTTTCACTCTTTTTGTACATCTTCAAACAACCAAGGGGAGGTGACAAGAATCAAAATCTATATTAACTTTTCCTTGATTCATTCTGGTCTCTTCGTTGTTTTTCCTTCTCTCTTAATCTGTAGGAGGAGAACATACACAATTATTCTTGCACTTTTCCTCCACTCAAGTCTTTTTTCCTCCTATCTTACTGAATCACATTTAGGACGCATCTCATGCATTTTTAATGTTCTGTCTCAGTGTGATGTGATATGTATGTGAATTTGGCCGCGGGAATTTCCCATAGAAATGTATTTCAGTTCAGTCAAAACAGATGTCAAAATTGCGCATTCAACCCTCTTTGATGGAATTGACTGTCTTGTATATATTTATATTTATATATAGTGGCTTTTTATACTTTTTCAACAGATTCGATAAATGACTATTGCATGGTCAGCCATTTGTTGTTTTATTCTCAGTGGATAGAGTGCAACACAAAAAAAGCCAGAGGGATATGTTTTCAGATCTATAAGCTTTAAAAAGGGAAAACTTTGTTCAGTAACAGACACAATTATTTATGGAAAAAAGATGTTTACCCAGGAAATCCTATTGGCTTTTTTAATTATGTTGCTTAAGTGGATTTTTGTCTAATTTTAACTCCACTCTTTCTTTTGGAAAAGCAGCCATTCTAAAACATTTCATCTCATTGTGTAAACCAAAGAAACTGTTACAGCCATATGTCCGCTTCACCAGGCATTTGTTTAAGAAGATGATGTTTAATTCAGCTCATTCTTTATGTACTGTGCTCCAACTCACTGTGCATGTCCTCACAACTAGAAAATATTCTGGAAAGCTTTACAAAACAATTTTGTTGTGTTGTCATATGACTGTATATTAAGGCTCTTTTTTTGTTTTGTTTTTTTAATCAATGTTTGTACGTGGAAGTATATGGAGTTTTAAATCACAACCACTTTTCGTATCTCTAGTTTAATCAGCAGTTTGAACTTTGACCTTTGTTTATCACAAGCCCAACCATTGGACATATTGACCTTAAGCTGAATAAATGTGCATTTCAAAGATGCAGTATCATTTTTTAATCATTGTCAACCTGTTGAAACACTGGAATGCATCATAGAGAGAATAATCAAACAGTCTGCATGGGCTGAGACAAGTAAAAGGCCAGAGGAGTTTGTAGTTCTTTCTTGATACTTTGCAGGTGCTGTTTTGCAGGTTTTGTAGTTCTCTTTGTTTTGCATCAGTTTGTGGTTGCAGACAGTGGTCTACATTTAGAAACAAAATATGTGAAAGGAGCCGCTGGTGAAAGACGAAATCAGGCCGCTGTGAGGATGACAGCCTGCCCACAAGGTGTGAGACATGCAAGTCCATTCAGCGCAAAAACATGTTCATATTAAGTCGTTTTTTAACACTTTAAAATTAAGGTAACAGTATTCACCATTAACTATTTGCTTATTAGCATGCTAATAAGTAACATACTGGAAGCATATTTTCCATTATAAAGCACTTATTAGTATTGTAGTAATAGTATTAGTATGACCATTATCCAAAGCTAATAAGCTAAGAGCCCTAGCCTCATTCAATGCATGTTCATGCTAAATTAGAACGTTTTTGAACATGAATTATAATCTTAAAATGCTTTGCTCAGTTAGCCCTTTATACAGTAGGAGTAGCATGCTAGTAACAACCTTGCTAATTGTGAACATGGTGAATAGTTTCTAGATTGTTTTTTTCGCATCAGGTTGTTTTGTTCTTTCTTTATGCTTTTGGTTATTTTTGTCCAACGTTGTCATTGTTAGCTTCACACACTTTTGTCTGAGTCTATACAAGGTATCATATCAAGTAACCAGTCATATGTGTTAAGTAACAGTTGGCTGTATTCGTTTCCTCTCTATTATCTCAGCCATTATGTGCCTTGCACACATTGTATAACGGAAAACTTAAGAAGAAAACAATAATTTGAAATCAGAATGATACAAGTTTTTTGTTTCATTATAAGAAACATGCATTTTGAATTTAAACCTATATTATAATGATGTTTTTATTTTTTTATACTGACACTTTCTGGCATCTTTTCGCCTTTGTGATGGAAGACTATGATAAAAGCTGAACATGAGCATGTACTGCTGTGACAGCACAAGCAGGAGTTTATTTACATGCATAATTGACATTTTAAATATTTGGAAGAATAGGTGAAAAGAAAGCAAAAGAAGTTGAAAAAGGTAAGTCAAACTCGAAAGACTGATATCAATACCCCACATGATACAGGAGAGAATGCCATTTTATAAAAGATTCCTCTTTATTTGTCTGGGTTTACCTTAACAGCCAGAAGAAAAAAAACCCTCTTTACAGATGATTATATGAAGAACAATAAATAGCTTCTGTTAATGAGAATAAATCAGTCATAAAACTGCTGACACCCTGTGAAAAGTTGACAGTGGCATAGGAAGCACATTCAGACTGATCCGTCTGGAAAAAAAGTCATTTTATCTGTAGGAACTTTTTATTACTCACTGAATTCATTAACACAGGATTTTTTGTTGCCGCATATCGTAACCCATTTCTTTTTCTCTACATAATAATCAACACACATTTACAAAGATTTACAGCACTGCATTGTGGGAGATGGGAGTGCCCGACGGGATATGCTGTTGCCAGGCAACAAGAAGAACTGATAAAGCTAGTCGTTAGTTTCTAAAATGAGACTTGGGTAGAAAGCGAGGTGGCGAGGGGGGGAATGTACACATGAGGTAAATCAAAGATTTCACTCTAGCTTACACGTCATTTTAACATACAGTACAGTACTGAGTGTCAATTCCAATCATTTATTGTTTGCTTTTGTACACTTTTAAGGCATCAGGTGTATTTTGATAAGAGAGGCAGGGCATTTAAAACTCAAAACATGTCTCAAAAAAAAAATAAAAAAATGCATATGTAAAAGCACAAGTTACCACTTTGTGAAAGAAAAGCACCTTTTTCCCAACACGTTGTTCTCCTCTTAGCTCATACATGCTGAAGTGATGACAAAATTAATCTGTACCTCTCTCACTGCTGCAACAGGGCGGGGATATTTGGATGGGACTGGCACTGACGTCATCCAAAAACACAAGAGAATTCAAAAATATGCGGGTGGCTGTGAGCTGCTGTTGTCATGGTGATGTAGAGGATTAAGATCAGAGTATGTCCCGCCAGTCAAAACTTCGGGGTTCTGAAGGGGGCTGGGGTGTCACTTTTACTGTCCCCACGCCTTCTCGTTCTAGATGTTGTCCGACTGAGAAATGTGGTCTTTCTCCTTTTCTTTATCTCTCTCTCTCTCTCTCTTGGTGTCCCAGGAGATTATGAGCTGGTGATGGAGTGACAGCTCCCTAAACATTGGGTCCTTTGATTGTGCCCGCCTCCTGTAGTCTCGGGGAGGTGTACGCCGATGCGGCCAGACACATTGCTGCCTCGCAGTAGCCTGGAAGACCTGGTGAACCCGCCTTACCTGGACGACCGGCCTCTCCAGCTGCTCCCTGAGGTCCTCTCTCGCCATGACGACCATTCCGAGCTACACCATCAACACCAGGAGGCCCTGAAGGAAGTGGACATTTAGCAGTAGTTTGTACAGTAGATCCATGGTAAAAAAAACCCAAAAAAAACATCTCTGGTTTTGTATTTAAGATTTGGACTGTCATATTATGTACGTGTGCAGAGAGAGAGAGTGTTGTTGTGTTTTTCACATTTGAATAAATGTGTACATTCGAGAGCATCTGTGAAATGACTGGAGTTAATGATGCTTTTAAAATGCCTTTGAACAGCCTTCCTTGAGGTAAGAGCTGTAATGCCAAGTCTTTTAGTTTCTTACTGATTAACCTTCGGTCACTGTTTAATGCTGTTTAACATTCCATGTTTGTGCATTAAGCTTGCACAATCCCATGGTTTTAAAGTTATAGCCTTCCATAACATCCCAGTTCCTACCTTGTATTCCTGGGGGTCCGGGCAGTCCAGGATGTGGTTTACCGGGATCTCCTCTTTCTCCCTTTGCTCCTCTCTTTCCTAGAAGAGAAAACAAAGAGAGTCTCAGCAGAACCGTAAAAAGCTATACTTTCTTATTTACATAAAACATTCCTCGAAACAGTAGCATTAAAAACGTTGTTCCACCCCCAACACCATTATCTTTTAAGCGACTGACAGTCCCCATCACCCCTATAGGCAGGACTAAAGTTTTCCAAAGTATGGGAGGCAAATCAAAGGTGGCTCCAAAGGCAAATGGACTTGGTTGAAGATCTCAAAGTTGTCAGATCAAGTTTCGATGGACCATGCCCTGGAGGACTGGGAACCGCCACAGACATGTGAGGCAAAGCCTTTTTCAGGCGCCTGTCCTGTAGAATAATCTACTAGTTTGGGTTTAGGAGGCAGATACCCGATGTACTTTATGGAGAATGCTTTCATAAGCTTATAGTCACCATTCAAGTCTGTTTCTGTTCAACGTTTCAGTCTATTAAGAAAAAGCTATTATACCTATTATAATAACGGGACAAAAAGTACCATTTAGAGCTGCTGTGCAAGTACAATGAGAAATAAAAGCATTTAAGGAATTCTTTAAGGACTTTAAGCATTAAAGGAAGAAGATTTCGTAAGGATGCACTACAAATGCATATTTTATACTATAATTAAACAGTATTTTAAAGACTTAAACAGTAAATCAAATAAAAAGCCACCAAGAAGAGGGTTTTTAAAAAGTGGCAGTCTCTGATTTGAGAAAAAAAAAAAAAGCAACGAGTAAGTGCAACTCCATTGATCTAAAGGTTTACTCAGAAACTAATGTGTGAAGATTACGTCCATGCTTTTAACAGTCTATTATGTTCTTTAAGAATAACAAAGATGAGGCCTTCCTCTTCTTAATGCATGCTTCATGCTTTACTGTCTAATCCTACCTTTCAGTCCTGTGTTTCCAATCTGTCCTGGCGCTCCAAACATGCCTGGAATACCACGTGCACCAGGTAAACCATGTGGTCCCTGTGGTCCAGGTGACCCTGGAGGTCCAGGAGGCCCAGGAGGTCCCATCACACCTGCTCCACCGAGCACAGCCCGCTTGGCGCTCACCGCTACTGCTGCCAGCCTCTCTGTAACGGAGGAAGCAGAGGCGTCATGTTGATTGAATTACCTTTGATAACAGGAAACTGATTGCTCAGAAGATGAAAGTAGAGAGCTAATCTAATCTCCCATATGGACATCAAAGGCGACTATTCCAGTCTAGACGCTCACCCTGCAACATCTTCAACACCACTTCAATAATATGCTGGTCTGATGCATCACGTCCCTGGAGAAAAAAAAAACAACCATCAAGAAAACACAGTAGACAACCAAATGCAACAATTTGTTTTAGTCTATTTGCATCACTAATGTGATCAACTCACAGAAACTCCATGAATGCCTGGCATGCCAGGTACTCCTCGCTCTCCATTGAGTCCCCTCGGACCAGGAAGTCCTGATGGTCCCTGGTCTCCAGGTTTACCTGGGTCTCCAGTGGGTCCATTGTGACCGCTGTCACCCCTTATTCCTTGCTGTAAGACAAAAGCAGTAAACACCGTAAGAGTAAATACGAGATTGATGGGACAATGATGATGTGGAAAAAACTATCGGAAAAAATAAGGGGAGAAAAGTTTTATGGATGTTTGGATAAGACACTCTCACCTGTCCTTTGGGCCCAGGCTCGCCAGACATACCCTGTCACAGCCAAAAAGAGAAGTCATCATTTTCACTTCATCACTCCATCGATCATGTCCGCCTCACAGACGCTCATTGAGCAATAATTCCAGAATGAATTTTGTAAATGAACGCTGAGAAATGCTGCTTTAAAGAGCCAACGTGCATCATTGCTTCACTGTCATGTAAATAGCTCATCTGCCATCTGGATTATTATGGGGATTTGTATGCAAATTCCAACGCTGACTCTTTCTACTTCTTCACTTCCGAACAGTTAGAACATTTTCTGCTTTATATATCACTTTGCTTTGATGCCTCAGGAGCAAAACGTTTAAACCTTTCGCATCTAAAGCCTGTAAGTTTTTGTTCTCAAAGAAAAAGTTTGAAACCGCTTGAGGCGGTGCCAGTAATGGTTTTTACCTTTTCACCTTTTTCTCCAGCCAATCCTTCAACGCCGGGGTCACCCTATAAGCGACAGAGAAGGAAGAAGATCAAGAGGGGCCGAGAGAGAGAGAGATGACTGAAGGGAACACTTGTTGGTATGGAGCTGGAGAACCACACAAAAGCAATTTAAGATACAAGTCAGACAACCATGTTTTGAAAGGGCAAGGGTTTTTTCTACTCACAATGTCTCCCTTTGACCCAACCTTTCCTTGGAAACCCTGAAAAGAAAGGCAGGTTTAGTAAATGTGGTCAGATTTAGATTTTAATACCATCAAGAAAATCTAAATATACAGTCCAGCTGGTGACACCACATATAACAAAGGAAGAAAGATGTTGTGTCCTCTCTGATACATAGAAAATGAGGACGCTTGGATTATCATTTATATTGCTTATTTATACTGCTCGCCCCATTCTGTGACTTTCTGTGTTTCATGACTTTTATTCATAGGTAAACGCTGCCCCCTATAAATAAGTCTGGGGAACTACATTTTTATGAAGTGTGTTTGAACAGGGGCAATGATGCTCATGTTTGACATTTTACATGTTTTTTTCATGTAATCACAATCACAGACCTTGTCTCCTTTTGTTCCACTAAGACCTTGGGCTCCTGGGACACCAACTGGTCCTCTCTCTCCTTTGTTTCCCTAGTAAGAGACAATTTTTAAGGGATAGTTTTCCTGCGGATCAGATTGTTTATTTTTATCTTACTTGTTTTTTTACATGAAAAAAGTACAAAAAGCAACTTACAGGTTTGCCAACTACTCCCTGTGGTCCGACGGCTCCCCGCTGGCCTCTGTCGCCCTGTTAAAATCAGTTGAGGTAAGTATGTCTGGTTTCACAATTGAAGTTTTTGGTACTTTTATGCAGTGAATCTGTATTTGTACCTTTGGTCCAGGAACTCCTTCCATACCAGCCTCACCAGGAAGACCTGGCTCACCCTTGAAGAAGCCATTTTAAGTACAATTACAAATCTAACCTATTAATGAAATAATTGCAATATCTGAGAAAAGTTGTATTTGGTATATATCTTTATGTGTTACCAGAGGTCCAGATGCACCCTGCAGACCGGCATGACCCCTCGGCCCAGGCTCGCCCTGACAAAGGAAAGGGAGATGCATACAATAAAGGAGTGAAAGAAAGAACAGAAACTTCAAAAAATGATCTGTGGGAAATGAAACATTGTGTCATATATGAGTTGGAAAAAACCTTACTTTAGCTCCAGGTCCACCTTTGGCCCCTGGGCTTCCAGGCAATCCCTACAGACAGACATAAATGGCAAGGGTGAAATGAGTGTGAATCAAAAAAGTACCCATATCAGAGTCTGATCATCAGTGGGGAGATTTGTTTCTAAAAACCTTGGTTACATGTTTCTCTTCTTGTCTTCCATACTAAATTCAAATAAGGCAACAACTCTAAAGACAACCCTGCAAATATGCCTGTACTTTCAATTCTAAAAGTTTGCTTTGTTGTTCATTACTGCTTGGAACACAGAGAGCGATCCTGAATCTATTCAGGTAAAAATTAATGTAAATATTTGTTTTGCGAGCTGGTTGTTGAATGTTGTATTGTTGATGTCTGATAGAATATTAAGAATAATGAATGCATTGTTCACTGCCAGCTGGCAGATACAGACATACACCTTGCAACAGATTTCCTTTGCAGCACATGTCGTGTCTGTGTGTGTGTGTGTGTGTGTGTGTGTGTGTGTGTGTGTGTGTGTGTGTGTGTGTGTGTGTGTGTGTGTAGTTGTGTAATATTATATTGCAGTAGGTTACAAAGCAGGCTAAGTTATGGTGCTTGAGTTTGCAGCAGTGTCACTGCAATGACCACACAGAAGTGTCCATCTCATGCTCCATTACTCTTTGGTTACAATGACATGCACACAAATATACCCCCCCACACACACACACCCCCCCCCCGACACACACACACACACACACACACACACACACACATACACTCACAAACACACACAAGCATACCCACTGGTTTGATTGTGATAAATCACCCTTGGTGGGAGGGAAAACGCTATTTCAAGGTGGTTTAAATTTTAAAACAGCGAGGGTCATAGGGTTGTTGTTAACCTGGATGAAAGCCCAGAAAACAAAACACACCAAGATTTACAGGCGACTTCACGCTGGTTTCCCTCGTCTGCGCTCAGAATTTTTTAAATTGGAGAGGAGAATAGAATGACCCCCTACGTGGTCTGAGTGGCAATACAACAGCCTTATTTGGAGTTGGCTCTAGTTTCATTACAAATGCTCAAGGAAACACATTTGCCTCTACTACACTGAAGAATCACTCACAGCTGCACCCTGAGGACCAGGAGGACCAGGCATCCCAGCTTGGCCAGGGCCACCCTAAGGAGAAGAGCGCAGAAGAAGAGTGAATTGCCATCTTTGACCAAGATGGAAGTTGTTCATAATTTGCATGGCTTGCATCCCCTACCTTGATTCCAGGAATGCCAGGTGTGCCATCCTTTCCATCAATGCCCGGCAGACCCTGGAAAAGTAGGCAAATGAGTCAATGGGCTTCATTTGGCACACTTTCTGAAAATTGACAAAACTGTGCAGGGCACAAACAAAAGTGCATTCACTCACATTTTCTCCCTTTTTGCCAACTGCACCCTGTGGGCCCTGGATGCCTCGACTGCCCTGCAGAAGATAACCAAACCAGCATCAGTGTATTTGCTATGCAAAACAGGATATGTGCCTCCATTCAAGATCTAAGAAAAGTGCCATCTTTTTTTCCTTTTCTATGCTACTAAAAAAAATACATTGGAACAGTCACTTACTTTGTCTCCCTTGTCGCCTGCCTCTCCAGGTGGTCCCTGAGGTCCTTCCTCACCCTGAAGAAAAATAGAGAATATCCAAGGTTCTGTTGGTTCTTGTCTGTGTATGTGCGCACGTGCGTGTGTGTAATCAAGTCTATTTGTGTATGTGAATGTGTTTGTGTCACCTACAGGGGGCCCAGGAATTCCTACAGGTCCGGTGATGCCCTTGTAGCCACGAGGGCCCTACAGAAGAAGAAAAAATGCCATCAATCACTTCAGATCAGAGTGGATGCTAAGTCACAGTAGCTGACTTTTCATTGTGATAAAGGGGTAATTAGCGCTTAACTCACTCCACTAATGGGAGCTACACAGAGAGCCAGCCACTCTTGTTTTGGCACTAAGCCGGGGCGCTAACTTGGCTAACACGGCTAATGTTAACAGTAAGACGGATGGTTGCAGTGGATCATTAACTACAGATGGAAGCACTGCAGACCTAGACAACCCCAACTCATTAGAGGAGGGGAGAGATGTGTGTTAGCATCATTTCCATATGTCCCTATTGCTGGTAATGGATGGTGTTTGTATACTAGGGGCAGGTCTGGTTGTGCCTTCTTGGTGCTCACCTAAGAATAAGAACTACCTTGTATCCAAAGAGAAATAGAACAAAAGTTGTAGTCTGACTATGAACGAAAGAAAAGACGAGTAAATGTTATACTCACAGCTTCTCCTTTAGGACCCATCATCCCTGGATAACCCCTCAGACCCATTGGACCCTGAAAAAGGAAGAAGGTTTAACAGGTTTCGACAAGAGAGACAAGAAATTAGCTCAAGTTCCTAGCTGTGTCGTGTGACCAAAAAAGTTGAAATATCAGCATACCGGGGGTCCTGGAATACCCTGTTCCCCAGAGATGCCCACTTCTCCCTTGAGACCCTGGTGGAGGAAACCAAATGGAACATTTTGATTAGTTATTCCCATTTCTCATTAGTAGAGATGCTGACTGCTCCCAAAAATGTGCACATTCAAACTCTTTTACAAAGCTATATTACGTCTTGGTTTTGTCTACCTAGAGGCTACTCAGGTTGAGCTCGGTCACCCCAAACTAGACAGTAATTTCCTTTCTTGAACAAGTTTGTTATGGTTTCTGCTTAAGGTTTGATGTCTAAACTTGTCTGAAATGGTTACATACAGGTATGTCTTGGGTCACAGTTGTTAAAAATGTAGCTTATGGCAGGCTAAAGCTGGCTGGTTTGACAAAAAAATATAGATATATTTTGAATATATTTAAGGTCAAGCTAGCAAGTAAACAAAACTAGCTGATCAAAAAGCTTTCAAGGTCAAACATAGAATCTACCAGCTCGGCAAACAAACAATATCCTGGTTGTTATGGATGATGTACCAGCTTGATTCGCTTATGATTGTCTTGTGTTATTAATGGAATGGTTTGACTTTGGATGAACCGCTCTAGCTTTTAGCTCAAGTGTTTTGATTAGCTAGTTTGGCATGGAACACCGAAGGATAACGTCTCTGACAATGCAAAATGTTCACAAAGAGCATGCAAGCTATTGATTTTTCACCTATACTAAAATCAAAACTTCAAAGCAATATGGTGATTCTTCTAGGAAGCTATGTAATACAACTTCAACTTGTAAGATTCAAGAGACCTGGTATCGAGCCAGGCAAGCTATTTCCCCCCCTTCTTCCAGTATTCATGTTAAGCTTTGTTAGCCTACATGCACAGTCTGAATACCTGACAGACACAAGGGCAGTCGTTTTTTTCTGGATTAAGTTGGATGGCTGAGAACCGACACAGACTGATGAATCTACAAGTTTATACTATTCTAGTTTTATTTCTCATCCAGCAAAAGATAAATGCTATGTATTTGGGGGACTAATTTATTTTGTCTTGTGTTATCAGATAGTCAGTATTAAGCAATCAAATATACAAAAGTGCCTTCACCATACAATTGGTGATATCCGAATTTTCGTTTCAGTTAAGTTCTAGCAAACAGCTGGTTGCGATGTAAACACCTCATGCTGTGTCTTTGAGGAGAATAAAAGAGAGAACAACCCCACAGTGCAAACTTGAGTCAAGGCAGGTCTCTAAAAGAGTCTGCTGATCTCCCCTCTCTGGGATGAATAATGTGTTGCTTTGAGTGTTTTGAGTGCCTGAGATGTCTTTTGTGGGAAGATCAGAGGCTAATGTCTGAAGCCTGGCTAGCCGCTGTCTTGGAGCCAACTGTGTGCTCATTAGCTCTGCTTAATGCAGTGAGGTGAGAGGGCTACGTGAACCCTGACTCTCTCATTCTCCCCTTCATGTACCTGGCTCTTCACTGCCGCATTCATCTGGCTGTCTGCATGCTGACTGCAGGGCCAAGGCCAGGCCTGACTAATCGCAGCCAGATTAGTGCCAGTCATGTGCCTCGAGGGGCTTCATTAGAGCTAATCCTTGCCTCTGCTGGTCTTGAATGGTGGGTCGGTGTGTGAGACTGTACAACAAATGCATATGCACAGGTGTTTGAGTCTTGGTATTTGTTACTGGTGGGTATTTAGCAGCTCACCGTTTTTCCTATGCTGCCAGGCTCTCCAAGAACACCGGAACGTCCTTTGTGTCCCTAGAAGGCAAAAGTCAGTTGGTTGGGTGTCACAACAATTTTGCCATGCAACACAACCAGTGGTGCTTACTCCTACGGGCCCCTAACAGGCAGAGTCTCACCTTGACCCCCTGCAGTCCCTGCGGGCCTTTAGGTCCTGCTGGACAGTTAAGGGGACACTGTTGTGGAGAGGAGGACATATATGGATTAGGAAAAGAGAAGTCGTGTCAAAACAGTTCAGTCAGAAATAGCATGTGAGGAAATCTTACCTGAAATTCAGCGCTTCCCTCTTCTCCACCAAGGAACTTCCCTGGAGGACCCTGAATAGACAAATAGGTTAATAGAGAAAAATAAGGAAGAAAGTCACCTGGTCACAGATGCATTAACTCCCACAAGCTGAGCCAGCATTCTCTCTCTCTCTCTCTTTTTATCTGCTTTCTTCCATCGTTCCTTCTCTCCATCTCCAGTATAGACTGAGTTCGAGAGTAAAGTATTTGGTTTTGATGTATTTCTGCAACAGTGGGATGAGACATCCCACTGATCTAATGGGGGGGGGGGGGGGGGGTATTTACCCTAGGACAGCACTTAAACTAAACAAATACACTCCCCTGGGTTGGGAACATCACTCTCAATGAGGACACATCCCTGTTCTTAGAACCACTGATCCACACAGGAGAGCACATACACCATTGGACTTGAAAGCGCACAGCTGAAAACTGTTTGTGCTTTTTTTACCACTCACTTTCAGCTGGGACCTACCAGGAAGCCCTGAGCTCCAGCTGTGCTCGGTGCTTTGTTGTTTTGCTTTTCCGCTTGTTTTGCAGAACAGCCACATTTGTAGTCACATTAGTGAGTGTGATGTTGTCTTTGCTTTAGCTTTACACTGTGATCCTAGTCAACTGTTAACTAGATTGATGTTTATTGACAGTATTAAGTCATAGCTTCAGGTAGCTTATAATATAATATTTTTCAAAGACTGACTGTAGATATGAAGGATTTACTTTGAAATGTATTGATGTAAACATAATTATGTTTAAAGTAAACCAGAAGCAGTGCTGCATTGTACGTCCACTATGAAGAACTTACAAGTTCATTTTCAAAAGCTTGCACACAGCAGAAAAAAGAGCCCTTTGGGAGTAGCTTCCTTGACTGACATCATATAATTGTTTATGTAAAATAAATAGTTTTGAGGTTGTATGAACTCTCAAATTACAATGTTGTACATTATTGTTGATAATCTTTCTTTACCCAGTATTATTTGGAAAACTGAGTCTTAACAATGAAACAGTTTCGATCTGTTGGCTGGAAAACATAATAAGGTCTAAATCTTCAAATATTTGAAGCCTAGATAAACGGAAGTTTGACAGATATTTTTGGCTCCTCATAAAGGTTAGCACTACCATGGTGGAAGTTTGAGTTTTTGACATCCCTTTAGGACTGAGTCACCACAGTTGATGGCCTGAACATACTTCATTTAGATCAACGTTGAACATTGCACACTGTTGTAGCTCAAAAAGTCACGTTTTGCTCACTGCTACGTTAACATGTACAAACTCTTTTCGTGCAATAAAAACCTCTCTGTCAAGTTATTGTGATTTTCTCTCCATTTATATTGATGCTTTAATCGATTTAAATGTATTTTCAGAAGTAGTAGAGTTGCTGTTCACTAAGGTTCCTCATTCTGTGTATTATCATTCATTCCTACAACAACAACAATATATTATACTATATAGCAACCCAACCTCTTTGTCTTATGTTTTTCATGGGAATGTTAGGTCTCATTTCATCTTTGTTATACATAGGCAACAAAGCTGAAAGATATAAATTACATTTCCTGAGTGGGCACTTACAGGCTTGCCAGGAGGTCCAGGAAGCCCTGGAGGTCCAGATGCTCCCAACACACCCTAAATGAAGAGGAGATAATAATAATAATAATAATCTGGGAACAAGAAGCTGAAAATATAAATGCTTGAGTACCTGTTTTAAAATGTGCTTGTATGTAATGAATACAGTATCATAAATTAAAGCTTTGTATAATACCTTTGACCCAGTTGATCCAATTTCACCTGGAAGACCAATTGGCCCTGGAATGCCCTATTCATTGACAGCAAGAGGGGAAAAAAATTAAGGCGTGCACATCCCACCAGACATAAAATGATTTCCACACCTCAAATAAAAACCATTAAGGGATACAGGCCTAATTGTATTACACAAACAAGCTACTTACAGCCAGTCCAGGAAGGCCAGGTCCCTGTATGGACAGAAGGGACAAGGGGTTAAATTACTGTAAGACAAGTGGAACCAATCTGTCAAAGTATCAATTAACGAAAGCCAATTAATAACGGCAGCAGTAATTCAGTAATGCATGGGTACAGGGTCAGAGTAAACAGTGCTCAAGAAGTACAAAGACACGGAACGCAATCAGTTTGTGTTTGCTGTGTCTTTTGCTGGGAGAGTTAATTATAAACAAAGTAATGAAGTAAGTAAGCCTTGTTGGAGGGAGTGCAGCCCACGAGGCCAGATCTCCTGTCTCTGTGGAGCGAGGCAGCAGGGTGCAGGAGCAGAGCTCCCAGACAGCACGCCTCCTAATGCTAAACAAAGGATTTAACTAATAGTGCTGCATCCAAGCATGACATTGGATGACTCTGAACTTAATGCTGAAGTACATTGGAGGATATCTGTTGGGTGGACAATGAGCTCCACCAAGTGGATGTAAAAGGTATATGCTTTGCATTTCATTGGATGCATGGAGTCACTGCACTTAAAGATGTGTTGCTACTTTACAATTAGGATAATTGTACAGATTTCTTTAAGGACATTCATAAGTGTTTACTGCAGCAATTAGGCTCATGTCAGCTGTTGGCGAGGCAGGCATTTTTGTTCCAATAAAGCAATACATTGCTTTCCAGAGTAAAAAACACAATCTTTTAGACATAAATAGTTTTCAACAACTAATGAGAGGGAAAAATAAGTCATTAATAGACAAAATAATACCATAAAGAAATAGGGAAATATGATATGAAACAAAAATCTAACTTCCTCGAGTTTGGCAATTAATGATTCATCACTTGCTCTGTCTCAGTCAGATAGAGATTTAACTATTGTTCTTATTGAAATGGATTCTGTAAAAAAAACCACCGAAAAATATCTTCCCACAGATTTTGAATTTGCTTTGTCTGTGACAGCCATCGGCTGCTCCGGAAACCCCCTGCAAGGAGTGCTGTTGTGGCTCCAGCAAACCCCAGTCTATTCACCTTACCACTTCACCAACTGTAAATGAGATAGTCCAGACCAAACATATTGCAGAATATATCCGTATTTGTTTATCTTGCGCTTGTTTTAATATTTTCTTGAGTTTTTTTGTGTGTGCATAAAATAAAGGCCCTTGTCTGCTCCCTTTCACTTAATGTAATACACAATTAAGCTAAAAAATAATCGTTAAATGTATTTATTACTGTAGTGACTCTAAGCATTAAATATAAGATCAAAAAATACATCAATAAATATAACCGAAAAAGAAAAATCAAAGGTACGGTCAAAGTCTGTTTTGTTTAAGCTTGTACAGCCCCCTTCTCCTGCTCATCATCCAAAAAGTACATACTCACTATAGCACATACTGTTCACATACATATGTTCATCTATATCTACACTGTAAGATTCTGCACACTAGCACAAGCTAACCACCGGTGTTTGGCACCTGCCTGTCCAGCAGAAAGCAGATCAACTCTGTGTCCGTGGGTAAAAATTAACACAAGGTCCACCCTTATTTAGGAACAAGCTTTAAACGCCCACATTTTAACTGTAATTATATTTCTCTTTTTAGCCATGACTGCTAGCCATGACTAGCCATGACTGTCTATAGTCATCGTGTTGGACATGTTCCACTCATACAATCAGATATGTGCTGTCATCAGCTGGGAAAACAAAGCCGAGTCAACCAAAACAAAATAAAACTGAAAAATACAAGCAGAGGACATGTTTGTTTTTCTAATTCAGCAGGAGTAATTGAAGGCACATGTTTTATAACTGGTACAGGTTTCATCTTACCCAGAGTGGAATAAAAGACTGTCTTATGGTCTGAATTTCCTCACTGAAAAAGATGCAAAGTCGTTTCATGACGTATTAGGTAAGCGTTCACGAGTGGCTGATGCTGAGGGGTTTGTCAGTCTGTCAGTTATGTTGAATAAGTGCAAAAAGTTATTGTTATTCATATGTAGCAGACATATGCCACATCTGGGTAAAGTAGACCCAAAAGAGGGCACAGCTGGTCAGGCATTCAGGCATGAAGAAAAGGGGACTCGGGAGGTTGCCATATGAAACCAGCTGGGTTGCAATATGTTTGTTAGGAAACTGACAAGGTTTCAAACGAAGCCTAATAGAGCCCGCCATAAGTCATTTTGAAGTATCATGTCAGCCTAATGAGGTACTTTGTTTTTAAACGGTGATACCGCCCCCCCCCCCCCCACCCCCACCCCCAAGAAAACTGACAGTAATTAACTTAAGTCTTCTGCTTAAGTACAATTCAAAGCTATGTGTATTGACATTACTTGCTTGTTAATAATTCTGTCAGCTTTTAGAGATCCTTTATATCCCTAATTCTGCTAGATCTATTTGGAAGAATATCACACACAAAACGATTTGTTATGATGTGACACCACACGACGTAAAAACATAGCACAGCCATCAAATCTTGTCATATCATTTAACAATAGCCTATAATGACATAAGGAAAATTAGTACATAACCAGCAGCTCCCAAAACAACATCTTTTATTGGGGTCATTTTATCAAGTTATAGAGTCAGTGTGTTTAACCCTGCCTTCAAATTGTCCCTCTAAAGTTCTCCTCTGATCTCTGTTTGAAAGGCTGCAAAATTATCCAAAATCAAAGTGAAGAAATCAAAGGCGATAAACGATTTGTTGTTTTACTTACAGGAGGTCCAGGTTCACCACTTGGTCCAGGTTGACCCTAAAGACAACAGGAAAAAACACAAAGTGTCATTCTATAGCCTAGTCTTGCACAAATAAATAATGGTAGCATCACCAGGGCATGAAATGAGCAAACATAACCTCAAAGGTATATTGATGCTATAAAATGTAGAATTTTTGAAACATCATGCCAGTTATACTTGGCTACATCATCGGTAAACATACTCTCTTCCTCAGGTCTGTGCCTCCCGTTTGTTGTGACTAAGGTATAGTCAAAGTTTTTCACGAGTTTTCTGCAAGTATGAAATCCCTAATTCTGTTTATTAAAGGTAAAATAACTTAAGGACTTTAGAAAGATATGTTAATGGAGGCAGCACACGTGTACTAATTCATTTGGGTTTTGTGTTATGCTCAACATCCTGTTGACAAGAAAATAGGAACATGAACCGGAGGCCTTTTTCTGGTCATTTTCAAGAACACCATTACAGGGGGATGTATGTTTTAAATGAAGGTTATTCACAAGATATGATTGTTAACATGGTTTCTGAAGGTCTTTTCAGGAAGTCACTTACCTTAGGGCCAGGCCTTCCAACGGGACCTCGATCCCCCTTTGCTCCAATCAAACCCTGGAGACAGATAGAGAGAGAGGTTTTTTAGGTTGACATGCTCAACATGTGTACAGAAGTGGAATGGTAAAAGTAAAAATAAGCAAATGGCCTCCGAAATAAATCCATCCTATAAGAGGCCTAATCACACATTTGATCGAAGTTGACACCGTTCTTAGAGGTAATTGGGAAACAAAACTGAGGTCAAGATTCCAGAGCGGATTACTGGATAAATCTCTGAGGAATGCATGTGAGTGTATGTGTGTATGTGTGTGTGTGTGTGTGTGTGTGTGTGTGAGTGTTAGCAATGTAAGCATGTGACCACTGACACTTATTACTCCTCAAACGTGGACTGAAACACCAGCTATTATCATTCTAATAAAGAACAAAGAGGCTTCACCAGGTTTACCATTACATAAACTGAGAGCTTAAGTATGGAAAAGCTGTCAAATCTCTTTAAATGACCACTGTTTTCTGAAAAACACTCTTCCTTATTGAAGCTTTACAGGGTTAAATCAACAAGAAATAAGAGGCTTAACATAAGTGTATTAAGCTAATCACTTTTTTCCCCCCTGAAAAACCCATTTATATGACTGTGTTGACAATAAAGCAATAGCTTCAGCTCCAAGGTTCAATGCTACAGAGTCAAGGGAATACTTCTGCCATTGCAGACCTAAACCACTGAGACACGTTATGAATAATTACGAAAACTACTATAACAATTTGAAAAAGCCCAATAAAACAGAACATGAAGAAGGATAGTTTGACACTAAAGGGTTAATATGACTTTAATCTAATCTTTGGTGACTTTATTTCATTTTGTATTTCTCTTTTTTTTTTTACATACTTTTTAAATCCCAAGGCGAAATTCTGTTATTTACACTCTGTTTTTGAGAAATAGGCCAAAATCACACACACATGCACGGACTGGACTGGTGGACATGCATTAGTGCAGAGATGTTAATGCGGGGACGCTTCACACTGCTACACAGGGAGCATGTGACAGAGCTCTTAGGGGTTTGATGCAGTACTCGAGAAGTGACCCGACCCCTCTCCTAAAAAACAGACCAACATCCATACTTTGGTTCACACTGGGAACAGTTTTGTTCCAGACACCACTTGTAATCAAACCCACATAAACCCACACAAACCCTTTAAGGTGACTATAAAAAAAATCAGCCTATATTCTACTGATAAATTGAGTTGGAAACCTTTAAACGTTCGGATAGAACGGATATTGGTAAATCTAAGAGCCAGTAAAACGATGTTACAACTGGGCACACTGTAGGCGCAGATATGGACTAATACAGGGCTGTAAATGGAACAAAAGTTGGAATTGTTCAGTCAAATCTGCAGATTGATTAGAGTGTTTTTGTTTCACTGACAAGCTCTCTGCACTCAGTAAGAATGTAGAACACATGGGGCTCCAAACTCATGGCATATGTGCATTGACGTTTGCTCTGACGCATCTTGTTTACTACAAATCACAATCAGTCCTTATTTCCTTCAATGTAATGTTCAAGAATTCTTTAAAAACGTGCTAGTTTTCCTTGCATATTTTACTTGTCCTGTAACAACTCAAAACACAAACACACATTTTATTTCAAAAGATCCCCATGGCTGCTTTTTCTCCAATTCTTAAGAAACCTGTTGCTTGAGCCCCTCATAATGGTTCCACAACACCCCCTTAACTGAGAAAGCTGTTGTGAAGCCTTACTGACTGCTTCTCTGGGAAAACCATTTTGGATGTCATTTAACTCGGATTTAAGTCATCGTCAGTTTACTTACATCAATGCCATTCTCTCCTGGGACTCCATCAGGACCTGGCTCTCCTGGCTCTCCCTTTTGTCCCTACAATAAAAACAGATGTCTTTTTATGGACAAAACCAAGTCTAATAATTAATAACATGTAAAAAAAATGTGGTATCCTAAATTCTAACAAACAGTACATAAAACACTTACTGGTGGACCTGGGGCGCCAGGGGGTCCTTTATCTCCCTGCAGAGACAAAGATGAAAGATGTTTTCTTTGGCATTTTATACTTCTTAATATATTCAGTCATTAATGGACCTCATCATTTTCTCCTTCATCTGTTTCTATCTAGATCAACCTATTGCCTTGATCATATATGAATTTCAGAGCTGCTAATAGATTCTTTTTTTTTTATTTATAAAAAAACATGTGTTTCACATCACAATACAATAATAAATCAAAGATATGTTCTCATATTTGCTTGTTTTTTCTAATATTGGGAATGTCTTACCCCATGTAAAATATTATGTTCAACACAAATTAAAAATGAAATAGTTGGACAGGTTACAGGACGTTTTAACAATTAGCCAACAAAACAGAAAAAGCACAAACTGCAGTTCTCTTATGTACGACTTGGGGTAGTAACACCATTTGAAAATAAAAAAGCCAGTGTGTATTTTGAGTAAATATACCTCAGAAAAAGGTCCTATTAGTATTTCCATGGCAACTCTGCATTAATCAGACGCAACCACAGCAAGCAGCCTCTAAATCCCTGCTTTCCTCAGGCTGAGAGATCTACCTTCATGTACGGACCAAACAACCTCCATGTTTCCCCTGATGGGCGATGTTATTGCACGACCTCTTCACAGCTACATTCAGGTGACAATCTGCAGTGAACTTACTCAGCATTTTTTTCAATTTAATAGTATGAACATATTTGGTGATCTTAAGAGATCAAAACTCCTTTTTGGGGGGATTTTTGATGTTGATTTTGAAACACATTCCCCATGTGCATGCTTATGAAGTTTGTTTCCTGCTCCACACACCCAGAAGACTCCATTTCAGTATAATGGTACAACCTGTGTGTAGTTAACCCTTGAAATATCTCAAATGTATCACATTACTGTGACACGCTCAGCACTGAGGAGAGGGTCCCCACTCAAAGACCCCTCTCTCTGCAAGAAACAGAGCTCTTTTGTGCCTCTCTATTTTCATTTGCAGTGCCCTCCGATGGTAAGACCGTGGTACTGCAGTGTTGGTATTTCTCCAGCACAATGATGCTCTTTGTGTCAAATCTGCTGGGCAAACCTGTGTGGATACTCACATCAATGCCGTCTGACCCAGGAGTACCAGAGGAGCCTGGTGGGCCTGGCTGGCCCTGGGGTCCAGGTGGACCCCTCTGAAACACAGAAAAATGAAATAAATGAAACACTAAAGCATACCATAAGCAATGATTATAACACTTGACATATATCAGAACATGTTTTGAAAGGGAGAAAAATACTGATTTAATAGCGGATAAAGCCAAACCAAAATGTTCATTCAAATCAAACAAACTTGAAATCAGTTACTTTAAAGTCACATTTTATTTCAATCGCAACATGTTTAAATTGATTGTTATCAATATTGGTTAAATTGTCATGGGACACTAAGTAAACTGAAATCCAATTGGTCTATGCACAAGGTGTGTCTGTTTGATGACAGCTTGTACAAAGAGAAACAAACATCAGGATAAACAGCATAAAGTAGAATAAAATCAGCAAAGGAGAGTGGTAAAAACAAAGTCTTGTGGAGGAATGTGGCGGGAGGGGTCACAAGACTGGCACTGTTTGCCCTCAGCCCCCCTCATTGGATCCCAATACCTCCATATCCTTTCTTTAATTTCATTTTAGTTGCTCAGCCAGTCCATGAGGGACACAAAGTGTTTTCGATCCTACTTTGTAAAAAATACAAAAAAAATAAAAAGTACAATCCTTTAGGAGTGAAGACTGTAAGCAATCCATTTGATCACATTTTGGGTGTGTGTTTGAACAGCAGCTTTCACGCTCACTGGGCAAAGTTTGTGTCATTGTTTGTGTGTCAAAGCACACTGATTTCCAGATTTCCCATCTCTGTCAGGACTCGTCTCTGGGAAAAAAAAGATATGTTCTTCTATTCTAATCCAAAAAAAAAAGTGTGCCCATGTAATACAAACTCCTGCCTTCAATTGTAGCTTCTCAGTCAAATGTTCACAAGAAATAAGAGTCCGCACAGGATAAGCATGATAATCCACAGACGATGGACTGGCATTAAATTCTTTCCACGGCAAAAAAAACAACAACTTTAAACTCATCTTTCTTTTACATGCATGCGATTTAGCCCGATGGTAAACACAGTTTTTGTCTTCCACCTGCAGCATCAGGATGACTTCAAGCATCTTCAAAACCTATTACACCATCTCAAGACATCCAGTGGCCCTTCCCCAGGGGCCCTTATCCCCTCTCAACCCCAGAATAAAGCAGCTAATCCCACACAGAGCAGGTCTCAGCCTCCCCATGTCCACTCACCACTTGAGCCAGAGCCAGGCACAGGGTCTGCAGTATCACCCAGGTCTTCAGCAAGGCAGAGAGAGCAGCCATGGTCCCTCTCCCCTGTCTGTCTCTCCTCGGTTCACCAAATCCTCTCTTCTGGCTCCTCTTTCCGCTCCCTTACTCCTCTCCGGGCCGGCACAGTGCGGAAAACTGGTGGAGCAAAGCTGTCTGAGAGGCAGGAGCGGTGTGGGGCTGGGGGGGTGGGGGGGATGTGTGCACTGCCCTGAAAAAATCCACTCAGGAGGAAGGAGAGAGCTAGAAGCTAAGAGTGGGAAGGAGGGGAGGAGGAGGTGTAAGAGGACAGAGGTAGAGGTGTAATCCTCCCCCCAAAGACAGCCTCTGAAAGCAGAAGAAAAATACACACATACTAAATATAGCTACAGACAGTTCCTCAAAACACCTTAGTGATCTTACTCATATAAATATGCAGGCAATACTGTGAATTAATAGGCACATTGTGTTCAAGCTCTAGAGCCTATTGGACAAATAGGTTAATAAGCTCCTCCCAAAACTGCAGGAGAGGGCCAATGAATGAAACCTGAGCATAAAACTATGTAACACATTTCAACAGAGTATGTTCGTGTGTTTGTTTCTTTCTGCAAATTAAAAAAAAAAAAAAACGTGTTGGGGGCGCTGGTGGTGCACGCATCCCCAAGTATTAAAACTTTAGTCCTCAACAAGGGCAGCCTGGGTTCACATCTGGCCTGTGGCTCCTTTCCCGCATGTCAATCCCCATTTCTCCCTCCCTGGTTTCTGTCTCTGTCCACTGTTCTATCTCTGTTGTAAAGGCACAAAAAGCCAAAAATAAATCTAAAAAGACTTGATGATTTTTTTTCTGCTGTTGTCTTGAGGCTACCATTAGCACATCTGTGTAAATAACCCTAAACATCCCAGGTCAGTATTGAAGGTCACAGGTATAATAACTAGCTAACTCCTTATAGGATATCATTTTCTTTAAAATCAGGAAATAGGTGGAGAAGGGGATAGTAATCACTGTGTCAACAAAAATGGTAACCATTGAGAGCTCTGGGACAAAAAAGACAAAGCGAAACCTTCTCAAACCACCTCTCATTTAATGTTTTTAAGGCCCATGCAAGCTGGGTCATTTGCTGACATCTAGTGGTCATTTC
The DNA here is from genome assembly GCF_947650265.1 of Symphodus melops. Taxonomy (NCBI): domain Eukaryota; kingdom Metazoa; phylum Chordata; class Actinopteri; order Labriformes; family Labridae; genus Symphodus; species Symphodus melops. Next base: position 8,717,619 of record NC_136708.1, read on the forward strand.
GATAAGCACAGTTAATTCCCACACTAATCCAATTGGTCTTTTAAGGCTGAGCCAAAAAGAAAAAAAGTCAAGAAAAACAACTACATAAAAAGGTGAAAAAAGACTCTACAGTGACCTCCATTGTACAGACACTACATCGCACTAAACACAGCATTCACCTGTGTGACCACTAGATGGCAGCAGATACACATAAACAAGCACCAGAAAGCAGAGACTTGTTGTTTTGGAAGCTTTCAATGTTGCCACTGCATACTGTACATTTGTTGTGCTTGCAAAGGAGATGCAGAGTGGTTCCAATGATTTTAAAAAATTGAGATGTATTGCATACAACAGGGACTCTCAACAGACTCCATTATATAAATTAGGAGCAGCTCAGTGGTGGCTTTGATTCTGAATTTGTTTTTCACATAATTGCATCTGCATTCATCACACTTAAACTCAGAAGTGTCCTTGCCTTTTTTCCTACTATGCATAAAAATATAGCATTATTGTTTTTCCTCAATTACACCGTCTTCTCTTTAAAATAAATGTGTACGTACAATCCATTTTAGCTATCTCGTTTATGAACACGATATCCACCTTTTTTGTCTCACCTAAAGAGTCTTTGCGGAGAGATTTACACATATGGGGAATTTGACTTGGTGGTGCAAGAACACTGAACACAGAAGTGTTCAAATGTGCAAAGCCGTGGAAAAAAGCAGCATTACCGCTGTCAAGGATGTGAAGTATAGAATAAGAACTAACTTAATAGATAAACATAAATATTTACAGTATTTGTAATGGAAGACTTAGAAATGAGACAGATCCTTGTTCCTGATGTGTTTCCATTTACTGCCGGTGTATGCTACTTAAAAAGAGCACAGTAGAATAACACTGTGAATGGACCACAAGCATACACTGTTAAAGGTGTTCAAAATTAATTTTGCTTTTGTGAACTGTGGAGCTCTTACCTCAATCTGAAATCTGCTTATTCTGCCAAAACAAGTGTTTTCAACTTCTGCGATGTCATCAGGTTGTGCAAATCCAAGTGACGAAATACTGTTGGAATTCTGAGTCACTTCCTGCAGGCAGTTTAAAATTGCAACATCAAGGAAGGGCTACATACAATACATCCCATTAGAACTTTAAAGCAATCAGTTGAAATGAGAAAAAGTGGAATACATTTTAGGGTTTTATGTTGACAGAGGCAGGCTAACTGTCTAAATATTTAGTCCTTATGCTAAGCTAGGCTAACTGGCAATAAAACTTGGCTATCTAGTTGTGTTAAACAAACACAGAGGCTTCCAATCATGGAAAAACTGAAAGGGAACAAAAAGAGGGAAATGGAAACTGTATTCATCAGTTCTGTCAGGTCACCTTCAGTGATCGAATAGTCTTTCAGGTAGCTGTCAGACATGTCTGCTGAGCCTGGCTTACGAGTGCTGCTGCAAAAAATCTGTCATAGAGCACCCAGCTTGTTTGATTTAGCATTTTCACGTCAAAATCCCTGACATATAACTGCATGAAACAATGTGAGCGCACAATTCCAGAAAATTGAGAGATCACATGCATGGAAATCCTTCAATATACAAAAAACCCACTGTGCTGAGCTTCTCACGACTGAGAGCTGAAAGGAATCATCATCCAGTTGTTGTCTTTCTCATTATAAACCATTCCCCTGTCTCCTCAGACTTTGAAAAACAGACAAGGAAAACAGTGGCTTCCCACTATCCCTCAGAATCCTTCCCTCTTGGTCTCATTTTCCCTGCTCATGATTAAATTGTCAGAGGGATTTGATTTTAAAGGTTTTGTTCTTATATGAAAAAAAATCACACCTTGTTTCATGACACATGCAAGAGGTAGAATGCCACCCAAATGTAGCTTATCCTTACCTTATATTGGGCCTGTAAGATAATGTACAAAGCAGAACAAAGCATGTACATGCTCTTGCATTTAAGTAGTGGCAAATTGAAATATTATGAGTTACCAGGGAGAATTTCAAGCCAGTCTGTCTCCCACCACTTTTCCTGAAAAATATCTGTTTCACACAGACAAGCTGCATCCATTCCCTCACTGTAATAAGACGCTGGAGAGAAGGGGAGAATGGAAGTCATCATTAAAGGCACAGACAGGAAGGTACATAAAAACACCCCCCACCCCATGATGATGACAGACAGGGCAAATATTATTCTTGAGTGCAGGTGTGAGGAGTAGCGGCAAAGTGATAACAGAGGTCATTAACAACTCAGCAGGGTATGAGGCCGGCCCCGAGGCTCGTTCTGTTTCAGGCCTCCAGGTCAGAGCAGCTGGAGGAGAAGCCCACACGGCAGGCTGATGATATACAGGCTGAGGAAATCAGTCTGTCTGGTATGAAACATTCAGAAGGGTGTGTTTCCTTGTCATTCTCTTGGTGTGAAAATCACACTTTTCAGTCTGAGGCTTAAGTTTCTTTGACATGTAAAATGATTGGAGAATTGAGCAGATGAGGACAATTTCTGGTGAGCTTTGTACACTAGCTGAGGAGGAAAAACACATCAATTAGCCCCAAAAGATTTCATAAGAGGAAATGTGCTGCAGATTCACAAACAAAAAACAGTTCAAAAACACATTCAAGCAATGAGAAGTTGCTGAAAATTAAAAAAAAAAATGCTTCAGAAAGTCAATAGAAATACACTCAAACAACCATTAAACACACAATGCAACATCAAAATATACATTCACTGATAGAGGAGGGTCGGAATAACCCAAGAGTGTGTTTTGTTTTTCCCCCTGGGAGGGCTCCTCCTTCATTTGGTTTAGAGTCATCTTCTTGCCACTTTGTCACCCTCGCAGAGTCCGTCTGTGAACATGGCTATAGAAGTAAAGCATATTCAGTTTTGCTCAACTCAAAGCACTGTGGATTAAAATGGACCAGATGTTGAATGATGATTCACATTAAAATGTCTTGGCAACTCTTTAAAACCCCGAAAATGATTTAAAGATACATCCCCTTTTCTTCGGAAGGACTGGCTGGAAAAGGGCATTGTTTCACTGGGCTATCTGTAGCACAATGGTGTATAGTGAAATTTTGTCAAGACCTACAACAGAACAATGTCATTCTGCCGTACTATTTCTTTGAGGTACTTAAAACCTAGCCTTGTACTTTTGGGAATTTTTGACCATCAGCTCCAAAGGTTGCCGAGTTCTTAGATTGAGTAAATTCAGATTACATAATTTACATAAGCAAAACTACATTTCTGTTGGGCAGTGGGCCCATCAGAGAATAAACCTTCATACCTTCATGTGCTATGAGAAAGGCCATGAGCCATCTGTGTGTTATTCCAGGATGCTCCATTCCTGTAGGTCTGCTAAGTTACATTTGTTTTCGGTAACTCTCCGTTTCTAAATTCCCATATATTTGGAATTAATTTTAATTTTTTTTGCTTTTTGAATCACTAATCTAGTATTTTGCTCCTGATGTTGATATATCTAACAGAGCCAAACTTAAAAGAGTGTGCACGTGTGGGCCATCGAGATAGACAAGTGTTAACACATGCCTAAATACATTCTCACCTATTTGTTCCCTGACTTCAATCCAAGATGATGTGAGATCTTCATCCATTTTCACACTTCTACCAGAAAAAAAACACTTTAAAGTAGCATACTCGAGGTGCATTGACAATGTCAGAGAACGTCTTATCAGGTGTTTCACTGAGCCCGCTACCTCAATTGAACCTGATGTAGTGGCGAGCCCCAGCTGTACAGTGAGAACTGACCCAGAGTCCCAGGCTGACAAAGCGACGGCTGCAGCGGAGATGAGAAAACACAGCGTTTAGCAGCTGCTGACCCCAGTCTGTGCTCGTTGAGGTGTTTCTAGGCAACAAGGCATGGCACACATCACGTCAGACCACAGCCCTGCGTAGCACTACATGTGCGTTACAACAGTAGATCAGAGAAGTATAGGATTGTTGTAATTATCTCTTTTATGTTTTCATCGTAGACTGTGTTATATAGGCTACATGCTACAGTATTTCAACTGGCTTGAATATACACATACATACTTTGACCGTATCACTGTAGCTTCAGTAGATCGGCCTATAGCTCCTACAGTTGCATTCAATAATGTTTCCCAGCCTCTCTTTAATCAAATCAAGCTTTTTGGGGCAATGAAATGTTTTTTTCAGCAAACATAATTTGGTATATTGGCCTGTGGAGGTAGTCTGGCGTGAAGCTATGTGGTCTTAAAATCCTATTTGAGCTCTTAGTGTGAGATTCCCAAACTTCAAACATCCTAAATAATGAACAGTAAATCCAAGTTGTCACAATGTGTTGCAGATTTAAACTGGAATCAAGCAGATTATGTCTAAGTGTGTATTTTGTTGATTTCAGGGATTATACTTCCACATGTGATACACATTGAGAAGTGGAACTATGTGTCTCCAAGGGGGTTTGCGAGATATTTTTTAGAAAAACACTCTCGCTCTACTGTCAGGAATTAGACGAGGAGATTGATAACCTACCACTCTCATGTTTGTACTCTAGATATTGATAGAATAATAGTTCTCTTTCTGCTTATACTCAATGTGTTCACTGCAATAAAGTGTTAAATAAATCAGATCATCACCGGGTCCAAAGGAATGGTTTGATATCCACAGTATGAATGATTTTTGCTTACGTTAATATCATACCAGTTATTTTATCATGTTTTATTCTAGGTTTGTGTGTTTTAATCTAATTGTCTGACTTTTCAGTGATAAATGTATTTTGTGAAGAGGGCTTGCAGAAGTGAGTGCACATTCCAACATGTGTTTGATGTGGCCCTTCACTGCCAATCACTCACAAATTCCAACATAGATTTAGTTTAAAGCCCTGAACAGCTAATCACTCACCCACTTTATATAGCTTCAATGAGCCTTGATAGTTAATCACCTAAATGGTCTTCTCCTTAAAAAGAATTGGTTACTAGACTAGATGTACGGTTATGATAAGAAACAGGTAGGAAGTGTCTTCACCTACAGTTTGGAGAAAGGATTCGGGAGTATGATGCACCAATGAGAGAAGTGGAACCAAACATCAGGAAACGCATAATTTGGAAAGCTCCCCCAATCGGAGGAAGGAAACGGCACATTCTTGAATGCATTATTTGGAAAGATATTCTCTGTCTAGTGTATAAAAGGGTTCAGGGAAAGATAGTCGGGGCTCAGACTTCGCAAACTGACCAGGTGTCTCTCTGTCATCAGGGACACGTAGTGCTGAACCCAGAGACTCTGTAACTTATATCCTTGATTCATCAGGTTAATAAACTCTGTTAACCTGAAAGAGACGCCTCCAGTCATTCCTCTCATCCCATCAAAAGAATGCACAGAGAGATTCAAGGTAATTATTTAAAGGAGTCAGATTTTTATTTACAACATTTAGGAAAAGGATTAAATAGCCACATTGTATCCAACAATGTGCAGCTAAAGTCAGCAGGGGTGTTCTAGCTTAAGGAGCAGAAGGAACTAGACAGGCTCTTTTACAAAACAAAATTAACAAGAGCTACTACTCTCGTTCTTTGTTTCCCTAGAGCTGTCAGCCAGTCTCTTAAGCCCCATTTCCACCAAGTGGTCCGGTATGGATGAGTACAGTTTGGTTTGATAAAGCCTGATCCTGTTTGTGTTTCTACAGCCAACTGTGCCACACCTGGTAGGCGGTGCAAACCAACGACAGAAGACATCTAGCAATTCATCTTCTTTGTTCATGGCATCTTAAGAAAACACAATCAAGCTTTCTTACAGAAAAGTCTGTTTGCCGTGAGGAGAAATACAACCGAATAAACAATCAACTGGGTATTTAAACCTGGCGGTGCTGTGTTTCCCGCTGTTGCGCGAAAGGTGACGATTCTTTCGACCAGTCAACGAACTGCAGTGTTTAGCTCCACCTTTTAGGGTTGGATCAATACTGGCTGTATACTTGGTAGCCCAACAGAAGGGTAGTAAAAAATAGAGAAGTACGGGTCGGTAATTTGATGATCTTTCCCAGCTTTAGTCTAAGGAAATGCCACAAAATGCATGCCGTACCAACCGAACCAAACTGATCCGCTCGGTGGAAACGGGGCTTAGGGGCAAAGTTTAGTGACCAATGACCAGATTTACTGCCTTGTGCGCTCTGGAGTGAGTACATAAAGCGTTTGTGTGCTGAAAAGAAAAGCGCAGCAGGTCCATCCTGTCTCCATGACAACAGTTTGTTGACAAATGTGTGGCAGTCACTGCTCTTTAATGTTTAACTGCACATTTTATATTTGAGATTGTTTTTAACCCAGCAGACACGGAGCAAAGACAACGTGGGTACAAGATATGATCCGTCGGAAGCTAAAATATGGGGAATATCACACATTTGGAAAAGAGCACTCGAGAAGTCAACAGCCCTTTTCTGAAAAGAGGAAATAGCTTGGAGTGGAGTGAGGCAGAGGAACGTGCAACTGCACAAAGTAAATGGCTCAGCTCAGGTTAAAATATCCTCAATTGCATCAAATAGTTTACATGAAAAAACTATGCAACTAGTTTTGCAATTTTCACTTACTGCCACAACTTAATTGCAACAAAAAAAAGAAACCCATCTAAAAACATTGCAACATGCATTGCAATTTATTATCTTTTCAGCAACAATCCCCCAAAAGTTTGTAAAATGGGGTTAGCTTAACTTAAGGACAGGAAGCAGGAAAATAGCCTTGCTTTTACCAAAGTAACAAATTCCAGTTACAAACACCCCTTAATCTTACAGCACTTGCTATTTTTAACTGCAGGGTTTTTTAAAGGGAATTTGACATGGCTATGCTCGCTCTTTATTTGTTTATGCTGCCGGTGCTTTGGCTCAACTAAATTCCTATGTGTGTTATATCATGTATAAATGTTTATTTTTCTATACTTTAATTTTACTTTTGTGTAAAGAACTGTTGTTATATGAGGATTAATAGTTATAAAAATGTCACTTACCAAGCCGAGATTGACTACCCTCTTCACTTTAAAATTCTACCACAACATAAAGTACCAGTAAGCTTTCCACCTCCTCTCAGCACTGCTCATGCATGACAGAGAACTGACACCTCGCCGTTTCCAGTCTACACTATTTTCTACACCTTGCCGAGAACAAGTCATGGGATACAAAATGTACCCTCCTCTCATAAACACAGTGAAGAATTGTTTTTGTTAGGCTACACTCATGCAGCACAGACACTGTCAGTGCACTGATGGAATGCAAAATAAATTAAAATAAATCCCCAATGAGGTACTGGCCAATATTGTCATAAGAAGCCCTGCACTGAAAATGAGCATGGACAACTGAACAATGGTGATAAACAGCCCAGCTCTGTGCCCGCTGGATGATCCAAAAGAATGAACAAATGATACATGAGAATCCGGCTGCATCTGCTCAGTTCCAAATATTTGGGACACATAATTTTTCATACTTAATATTGAACCACAAGGCCGTGTTTTTATATTGAAATGAAGTTTATCATTTGATATGAACAATCTTTACGGCTATATTTCTTAAAGAAGAACAAATATATGATGTTACTGTAGTGAATTTGGGGCATGACGTATAAGAAGGCAGGAAGATTTCATGCAGGATTGCTGCAATCATCCTCATTTCCTGCATTTAGGATTGCATTTAGGAAGAACTTCATGTGTTCTCTGTCTCTTTTCATACACACACAGGAACAAAGATACTTAATAAATATAATCATTAAAGAAGATATAATTTGTGCAGTAAAGCCTTAACAATGGCTTGTTAATGAGAACTATGATTCAGTTTAATGTTAACAGTGCAGTTCTAACAACAACTCTGAATAAGAACTGGGCAAACTTCTATCTTTCTTGTTGATGTAGTTTAGAAGAAATTATACACCTTGGTACCAAGTGAAACATATTCATTGCAGTTAGATATAGCTTATTAAATAAAGAGTTGCTGACACAGCAAACTTTTTTACCAGGCATGATGCTCTGTCAGCTGTCTTCAAGCCCAGGGCTTCTATTCTGACCCCCCTCGGTAACACTTTACAATAACTGTTAATTAACATTAATAAGCATTAGCTAATGGTTACTAACAGTTAGATAATGTGTCTAGTAATGATTTACGAAGGGCAAGGAAAAGTTGTGATGCATTACTCCGTGAAATGCCCCGGGAATCACTTCTGAACGTAAACTGTTGGTGGGAAACCAAGGGGTGGGGGTAAATCACATGCAATGAAAAGCCAAAGCGAACGATCTATGTGCACACACTCTGCGGTTCGATGCTCAGCTGCGACCTCATTGCTCACACTATAAGAGTGAAATAAATGCGTTGGGTCCCCAAATCCAGAAGAAGACATGAGAGATGCTCACTAAGGAGAAACGTGCTGCTGTGGCCATTTGTGCCATTCTATGCGCTGAAACGTCAGGAGTGTGTCTGCCTCATCTCAACAACAGTGCTTCATTTTGCAACCCTGATGTCCCGGAGCACAGATAGAGTGGTGTACAGGCACGGCCGTAAGATGAGCAAAAACACAGACATTAATGCGCACTTATTGCACATTGGAGCTGTTTGGACAGTGTCTGTTCATAGAGACTACAGTCTCGCGTGTAGATCCCACTATTATGTGCTAAACTGAATTACATTAGAAACGACGATTGAATTTTCTGTTTCATATCTCTCCATTTCTGTCCATAATAGCACACTTACACATCTGTCACCTAAAATGTTAAAATCTACGATAACATGTAGTTGCTGCTCTGTCTGACAGGAGGATAAAACGTCTTTCGTTTATTTGATTATGTTGAAACTTCTCTACAACACTTCAATGTGCGTGCAACAACATAGAAGCTCTGACCAGCTGGGAGTTGTAGGCCCATCACTCCATGAAACTATTAGTTTGTAAGTTTATGTTTTTTAATAACCTGGTGCTTTAAAATGTGCCTGATTTAGGGGATGGTGCTATTCTAAACAATTATAACAGTAGCACAGCAGAGAATAAAATTAAAAACCTGTTCCTGTCTGTTTATTTGGACAAAACAACCATTGATCCTTAGACATTGACAAAATCTCTAAGCTTTCATGCACATGCCTGCTTCATGTGTCCCTTCTTGACCTGACAGCAATCTGATCTCTCGCTCTGCTTTTTTAAAAATTGTTTTTAATAGATTTAAAAATGCATACACGCAGAAAAACAAGAGATTCTTAGTTATTTAACCCTTGTGTAATGTTCATATTGTTGTTACTCAGCGAGTGTTTGTGGGTCTGATGGACCCGTTGCATTTTGTGGCTTTTAATGCGAGGTAAAAAAAATTATCGCATGTGATGTTGCATCCACTGAGTCCCTGAGACATGTCGAGGACAACTCTCATTCCTTGGTTTTTCTCGGGGGCTCCTCCATCAGGTTTCCCTGTGTAGACTTCCGTAAGTTCCAAGCATATGAGGAAGTGGCATCACAGGCAGCCCAGATCTTTATACCATACTTTGCAGTTTTGCAGGTCTGCTTCTTTTGCGTTTCTGCACCTTCGGTTCCCACACAAGGTTGCAACATTGTCAACACTGTCTGCTCTCATTTTCTCGCACATTTGACCCTCTGATGTTCTGTGTGGTACACAGAACATCAATTTCCACACAGGCCCCAGGTCCAGTGGACGCGGACATATGTAATAGAAATGTGTAGGGGGGGTGTATGGTGTGTGGTCATTAAATATGTATACTGATATATGTTCTTCACAGAAAATGAGCCAAAGTCAGTAAGTCTCAGTTTGAAAAATTAATTAATTGTATCATTTTTCTTTTAGTAAAAAATGAAAACGGATCCCACAGACCCGAACACCACACAAGGGTTAAATGCAAAAAAGAACGTCACAACAGGTATTTTATTGGGCCAAATGTAGTGAGAGATTTGGGCAGTGACAAAGGGGGCTGACTCCAAATCCAGGTGTCAGTCCCAATCAGGTAAGAGCCGGATCTTGTTCTGGCAGGTTTTGCAGAGTTTACAGCATCGATACAGCCGCAAAGCTGTGAATGCAGTTTAGAATGTCTCACGTCCCACTATGCGGTCGAGGCAAAACTACATGATGAACGGCACATTCCAAATCAAAACAATCAAGCATGGATGAGAAACTGTGAGTTTAACTGAAAGCAAAGATTAAGGAAACATTTAGTATTTTTACAAACACTAGGCAGTTTGGAGTTGGACATGAGCCATTCAAGATTCACAAAAACAAGGTAAAACACAGCAGCAACACGACCGTGAACATATAATCAGGAGTACTGTGATCAGTACGTTACATTCGTGGAGAAAACCTTTTACGTTGATGACGGGTTAGTCAGCGTCCCATTAGTATAGGAAGCCCAGAAATTCATGACTGAGTCACAGGAACTTTGCAAAAGAGGAGGCCTACACCTTCATAAATTCAACACAAATGAAGAGGCAGCCCTCACCTGCTTATATCTCTCAGAAAAAGCAGCGACTATCGAACCTCTTGACCTGGATCCAACCCCATCAGAGCATGAACTTGGCATTCAGTGGTATATTACAATGGACAATTTCAGCTTCAATATCAGTTTGAAAGACCAGCCATCAACCCAACGTGGTTGCCTGTCTGTCATTGCATGACCCACTTGGCTTCATTGCTCCATTCAACGTAACTGGAAAGCTTATCCTTCAAGAGCCGTGTCATAGTGGCATTGGATGGGATGAGCCACTCCCAGAGAATATAAAGCCGCAGTGGGAGGAGTGGATAAACGGTCTTCAGAAGTTGAAAGAGGTCTAAATTCCAAAATGTTACCATCCACATGAATTCTATAACATTGTCAGAGGAGAGTTGTACCATTTTGCGGATGCCAGTTTTTTGGGACATGGTGCATATTCTTACCTCAGGTACAAAGATGACACAGAGAGGGTCCATTGCAGTCTTTTGATGCTGCAGCTCGTGTTCTGACGAGAACTAGGAAAAGGGACCACATTACTCCTGTATTGGCTTCTCTCCACTGGCTCCCTATAAAATCTAGAATAGAATTTAAAATCCTTCTTCTCAATTACAAAGCTCTAAACAGTCAGGCACCATCATATCTTAAAGAGTTAATTGTACTGTACTACCCATCGAGAACCTTACCTTATAAACCTTATAAATCTTGTAGTTAGGGCTGGCTTTGGTATAGACCATCTCATAGTTATGCTGCTATAGGCCTAGACTACTGGGGGACACCAGCCAGAATGAATGAAGCAAACTTGCGTTACCTTTGGATCACTGCAACATCAGAACACCAGTCACTATTGACATAGAAACAGATTCCTCCACCCTTTTATTCCCCCAGAGAGTTGTCTTTCGATCCGCTCTGAGGAGTTGGAAACCTGCCAGCTACAGTGCAAATTCCAGTATCAGTCCACACAGCCACGTCTCCGTGAAACACAGGACACAGTATGATTAAAAGTCTTTGTCTCTCCCCATCAGTAGCTGAAGTTTGTCCAGTTTGTTGTCCAGTGAGCGTACGTTGGAGAGAAAGAAGCCTGGTAGAACGATGCGTAGTCCGCGCTGGCAGAGCTCCAAGCACTCTGGCCCTCCATCCTCTTCTACGTCGTTGTCTCACAGCGCCGACAAAGGTGAGGACACCTTTGACCAGAATATCTAATAATTACACCAAAATAAAAGAAATAAGTCAGATGGAATTGTAGCTCTCATATTTAAAATGATAAATAAAAGATGTCAAAGGAATATGACGATCATATCCAGTGTGCAAACAGCACATCAATCACTTCAGAGTATTCTACAAAGATACAACTGTACGCAAATATATTTATAAAATTAATTTAAACAGAATTTATTAGTTTGCAAATTATTTTGTGTGGGATGAACCGGAGCACCCGGAGAAAAAACCCACACAGACTCAGTTGGAAGAGGGAGAGTCCTGACAGACAGGTACCAGTGGATTCCTTTCTGTCAGGACTTCATGTGCCTCTGTGCTACCAGGCTTGTTACAGCCTGGGGGTGTTTGAGGGAGTTTGGTGGTGGGAAGTGGTGGGAGGAGAGGCTGGGGCCATCACTTTGGGTCCAGGTTCTGCCTCCTCAATCGCTTGTATCGAAAGCGGCTTTCACTCTGCAGGTTCTCTTTTATCGTTTTACGTTGTGTGCATCGATGGCGTCTTTCTGAAGCCCAGACCTTCCTCAACCTTGTTATATCCTCACTGGTGATACATGGTAGACTCTCTTCCTCCAACTCTTCCTGAAGGCGTTCAGCCCTCTTTGTTTGGGGCTCTTTGTTCTTCTGAAGACCCTCCACCTCCTTCTGCAGAACAGAATTGATCTCCTGTCTTTTAAGTTTGGAGACGAGCTTGATACTGCTGACCAAGTATGTCCTTGGTGCTGTCTTTGAAAGATATCCAGCTGCTCTGCATGTCGCAAGTTGCTGCTGAAAACTTCTTCTTTGAAGACCTTCACCTCCTGCTCCAGGGACTCTTTCTACTCTGTCAGTCTCTCTACCAGCATCTTGTCCTTTTTGGCTGACTCCAGATACTGACTCCTGACTTCCTCCATTTCTCTCTGCAGGTTGTCTTTCATCATTTTATGGCGCTGCCTTTTCTTTTTGGAGTCTTTCAACTCCTTTTGCAGCCCAAGATTGCCCTCCTCCTGTTCATCCAGTTTGGAGGCAAGATGTTGCCTGCTTTGTTTTACTTCCTCCAGCTTGTCCTTTAAGGCCATTATCTGCTTGGCGATCTCAATGTCGCTGCTGAAGGTATCCTTTTGCATGACCTTAAGCAGAGCGTCATCTTCATCTCTTAGATTGTCTTGCATCGTCTGGTCACTCGAGGCTGTCTCCTGGAGCTTCAGTTCTTCTTTAAGCGCACTGATCTCCTGATTGCATTGAAGTCTCTTCTTGCTCCATTTCCTGGATCTTTGTCTTGATGATGACTTATGCCTTGCTCAGCCCTTTCTCCTTTTTTAGAAGAGCCTTCCCTTCAACTTATGTCTGAGACCTGCAATTAGGGTGGGCATCTCAGAGACACATCAGTTACATGTTGGTTCAACTCAATTCAATTCAATTCAAGAAACTTAATTTATCCCCGAGGGGCAATTGAAAGGCACAGAGAAGCCCCACCGTTCGACCACAAGTGCAGCAAACTGGTTTTTCTTCACTACATCAGAAACTTGGTGAGGGGGGGGGGCATAAAAAACACCACTTCCATGCTATAGCTGCAGAGGGAGGCACAGATTGAATGCAGGGAAAAACATTACCCTTAACGCAAACATGTACACAGTAGCAGTGAGTGCAAGGGTGGGAAGGACGACCAGGTGTCTGTTTGGGGGGGCACAGTAGCGTGAGGAGCGCGTCGTTGTCCTTGTCAATCCATGGAGGAGAAATTTCATCTGGGGGTCCGTATTAAATCCAAACAAACTTCTTTTCAGGGCGAGGGGACACAGTAATGGCTGTCCCCCCTAAATTTCAAGTCTGGCTCTCAACAAATTCAACTCACCTTGCATCGCAGTGAGCTTTCCCCAGATGCCATCCATCCTTCGGCCGAGCTCTGCCAGTGCCACAGTCTGTGCTCTAACAGCTTTGCCCATCTCAATCATCATGACCGGCAGCCTCGGTGCTCCCGCCAGAGCTGCTGTCTTCCCAATTTTCCGGTACACCAGTGCTATGCCAAGGCCAATCAGTACAAGATCGGTGAACGCTTAATTCCATATTAGCTATGATGAATTCCGGAGAGACAAGAGAAAAAACACTTTAGGGTATTCAGACGAGACAGAAGCAGTGGGTAACACACACAAGGACAAGATAAGGGAGAGAGAGAAAAAGCATCCGCCTTCCTTGAGAGCGAGAGAAGAAGTTCTCCCTCCTTTGGTAAGTCTTACCTTTTGGCTGAATAGGACGCTGCCTATTGTGGTTTTGGCGGCGGTTCTTGCGGTTGGCTCCTTTCATGGGGTATTTAAACTCCTCACCTCCAACTTCCTCATGTCCCATCTCCATGACATCACCCCAGCTCTGTGATTGTTCCATTGCTAGAGTTGAATCAGTGTATTGGATGGTGAGTTGTTCTCTTATGACAATATCTCAGATTAGATCTGTGAACTGCTGTAGTCTCTGAAAAAATTTGTAGACTGAGAAGACTGTGCGGCTTCTGACACTTTGAGTCATGTCAGTAGTGGTGTAACGATCCATCGACTACATCAATGCATAGATTTATATTACTACGATCCAATTACATCAATAGGTGCTCGGCAAGGTGAGCACCTTCATGTAAATAAATAGATCTAGAATTGGTCTGCAAGGTAAATAATCTATTGTATCGATACTGACACTTTTTATATTGTATATGAGTGTGGCAAACACAGTATAGATGTATTTTTAACACATGTAATAGTAAAAGTTCAACGTAATGCATTCCTGTGTTGTACGAAAAGGTGAAGAATGATGACAAGCTGTCGCTTACCCAAGCTGAACGTGTGACTATCTCGACGGATGGCTGGACGTCATGCTCAAACCAAGGTTATGTGTATGTGTATTACCTCTCATCACATATCCAGAGTGGAACAAGAAGAGTTTTGTTTTTCAAACCAGAGTTTTAAACAAAGTACATACTGGAAAAATGTTGCTGCACAGAATGGAGAATTTGCGACAAGAATCCAACCATAGTAACAGATAATGCCAGGAACATGATCGTGGACGGTGCAGAAGTCCAGTTCAGCCCGCACATAAGGTGCTTCGCACATAACCTAGCTGCACAAAAGGGTTTGGGGGTGGACAGTTCTTCCAGATTGTTGGGAAAAGTGCGAAAAATAGTAGGATATTTTCACCGCAGCCCCATTGCATGTCATGTCCTACAGGAAAAATAAAACCGGTTGGATTTACCACAAAACAAACTGATCCAAGACATTATCACCAGGTGGAATAGTTCATTTGACACTCTTGAACGGTTTTTGGCACAACAACCAGCAATAGTGGCAACTCTGATGTCAAAGGATCTGCAAAAGGGGGCCAGAGATGTAGCTGGTAACTGTCCTCTTCTGTTCTTTTTATCATTTGTCCTCTCCTCTTAATTTGTCACATTACTCAGCAGAAACTTAACAGTCCACATATTTTCATATCCATAGATGCCAGCCAGGGGAAATCATGATGAAGAAGAGGGACCCTCAAGCACAGAGCTGTCAGGACCACAGGAAGAGACCACAGGTGTGTTCTGTGCAATATTCACAGAAGGCTGTTCTTTTGTATTAAAAACATAGGCAACATGACTATATTTTGAAACACATTTCTTATCGTATTGCAGCTCCAAATACCTTCTAAGAAGAAAGCCTTAGATGCATTGTTTTGTGATTCCTTCACCCAAAGGGAAAGCAAACCCAATCCTCAAATGAAACAGCCAGAGAAGAAGTAACAAGATATTGAGCACTTTGACTGAAAATGCAATGAAGTTGTGGAGATTACATGAGAAAGAGCTACCACTTCTATCAAGTCTGGCCAAACGGTACCCTGTGCATCCCAGGCACCAGTGTGCCTGCAGAGAGAGTTTTTAGTACTGCTGGTGATATAGTGAGCACACAGAGAAGTGTTCTGCGGCCAGATCATGTGGACCAGTTGATATTTTTGAAAACAAATCTGTGAGTCATTGAAGAGACATTTGTTGCTCTTGATTTTTGTTCAATATTTGTGCACTATTTTTTGTTTTTTATAAAGTTAGTACAATAGGTTAAATCCTTTCTCATTAAACATGAATAGAATTTGATTGCACTTTATTTTTGTTTTATTATTGTTGCAGTTTCTATATGGAGAAAAGCAGCAAAAGTAAAACCAGTGTTTCAATATACTGTTTTGTTAAACATTGCACTACCTTGTGTCTTTACTAAATTGACCTAAAGGTCCTAAAGTTGCACTTTATTTCAAAATAAAGGTGAATGTGTTTTTGAGCAATGTGTTTACTCTTTTATATTCATAGTTTATTTCCTATTGGTGTGTCCTGACTGTCTGTAAAAGACAGTCAAAGAGCTGTGTTCAATGTAGTTAAACATTTAGAATATTGGAAGAGTATTGGTAATAGTTAAACGGTGTAAGAGTATGCACTTGATTGACATTTACTGAAGTTGCACCAGGCTATTTTTAGATCATATGGCACTGAATATGTCAGCTCTTTTTTTACATTGGATTTCTTTTTTAGATGTTTCTCTGCCGGGAACCAATAGAAAAAGATTATATAAACTGCTTGTCTACATAATTGGACACTATTCCAGTCCAGCCTGCCAATAGCTTACAGTCTACATTAGGGAGGAGTAAGGACAAATACTCTGCTTTAGCCATCTGGACCTTTAACAGCTACTCCTTACGTATGGTCCAACTTATAAATGAGAAATTATTACTTTGTAGTGTTTGATAAAAAGTATTACTGACAAATAAGGCCACAGTTGGAAACCATTATGTTCAATTGTATAATCTAGTGTATCAAACTCAAAATTCCTTATCCAAGCACATTTACAGACAAATGCATAACCTGATAAAACATACACATTTACCTTATTCAGACTTATGAGCTGAAACAGATCCCATGCTGACATTTTGGAAAACCGGATAAAACACACAAAAACACTTACACACACATGCTTCAAGACTCCTTGAGAAACAGCAGATGCTCCATGAAAGGCTCAATATCAAACAGTATTTAGCTTTTGATTCAGACTTCTCCTGTGGTGTGTGGTAATGAAGGCTAAAATGTTTGACAAATTGTTCTTGGGTTAGTTCATATCTACTTGTCTACATATCTACTTGACATACCTTGAATTTCCCTCGGGATCAATAAAGTATCTATCTATCTATCTATCTATCTACTTCTTCTCACTTTGCAATATGAAGTTTGCTTTAGAATACACAGAAAAGTAATAAAAACAATAAGAGCTATTGTTTCATTCTGATTACTGAGTTCAAAGTTTCTCTGAAGGGGCTCAGGGGAGGACTATTGCGAGCCAAAGATGAGCATATGGTGCGCTGCTTCTCTTCTTTTTTCGATCTCTGTTCTTGTAGGTTCCTATGAAACAGCTGTGTCATTCCAATCACCCTGTCCTCCTCTCCTTGTTCAGACTCCACTGTGGAGGCTTTTTATTCTATCTTGTCTTAGGCGAATCTAAGACAAGAAATTTGTCAGGCGCTGCGCTTGAACTCAGGCGTGAGGCATTTGGCGCGAAATAATTCAATAATTAACCCAATAAATAAAAAAGAACCTGTTATTTATATCTATAAGTATTGCCAATGCTGCAGTACTCATTCAAGAAATGAAAGATGTCCTGCTATCGAATGGGCTTGAGTGGCACCAGGTAGTCACCATTTTAATGGATAAGTGTGCTGTGATGAGGGACAAGAAGACAAGAGACACAAGCAAGGAAAGAGAACCCTTACCTCTCAGACACTGTCCACATGGTGTCAAACCCTGCCAAGGTTCTTTTGCACCCGTTTAAGGTGGAAATGTAAGAATTATCCTCTGATTTGTACTATGATATCGAGAAGTCACCCAAACAGAAAAGAAGTTTTCCACGAATTTCAGAGCCGTCTTTGCCAATTGCCCTTGAAGCAAAATTTTTCAGTCTCAGGATTTTTTTTCACTTTAAGCCCTGCTTGTATGATAACATTTGCTAGGTTCAAGCTTTAACCCCAACTAACCTATAGCTTAACTTTGTCTTCTGTGGACTCGGTGAACTCTATTCCAACTTGTCTTCATTTGTGTTATCTCCGACCGTTCCTTTATTCTGTCTCCTGTCTGGCTTCATCCATCTCTTTATCTTGCACTCTTTCACTCCTTGTCGTCCCTCCCTGTCGTCCCTCCCTCTTCTCCCAATAACACACAACCTTCAGAGTTCTCGCACTGAGCATTTGTC
This sequence comes from Symphodus melops, assembly GCF_947650265.1. NCBI lineage: Eukaryota > Metazoa > Chordata > Actinopteri > Labriformes > Labridae > Symphodus > Symphodus melops. The sequence goes on from NC_136708.1 coordinate 8,735,432, forward strand.
AGTGACATTCTGGTGAGCTTGGCGGTACCTGTTTCCTCTCATACTAAATGGTTGATTGAAACCCTCTGAGGCCAGCGATCCATATTGTTGACAACGTTTAACTTTAACACCTCCATCTGAATTAATACTTTCTCCACATAAAGATCTGTTTGACCGAGCTTGTAACTTCAGTGTTTTCAGGGTCAGTGGACTGAAGTTCAAAATAACTTTTGAAATGTGGCATAAACATGAAGGCATGATACCATTTACTGGTTTTTAAATAGGTAAATAAGGCTTGTTTAAAAGTGTAGTTTGGAAAGGAAGCTGGTGTAATAGGCAAAAGTTGAAGTATAGAAAATAAAAGAAGAAAAGATTGCAGACCACACAAAATAAGTCAAGTTGGCCACTTTACATATGGAAGAGGAAAAATGGAAAGAGATCCTTAGGGTATTTGTTCTATTTTTTTAAGATTCTTCATGTGATCTTATATTGGCCAGAATGTTGTCCATGGACAAAGACTAACCTGGTACAGTAGTATCTTCAAGCCTCCAAGTGGGAAAATCTTCTTTTCTTTTTTTTCATTTCTTTTGTCATTTAAATGGTGTTGACGATTGCTCCCCGCCTGTAGTTCCAAACATGAAGCAGGATCCATAAGTCACCACAAGCAGCCAGATGGAGGGTTGTCTCGGGCAAGTGAATGAGAAAATGGTCATTGTCAAAAATACTGGGAGCTTCTAGCCAGTAAACTGGTTTGGTGGGAGCCAATACATAAGGATTGACCAACATTAACATGAGAGATGCAGGTGCTAAAGCCTCTGACAAAATAATCAAATGCAAGGGATGACTGGTGAATGGCTCATCAGTGATTAAAATTTTAGGTGCAGTATTGCCTCCTGTTGCATTTGTCAGAACAGTTCAAGTACACAAACACACACACACACACACACACACACACACACACACACACACACATATATATATATATATATATATATATATACACACGCACTTCACTTTTATTTTGAAGACCATGTTTTTCATATTCTGCAATTAGGAAGTCTTTTCATACTTTACTTTTGGTGTTCGTGCTGTGTATGAGAATTCATATATGTTTTGGTAAAACAGATGCCAACAGCAGTTGCCATTTAAAGCTAATTTATCTGCGCTTTGATTTCCAGCTAAAGAAACATCACTGTGTGATATGTAATCTATTTAAGCAAGAAAATGATGGCTTTCTATTTAAAATTGAATCTGTTTTCAGAGGTGAAAAGTTGTCCTTGATGTTACAAAGGAAGACCATACCAGAAATAATTTTATATGACGGAGGCATGAAGTTGAAAGCTTCAGCTAATCAATTTGCAATCAGCACTGATAAGCTAAAACTGGGTTAATTACAAGTCTCATAGAGAGGGGAATGACAATTTCATGGCACAGGTTGCTATAATGAGCTTCCATTATAAGATACAATTGTGTGTGTCTAATTGTTTGTTTCAGCTTACAATTGCATGCTATTCTTGGACTTTTTGTTTTCAACACATCTCATTCTCGTCCACACCTAAATGCAAATAGACACAGAAACGAACAGGGACCTAGAGATTGAATTGCAGGCTGAGTTGAAATTGGGGTTTTAGTTCATGCAGGTCCACACACACAAACATGCATGGCCCATTTTTCAGTTGTAGCAGTCTTTGTTTAGTTATCAGTATTAGAGGGATCTCAAGCCCCCTTCATCAGTATCAATCTGTCTAAATGATTTCTTTCTCTCCATGTCTCTCTACTTTCAACCACACATTTTATCTTCCTCCAGGTCATATCAACAATCCTCTCCATAGCTCTTTAATTCCTTCATTTACAACCAGCTATCTGTGAGCTTTTTTCCCCCGCCTTTTCCATTGCCTTAATTTGCATTTCTTTCCAGTACTCACTCATCTCTTTACTCCATCTTTTTTTATTCCTGCTTCTTCTTTCTCATCTCATCTTCTCATTTCTCACCTTTGTCCCCCTAGGTGAAACTGCACTGTGAATAAGTGAACCCCTCCGTTGGAGGGAAAGCCTAATGGGAATAGATGTAGTATTTAAACCATAATCTACTGGGACACAATGTTCTGTAAATTCCATTCAGACACACTGATTCTGTTTGTTTGTGTCATTTTTAGGTTATCTATTCTTAAATCTATAATGAATCCTGTTTATTTGTGTGGGCATTTCACAGTCATGCATTGAATTCTTGTAAAAAATGTATTACATTTTCAGTTCAGCCTTACTCTAAAAAAATCTACATAGACCCATAGCTTTCCAGAAGCATAGATGTCAACAATACATCTTGGTAAAAGCCACATTTTTTCCCCCCATTTTTCCATCCTCCACCATTGTGGCATTTGGAATTGACAAAGTGTGATATTAGTTTTATTTTGTAATCTTTTTTTACTGTCTGCATTGTTTCCATAAAAGAGCCACTTAGGATGCTTTCACACCAAAGCCAATTGATCTGCTTGAAACAAACTCTGGTGCAGACCAAAGAACCGAACTCTGGTTTGCTTAAAAGCAGGGGTCTCGGTTCGCATTGTATTCAACAAGCTTTGGTGTGCTTGTCAAAGTGCAGTCTGAAGGCAAACCAAACCAAATGAAAAATGCAACAATGTTGCAATGTTAGCCCTGAATCGAACCAAGTCTGCAAAAATTTATGAAAGCAAAAAAAAAAAGAAATAATAACAATAAAAATAATATTAATAATACTGGTGAAAAGCTCGAGCAAAAGAGAAATGTATTTCTAATAAAAAGAAAAAACATATCAAGCAACATCTCTGTAAATACATTAATCCACATGCTCAAAATGGCAGTAGCCAAAACCAATTGATAAAAACAGAAAGATTCTGCTAAATGTTAGGCTAGCTGTCTGAACAGATTCTTCATTATTTCCCTTGTGTTCGGTGTATGTATGATTCCTAGTGTGGTTTACTTTAGTCTTTAGTGTGTTTCCCTGTATCCTTGTGTTCTTCTATGTTGTCTGTAGGCTTGTTTTCCTGTTACTTGTGTTTTCAGGTTCTTAGTTTGGTGTTTAATGTTTCCTAATCTTGTTTTAAGTGTTTCCTGTTTTATTTTGTAATATCTTGTTTTAGTTTGTGTCTTTTCATTGTCAGGTTTTACTTTGTACTTGTCCTCAGTGTTCTGGTCTTGTGTTCTTTGTTCCTTGTGTTTCCCGCCTTTCTGATTACCCTGATGTTCCTCACCTGTCTCGTTAGTCTCACCTGTGTCTGATTACCCCTTGTCTATTTAGTCTCTGTGTTTGCCTCAGTTTCTTGTCGGTTCATTGTCTTTGTCTTTTGTTGGTTATCGTGGCCTGTGGTCCTTGTCCCTGCTCCCTGTGTTTTTTCCTCGTGGATTTTTGGGTTTCTGTTATTTAAGTAAGTTTTGGTGTTTGCGTTTTTGTTAAAATAAATAACTTAAGTTTTTTTCTGCAACTGGGTCCTCCCTCTCCTGTTTCCTACCTGCTAACACGTGACACAGATTAGCAGTAATGGTAGCTGCCATTTCGCTAACAGTGATCACACATCAACAGGATGCAATTGGCATCCATTTTTTTTAAACTATAATGAAATGACAGTCGTAAATCAAATGATGTCGAAGTTTCAGCTCTCATTGGTTAAGGCAGTGGTTCCCAAAGTGGGCGGGAAAAGTTTTTTGGGAAAAGAAGAAGGAAAATTCCAAATAATGCATTATCGTTAGTGTAGCTCGCAAAGCGTGGGGAATATTGAGAGAGCACTTCCAGCAAAACCTAAACCTGACTATGAATCCTCATCACATATCACATCAAAATCAAAGAGTATGACGATGTATCTGGCCCTCAGCTTGACCTGTACAACGGTGGGTAACGAAGGGAGACCACAGTGTGTGCTGTGCTTCAAAGCACTAACATCTGACGGAAGATTTTAAAGTGCCACGTAAGGTGCTGTTTACTTTCAGAGTCAAAAAATTGTTAAAAACAATATTACTGTTGCATCTTAAAAAAAGTGTTCAGACGAATGCTGCAGTTATACTCTGTGTTGCTGCTTTAGATTTGGCCTGACATTTTTGTTTTAGTTCAGTCTTCACACACTGATGCTGCTATTCTTTTTGTTTTGACAAATCTCAGATAAACTCAATAAATACAGATATTTGACTGCAAAGGATGTATTTGTCTCACACACACACACACACACACACACACACACACACACACACACACACACACACACACACACACACACACACACACACATGTATATATATATATATATATATATATATATATATACACATACATGTGTACACGTGTATGTGGTAGCATGTGGGGGTGCCCAAAGCCATTTTTCAAAATTGTTAGGGAACTGAGTTAAGGAAAATTTCTCAGGGGTCTCTAGCAGCGGCTAGCAGAGCACAGAGCCACTTCTGATTTTTTTCATCGTTAGGACAGACGATAGGCTGACATCTACTTTTTACAATGCTGTGCGATCCCACCCACATTACCTTTGCGATCAACTGGTAAATCTCAATCAACGTAGTGGGCACCCCTGCTGTAAATAATACTGGTCAAGTAACACATGAATTCACAGTTACACGGGCAAAACACAAAAACACACCTTCAAATCAATGCAAATAATCCATCTGGAAGAGCACAGAGGTCCAATCAGTGACCATGTTACTAGCTCAAGAACCAGATGCTAGGGGCCTAAAAGGCATGTGTACACACAAACTCAGACATAGACACATGTACACCGACACACATAAAGGATACCCCCTGGGCTGGAAAAAAAAAAGTAGAAAACTGCACCCAGGTGCTGGTGTCAGGAAAAGAAAACTGACTACTGAGTGTGTGGGGAACAGAGGTCATGTTGCATATGTTACATACGAAACCTAAGATAAGTTTAGACATGCAGAGCCACATGAGCAAGTATACTAATGTTGACATATTTGTTCCTACAGCAGCTGGGCTGATAGCTCTGGACATGTTTCTAGATTGCATTCAGACACTGCAGCCACCTCAAAAAGAGCACCATTGCAATGAGTCAAATTAAACAGTTACTAGCATGCTTACACTCATGTATACATGTTTCATTAGTTTTTTGAAAGTAACAACGGTTGGGTTATGAAGCACCAGGGTGGACTTCCTTACCCTCAACACACAACAAAGGCAATGGAGGAACAGCTGGTGAAAGCAGCTGCTTTCAATATGTGCTCCATCTATAAAATGCTTTCTATTACCTAATCTCTCTGCAAAACAAGAGTGGTGCCTCCTATCCATGTGCAACCACTCGCTCCCTCACACACTCCAAGTTAGAAAATCACATATGAAGTCCATTATACAGCTCTTTATAGTTGAATCATGTGTGGAGCCCCTGAAAAGTTCTGAAACCCGGGCTGGAGGTGGGGTTATAGGAAACAGCTAAGGTGACATGAACTGTGATTGCTTAAAGCAAATGATTTTCCTAATGGTTTACAGTTTGGTGTATGTAAAGCATGACCACACATCACAACCACTTCTGTTAAAATTCTGCACATTTCATAGGGCAGGAAGCAACAGCAGTACTGGAGGACAACACCACTCTACACTTTTTATCTGCCTATTTCTCTAATTAATTAAGCCCAGGCTTTGAATAGGTTTTGTGGTTTTTTGTTTTATAAGGGACAGCTTGTGATGAATAATGCTCTCTGGGCATTGTAACAGGCAGCTCTCACATAGCAGACTCTATGTGTCACAGAGGAATAGGAATAGAAGTCTACATAGTGAAACGTTTGACATGTTCCGTTCAAGGTTATGGGATAGGTAGGTGAGAGAATGATCTGGATCTGGATTCGCTTTGCTTGGTGTTTCTGTTTTTTTATGAGGATTCTTAAATTGTCCATTTAGATTGGCTGATATGTCCGAATACACACTGAGCGCTACATTTTCACATCTTTCACCTTTCTCCATTTTGGAATCTGTTTAGTGCTCATTTGTCATCGCCAGTTTATTTTTCTGTCTGCATCAGCCTCAACCAATTTCACACCAGCACATTTCATAATGTTAATTTCAGTAAGGTTAGGTTATATCATCAATAATAGTTTTTTCTTGCCAATGCTGGAATTTCCTCTTTGGGTGTTTTGCTGGGTCAGGAGAGGTAAAAGCTATCCTGGAAAGAAGTGCACAAAGTGTGTTTTTTGTTTAGTCTCCATGGAAATTAATGTGTATCACTGACAATCAAAAGGGTCCGCTGGTGAACTACAATGCATTCAGGTTACAGTTCTGTCTAAAGCTCACTATATGGAGCTTTGTTAATTCTAAATCTGTCGGGTTTTGATTATCTCATCTTGAAGTAACTTTGCCCAAGCGATTTGACCCACAGGGGAGTGAACACACCAGGGGTTTGCTTCAGTGGCCCTGAAAGTCTTAAGTGAATAGAATCCGTAGAAGAACTCGTCTCGCTCCTTGGTTCGTCAGATGCGGTTCATTCAAGTTCATTTTATTTCCAGTTTGAATTAGCCGAGCTAAACTTTGTTTTCTCTACAGAACAGCTCCCCTGGGTGCCTGTTGCCTGGATGCCTTGTTCTCCCAGAAACAGCAAGAGCGGAGGCAGTGGAGCTATGCTAACATCATCGTCATTGTTATCATTACCATTAACCGAAAAACAGCCACCAGCAAGCCAGACCTTTGCACTCCTCAGGTTTCTCTCATTTACCATTCTGAACTGACAGATCTTAAACAGATGGTCATTTGTGAGTGGCAGCCTGAGTAGCTGAGAGTTGATGAGGGTGTTAAGTGTTTCAGACAGGCCGTCAAAGGAGGAACTTTTAAGGGGATTTGGGGCAGTCTGTTCTCTCTCCTTGGTCCTTTCCACTGGTACAAGACGAAGGTTTAGATTGCAGTGTGGAGTGATGAGTCCCTCTGCGTGAGGATGTGGATGGGTGCAGTGTAGTGAAAACTTTCAGCTGGTTTGGCTTCTAAAAGTAAAATAAAATACTGACGTCATGATTTTTCCATTTCTTCATCCTACTTAATAGAAAATAAATGCCAAGACTTTTAGAATTATTTTGTTTTTGTCACTTTCAAAGAGCATTTTTAGGATAAAGGGTAGGGTAACAAGTGGATCAGATGAGAAAGAAACCCAGTCGCTCTACCCGGACCAGAGGGAGGGGAGGCTGAATGTCACCTTCAAACCCAGCTGACGGATTGATTCAGGGCCTTCAGGGAGCCACGAAAAATACCTCAGCCTGACAAGAGACACTAAACTAAACAACTGCCATTCCCCTGGGAAAGCGTTTAACTGCAGCACACAATGAATTATGAGCCTCAGGCAATTACTTTTTCCATCACACTTTGTTTTATATGGCAGAAAATGTGTTTATCTTTAAAATGTACATTTCAATAAAAAAGGCACTTAACCTTACATATGAGATGTTTCCTTCAAATTTCTGGGATGAATCTAAATATAGAGGCAGATTACTGATGTGGAAATGTAACAACACAGATATTATTGAAACACATCACTCATCATCTGAAAGCCATTTCACTGTGTCATGTGATCATGATGAATATTTGATGCAGTGTAAAATTTCTGCTGAGTTATCACACTGAGTAACCCATGTAGATGCTAGCAAGACAAAGACATTAAATCGATCTGAATGTGGAGTAAAAGGTGCAACAGTGCGAACTGCTTAAATCTCCATGTTAACAAACGTTTACTCCCATGTGCTGATGTTGAGCTGTTTTTTTTTTATTTTCTGTTGAGATTTTAAGTATGTTAGCATGGCTAGTTTGCAGTTATTTTTTATGTCAAGCATAGGCTCCCAGAACTATCATTAAATGATCACATGTCAAAAACAAAACAATGTTAGGAACACACTTTGATCCAATTAAAGTTAAAAGATTGCCAGGCATGGCAAGCCTCCATAAATTAAATTCACTGGTGGTGTCCAGAATTGAGCATTAAATGACGTTTGGTACCAATCCTTTACAAAAGTCATTGGGATACATCCACTTGGCACCATCCAATGGATAAGGCATCCACTTGGCACCATCATTCAGAATGTTTACTTGGACTTTAGTGTTTTGGTTTTTATATCCTTTTTTTTTTTTGTTGTGCATGTAAACATCATGTTACGATTTCAGAAACATGATGAGAAATGTCATTTTGCCACCTGGAGAACTCCAATAGATAACGGAACTGTGTTTCTGGAAGCTAATGAATACTTGCGCAGGTGTGCACGTCCTCAGCCAAATGATGTATCAGCAAAACAAACAAGGCCATAAAATAAACGTTGAACGTAGATAGACCGGAGAAAGCGTTGAAATGCTGACTTATTGCAGGGCTGTGGCATTTAAATGCTGTTTTTTCCAATACAGTCGAGCAAGCCAGGACTGAAGAACCATTATCATGACCTTTCTTTCTCACCATTCAGAACTATGTATATTAGTATACATATAGTATATTGTTGGGATGTGAAAAACAAGGTTTCTCTGTGAGCATGTAAGTGCCATATCCGGAATATGATCAAAACCAGGATAAGGCTCATAACATGGAGACTCATTGGGATAGTCATATAATATAGCCCAGATCAAGACATATATTATTTTATAACAATCCATTAAAAGGTTTTCTGAGATAAACCTTGTGTAGTGTCTCCTCCTCTGTAGTGTTGCCACTAGAAGAGGAGTCAATAGATCACTGAAGTTGTAGGAGCAATGCGTTTTGGTGCCAATCCATAAGTTGAGGTTTTTAAGAATAACCAACCACTCTTGCCATCCAAAACTTTGAGCTGAGGGTAGACAATCCAACAAGACTTTTGGATTTATTTCCTTGGCATCTTTGATAAATGTCCTAAATTTCATTTCAATCCAATAAGCGAGTGCCAAGACATTTCAACACTTACATGTGAACCTTTTTGTCGGGCTATGGAAACGTTGTAGGGATGACTCAAGAAAGAAGACTTTATCCTATGTGGACCAATAATGTCAACACGACATGTTATGGAAATCTGTTAGTATGGTCTGAGTAGAAGACATATCAACAGACCGTTATCTACAACACAGCAGCCAGGCAGCTAACAAGCAAATCTTTTACTTAGAAATTTTAGTGAAATATGTGAGAACAAGGACAAAACCTGTTTGAGTATTTTTTTTTCTGCGCATGTATCCCACAGCATATGTGTGTTCATTGATATACATTATGTAGTAAACTACAAGGAGGATACAAGACTAGTTTATGGGCAGACATTTGTTTTTGAAAAAATACTTGGATGGTGGTCAAACTCCTCTCAACATACAAAGACTACTTTTGCTCACACCAGTTGCGTAAGTAAAAGTGGACTCTGTTTAATATTATACATTTACTCTTGTGTTGTGATTTAAAACAGGAAATAAGTTGAGTATTACAGAGTGTATTTTTGGAAACACAACCGACCTTAGGCTGTTTGATTGTTCAAGCCATCTCCATAAATAATCAATCTGATATATTGCTCTCCAACAGGACTGGCTTAGACTGCCAGTCTGTTTATTTCTGCTTGTTTCAATCCTCTGCCAAAAAGATCTAATCCCATCATCCTTTTCGGTCTGTCTTTATATGAAAAAATGGGTGCAATAAAATGTGAAAGTGCTCTTTTTATTCTCCAGAAAAGAGGCCACAAGAGGAACACTTTTCAGAGTTCTCCCTAAGGATATTACAGTGTCAGTGAATTTGCACGAGCTCATTACTTAGTCATGTTCTGTTACCCAACACACTCACTACATCTATCTTTCATTTGACTTCTCAGAAGTCTCACATGTAAATACATTTTAAACATAAAAACTGCAGCATACTTGTGTTTATGCATAAATCATATGAGTAGGAACATCTATTTTCTTTGCTTATTTTGTGTTGCTCATATCCAAATCTTTGGTAACTGTGGGACTGCACTCTTCATAAACTGTCATCTGATTGTTATCCATGGCAAGAGTAGATACTACAGGGAATTCTGTCATCCTTGAACGGTAGTTGTGAGTTATTTAATGTAATCAGCATGCAAGTTAATTGGATGTCTCACCAATGTCTAAAGAGAAACATTATGCAAACAAAACCAAACCACACTGTAGATCCAGGCAAAAGTAAAACAATCCTTGTTTTTCTTACCTCCCCAAAGATAACATTCCCATACTGACAGCTCTGCTTGTGAAATTGGCACTATCCTTTATGCAAGGAAATGAATTCCCTAATGAAGATTGATCAAATCATCTGCATCCACAATGTGAGTGGTGTATATTCAGTGCATGGCTGATCAGGATGGATAAGAGTAGATGCATATTGCTATAGATCTCCATCATTGCTATGCTGAGTGATGTGACCACACAGTGGGGTTTAAAGCTGCTGGGTCATTAAGTGTCTACACAACAGTGGCAGTGTGGAATGCTCATCATGCTTTAGAGATAAGGACTAAGGCTTCACAGTGCATGAAACGAATATCCAATGCTAACATGGCACATGACTTTACCGAAGAAAAACAAACAAACAGACAAAACCGGTTGAAAAATGTTGAATTTGAAATGCTAATATTGGTTTGATTCTCTGAGGGAGTATTGCTCGCAGGAAGCAAACACACACTCTTCATGACTGACGTGAGAAACTTCTTCGCTTTCTTTCCTGTTGGGTTTTTACTTGGTCTAGTTTCAATTAGTCGTACTCCAACGCTGCCACAGAAAAGCTTTGAACACAAGCAGTATTTTTTGAAAGAGAGTTTAGTGCCCTGCTATGACAAGGTCAATTCAGAATATGATTAAGTAGTGAATTATGACTGTGGTGTGGATTAAGTCTGTTGTAGCACAGTAGGAGATAAGAGCTGGAGGGCATTTATGATGCTGTAGAAAATGCAGGTGATGTGAATCAAGCAAACAGTGTGTGATTAAACAAATGGGAAATGACTGAAAGGCGGGTTTGGCCCAGAAACATAGAGTAAAAATGAAAATCCTCACTTTTTACAAAGAGCTGTGAAGCTGATTTAGGACCCTTTTTGTTTGTAATGTCCATTATAACAACAATGAAGTTCTTCATTCTGTCTTAATTAAACCCAATGTTTCATGGGTCCTTGATGAGAGCAGTAGGTGTACTTCCACACCTAGCTTTTTGGAAAATATTATTGTTAATCTTGGGGGAAAAAAGCAGGAAGCTAAAGATAAATATGTCCTAACACAAATATATATTTGTTAAATGTTGGAAAAGCAGAACACAGTGAGCAGGAGTTGGAGATGTCACAATTGCTGAAACAAGCACAAGAAAGTGGCCAGTAGTGATAAATAGTCTTAACATTAACATTAACAACTAACTGGGCCTTGAATTTGGTGTGAAAAGACTACAGTCTTCAGAGCACACTGTTACCTTACGACTGAATCTGCCATCAATTTATCACCAATCAATCAATCAGTCTTGATTTGTATAGCACAAATATCTCAGTGTTAAATGTTATCTGAAGAGATTTTACAAAAAGAGCAAATCATAAACAATAAGATGGAGATGCAGATGAAGTTCACATGACATGACATCATTGTTGGGCACAGACAGACCTGGCAGGTCAGGTCAGTCAATTCAGTCAATATAGATTGATGTATAGAGGTAGAGCAACACTTGGAGCCAGTGAACATAATCTGAGTAGTTTCTGTAAAAGAACTCATTCTAGTTTAACATTATCTGCAACAAAAGCAAACATTTACTTTGCATGGGAAGGATCTGACATTGCCATGGAGACAGAAAAATATTTCACCACATGTAACAGCCTGGAGCGAAACCACTCAAACCAGAAGATGTATTTCTGTTTGCATAAATACATCACCTCAATTGAGACACACGTTTAAATTTGATCATTTACTTTTTAATTGAAGTAAACTGTTCTTGAAATCAATAGCATGATGTGTACTGTTACGCCACTACTTCTTAGAGCTTTGCACTTGAACCAAAGGAAAGTTAAGCCCATCCAGGACCCATATGAGAAAAAGCGATACAATGCAGTAAAATATTAAGATCAGTTTAAGGGTTTTCAATGATTATTTATTATTCAAGACAAAATTGGCCTATATACTCTTGTCAAAGACCTACTGTATATACCAATAGTTCAGAACCTTGGGTACGGGTCCCCTTAGGAGGGGACTCTTTAGATCCCGGGGAGGCGTGAGGCTCTGTCTCCCATGAGGTTTTCAAAATTAGATATGAAAAATTAGAAAAACATAATTAGATTATGTGTGTAGGCATATTCTGATAGGAATCAATGAAAAAAAATCATATGTTTGTTTATTTTCAAAAGCAATGCTCCTTGGTAGTACATTGTACATTGGGTGTCAGCTTTTCTTAAAATCAAGAAGGTGGTCTTCTTGGAAAAAAAAGAAAAGAAAAAAAGATTGGGAACCATGGGTATAGACCAAACATCGTGTGATTAAACAAATGGGATAGACCACCAAGTTTGTTATCGGGATTTTAGTGAATATGTGGAAATCTAATTTTGGCATCCTGTTAACCCATGTGTAATGTATCACTAATTCCAAAGGTTTTTTTCCAAACTTATTTGCTAGAAAAATATACTCACTTAGCCCTGAATTTAAAATATTGTATCAAAAACAATTTTATTTTTTTCTTTTCTACTTGCAGTCTGCATTACTGGATTCCAAAGAGAGAGAGAGAGGGAGAGAGAGAGAGAGAGAGAGTCTCATAAAGAAATACAGTATAGACAGACTAAACGGAGAGAGAATGGGAGAGAGCAAAATGTTGTCAGTGAAAGGTCCTAAATGTGTGCCAGCGTGTATTTTTGTAGCTTCCTCTTCTAACCCCCGCAAACAGCGGGGACCAGAAGAGGGAGAGAGAAAGTGAAAGAGGGAAGGCCGGTTGAGTGATTATGCTCTAAGGAGGTGCATATGTGGATGTGTGGAGAGGTATGCTCGTCTCTCTCCCTCCTCTAGTTTTAGAGAGTTTCCACTTCAGCCAACATCCTGAAGCGGGCCACTCTTTACTCCACTCCACTCCACCCCTCCTCTTCCCTCTCCTCCGACCAAACACGTGGAGTCCAGCAGCTTGAAAAGAAGGCAGAGAGGAAGACAACTTCTAGAAAGAGAGATAAATGTTTGGAGGGAAGTCTGCTGTTGGCTTCCTGGACTGAGCTGCCTCAGTGTTGGAGTTACAACACGAGGCAATTCCCTTTTCCTGTGTATGTTTTCACTCTGCTCTCACATCCAACAACAGGAGCAGGGATTGGGCTGAAGAGGACTTCTGGATACAACTGTGGGAGGAGGACAAGCCAAAAGAGGAGAAGAAAAAGTGATGAAGACGAGCAGAAGGAGTTGGTTTGAAAAGTGAAGTGGGAGATAAAAGGAAGGAGAGGACTGACAGAGAGACTCACCTGACCCACCTTTCTGCTCCCTAGGTGGAGCAACCTCCTCCCTTCCCTCTCCTCCCTCCCTCCCCTACCCCTCCCTTCCTGACATGGACCGCCTGCTGGCCCTGACCCTCGCCTACCTGGCCTACCTGTTGGCCCCCGCAATCGCCTCAGAGCGCCAGCAGCATCGCGTGCAGCACGGCCCCTGCAGCTACACCTTCGTCCTCCCCGAGGTGGAGCACTGCCTTCCTTTACAGGACTTCCAGGTCACCAACACTCTCCAGAGGGACTCCCCACCCGAAGATGACCAAAACACAAGCCAATCTAAACCAGGCAAGGCCCAGAAGGAAAGACCTTCCTGGCAGGAGAGGAAGCTGGAGAGTCTGGAGAATGCCATGGAGAACAACACCCACTGGCTACAGAAGGTAAGGTCTTTGAATTTCCCTAAAACAACTATTTTATTCTATGAACTCTTCCCATTCCTCTTTGCTGTCTTCTTCTTGTCCATTGTAATCATCATCTTTCAGCCAGCAGGCGTTGAAACAAATATCTGAAGGAGCTGGCTAAAAAATGTCAGGATGTCCATGACGTAGAGTGTCTGGTAACGTGTTTATAGGCCGTCATTATTGATAAGTTCAGTGCTAAGCTGGGATTTCCTGGATACACATTGTATGCCTATCTGCCTCCATGACTACGTCTGTTGTATGACTGTATGTGTCTGTATTTAAGACCACTGGGAGGCCAGGAACTCCCTGTTGCATGCAAAAGAAGGAAGGCAAGAAGAAATAAGTTTGCTAATATCAGACAGTGCCAAATGTGTCTCACACAGTTAAACCTGCTTAATGAATAGCTTTGCTCCCAGAGGCTACAACACATAGAAACTCCACACTTGACTCATGTTAAAGGTCATTTAAAACAAGCTCCAGACCACACTTAGCTAACATACAAATCTAGCGCGTTGTGCTTGGTTGAAAACATTTTTTATCAACTGGAGACACATTTCAGCATGTCGATGGCCTTTTGCAATTCCATTGAGTCCGGATTATGAGCAAAATGAAATGATGTGATTAAAAATGGCTTCACAATAGTGTTTTCCTTGCTAAGGTCATCAGCGTACAGCATCAGTGTGGGGTCATTGTCTGTGACAGACTGAGTGACATGCCAGTCCTCTCCACCCGCCTCTCTATTCTTGTCTGCTTCTCTGACACTGGCAAAATATTTATGGTGTACACTAATCCTTGGGCCGATTATGAGGGTTTCTGTGGCGTGAGCCGACTGAGAGCAAACATTTTTATTTTATTTCAGGATTTGAAAATGGGACATCATAAATGCCAACGCACTTCCTTTGCTCCTGTCACTTCCCATCACTCTCGCTCTCAATCGCAAAATTGTCTGCATTTCCTCTCCTGTCCTCAGCCTCCCCCTTTTCTTTTTTTTTCTTTTGACACCCTATTCCTCTCTATCCATCTCCTTCGCTTCTATCTGGACCGTTCTGCTCCCTTGGGATGATGAATGTGTCTCATCTCACACCTTTTTACTTGTCGACCATCAGATCTCAAGCTCTTTGCCTATCTTGCTCACACTCTCCCAGGAAAACACACACACGAAAACATACACACTCGAATCCCCCGTGCACACTCTGTCTGATGCTCAGTCTGTGAACTGGAGACCTCACTTTCATGAGAAGAGTCCCATGAGGCCACACTGTATGTATGTGTGTGCTTGAGAGACAGAGCGTGGAAGAAATAGTGCACACACTTTCCGTCATGCAAGCAGTCTGCACAGTATGTGCTGTATTGTACAACCCAAAAGCATCATACATTGCACATTTCTTTTTCTTTTCTGTTGAGCATGTAGTCTCTTTTTCACTCTTTCTCTGCCAGAGCTCGGATATACACAGTCATGAAGGAGATAAATCCCCTCCACCTACAGAAAAAAGCTCAGCTGTCACAAACTTGCTCTGTTGCCAATCTTCCCTTCACACAGCGTCTGGAATGAACAACCTTTCAACAAGTTACCCCTCTCAGGCATTAGTGATGCTTTAATGATTGCACTCTAGGTGGGACTTCCACATAAACATAGCAAGACCCAGGAGGACTCTTTAAGACGTCTAAGAGTGAAGACTGACCTCAGATGACAAAGCCCTTTCAGCACCTTGTGAAACACATCAAGCCTATAAGCAAATGTTTGGGGAGAAATTGGTGATATGCATTAAGAAGAGCTGAAGGCAAGTGTATGGCAGTGTGTCTGTGAAACTTTATACGATCTCACTCAGAGCTCCCCAGGGACAGTATGACTCTTACCATGAGCCTTCCACCCAAACCCCCTGAAAGGAAACATACACCCACACACGAAAACATAGGAGCACACACATGAATCCAGCGTGTTCCGCTGAGGAATCTCCAAGACGGCGAGAGCAACAGGACTGTATTAATCTTCCAGATTCCTTTAGTGTTTCCAAGAAGAAACTTGTGTTTATTTTCTTTTGTTCTGGCCCCCCAACGTAACCCCCCATTTAGTTTCTTTGCATTCTGCTGCCTTGAGGGTTTGGCAGATGGGATGTTAGCGTGCATGTGTTCTTTTAAGAGCCTCTGTGGATTATGCTAGTGCTGAAATATTGCATAGAGATCAAGGTGACCAAGCAACCCCCAGTGACCTGTGTCTTTTTCCAATAATATTTCATTAAAGCAATATTGAAGTATTTCACACACATTTAAATGTCCAATTGGTCTCAAGTTTCTTTTGAACAAATATATCACTGTAATTTCTTAAAAATGCTGACCCCTGACTAAGAGACATCTAAAGAAGTAATACAATACACGTTTCTCACTTGCTGTTGCCTAAAATGAAAAGAAAATGGATCACGTAAACCCTCTTTTAAAACCAATCTGATGCTTATTTTACTTACTTTACTTTACTTTTGAAAAGCTTTAACCCCGCACATTGCAGAAATCGTCATTCATTTTATGTTACTACCAGATCACACAGGTCCTTGATTTTTTATTTTGTTTTGGAAATCTTTCTCATGTGTCAAACCAAAGCACATGTGAGAGAGCTTTCTGTTTGTATCCGAGTAAACTCTCGAACTTACTTCCTCTTGATATTCACTCTATACCTTTTTTATTTTATGCAAGTTTGTTGTTTGTCATTAGAATAGAAGTAAATGCAGATTGAATAAACTACGACTACCATCTCTGATTGATTATTGTCTCAATTCTCAATTTATTAAATTAACTGACCTCTAATATTTTTCTGTTTTTACTGAAGTAATTTATTTTTATTATTTCCACTTTTTTAATTATACTTTGATACCTTCTTTTTAATTTAGTGTGTTATCATTTAAATTATTGATGTGATCAATGCATTTAAAGCTGCACTATAGAGGTTTAGTAGTAACATTTGAAAGTTGGTGAAGTAAAACAATTCTATGGTATATTATTCACAAACTTTATTCAAAGGCAAAAAAAAAGTGTCCCTGGAACACTGTTTGGAGCTTAGTGTTCCCGGAACAAAAGTTTCCTCTGAGGACAGTTTGTGTATAGAGTTATGAACATATACCAAAGAATCTGTGCATTTCTCCAACTTTCACTTTCTCCACCAAAAATACGCACCTTTAAATACTTTAATAAACATGTTGACTTTTAGAGTTATTAGCGTCACTTGCATTTCTGTTTACACAAAAGGTGAGCCTCTCCCGTTCCCCCTTGTAATGTCTGGAGGTGCGCGCGTCACACAGCAGCTAACTGCCGTAATGAAACTACTTAGTCTAGAACGTATCAAAAAGGCATTTCAGAACGGCTGAGAAAAAAAAATGAATAATGAGACAAAGTGTTGTTTAAGATGACATAATGTTGAAAGATGTGTTTTCTTGCTGAAAGTGTGACCCTGACTGGTTTTTATTGTGGATTTTGGCAGGATACTGTTCTCCCCTCTTTCTTGTACTGCATACTGCCACTGAGTCTTTTAGTCGCACCAGACCACAGCCTACTTTCACCCCTTGTATATCAGAGAAATGACCATGTTTATTTTTGGGGATCATGAATGATCTTCTCAATGATCCAGTTCAGTAGAGACCAAAGCAGTGAATCTTTCTGCCCTGGCACCCCTTGAGAAAACTCGAGGAGAAAACCCTCCAACAGCAACATCTTTTTTACAGAAGTAATGTGTAATTGTTCAGGATAATCCAAGGAACATACTGTGGACAATTTTCATTGGCATTGTTTCTATAACAAAAGAGTAGTTAGATGAAAACTGATCGAAAACAGATAAAAGCTGTAGATTGTTCTAAATACTGTGGACACACTCTCATATTTTTTAATTTGAGGTTGAGGCAGATATTCAAATAACCGCAAAGGGTTGTTGTTGCTAAGACACAATGGGAAGTAAGTGAGAAAATGTTTAATATAGCTGACATCACCCTTAAAGAAGCAATAATGCATTTTCTAGCTGAAAATTGGATAAGCCTGGTGTTGATTAAGCACATCCATCAGGTCATCGTCTTCATGGGAACCTAATAACTAATTTTCCTTATTAACACAGCTATCCTGATTGCCTCAGTCTATCAGTATTTTGCCAGAACACCCAGCAGATATGCCCCTCCCCCCCTTCCTCTTTTCTGTAACTGTAACCAAGAACAAATGTGTCCATTGGCTCAATAATTAAGATATCAAGTGATACAAGTCATTTTCTCAGCACTCATCCCTACTGTCTTCCCTCTTGAACAAAAATAAAACAGAATTATACTAAAACCCAAATGTGACACCGAGCTCCTATCAAGGCAATTGGCAGTGGGAGATGGAGTGTATCAAGACCTCAGCATTGAGTTGTGTGATGCATCACAGAAGGATGTAATAGGAAACCTTTAGGCAGGCCGCTGATAGCAGCTTCAATACATGAGGCTGATTCGGATACTTGGAACTTTGGTTCTTCCTCTGGACTCGAAGGCTTTAATCCACTTTGTAATCTCTTTATATCCTCAGTTATGGATGGAGGTTTTTTTTTTTTTTTTTTGCTGTCTCAGAAGTCCTAAAGCAGCAAAATGTGAGAGACGGTAACTGAGCTGGAGGGGAGAGGGGGACTGAATGAAGGATTGAGCAGTAATAGAGATCCAGTGGAAGCACAAGGGTACGATAAAGATTAAATGTGGGAAAACAATTTAATTGTCCATTTTCCTTTCCACTTGGGTTTGTACTTTTTGTATCGCATCCCCTGTTTCAATGCATTACATCCCATCCCATTTGTATTAAAAAAATACAAGTAGCACCCACTTTTGAATTCTCATCGATTTTTCTGAATGGCCACTCATTAGCTGCATCATTATTAGTGCTGTTCCCCTGAACCACCTATCTTCCAGCCTTTGTGCTTAAAGAGCAAAGTCTGATCTCTCAGAAAAGTCATGAATATTATTGTCGATATTCCACTTTGCTTTATTGCAAGGCACAGGCCATTACCTCTTAAACGTCAAATAAAATTCCATCTTTCACAGCAGGGAAAATACAAATTTGTCTTCCACATGCCGTTTTGTCAAACTGACTGCATTAATAAGAAAATCTATTTATTGGAACAAGATGGATGCTGCTCTATTTATACTCCTGCTGCAACTTATGATGGTTTTTTTGCCAGTGCTTCTTTCTCTCAGTTTATGATTGATTACCCAGTGTAGAGTACTATTCCTAAAGTCCTGCACACAATATTCAAGATTTTAGCCTGTTGGTTACTGCTCCCTTGAAATCCCATTGAGACTCCTAGTCCGTCCAGATTTCTCTTAATGTAATGGTATTGGCCTAATGTAGATATGCAGATTGATAGATTAATAAATCTTTGGCAAGACGCAAAGATTGATTGATAGTGTGACTCCACCATAGTGAAAAAGACGGATATTCTGGAGTTACAACTTTCAACCTGCCCAAAGTATCCTGGGATATTTTTTACCTCGAGGCTTTCAGTGAATGGCCATGTTACCTTCAAAATCTGATTATGGCAGAAATGAAACTAGGGAATCTGACATCCTGGATCATTTTCTAAAAATCTGCATATTCTCCTCACAGCTGGAGAACTTCATACAGGAGAATGTGCGCTCTGGGATGGAGGAAATGAAGAGAACTGCAGTACATACACAGACAGCTGCCATGCTAGAGATGGGAACCAACCTCCTCAGCCAATCAGCAGAGCAAACACGCAAACTGACAGATGTGGAGACACAGGTGAGTCCATCAGGACGCGTTCGAGTGAACCTGAGTTAACTTGTTTGCAGCCAATCAAAATGAACAACTGTCGGTGTCACACCAGTGCAAAAACAAACAATGTCACTTGCAGTTCATTTGGTGCATAGCTAATTAAATTTAAATCAGATCTAACTTGATGAGAAGCCAGGCTGAAAGGTGGCGGCGGCTGCTTTAAAACAGCTGCCATTTGGTTCTAGATGCTGTGATTGACAAAATCACTTGAGCTCGGCGTCTGACAACACGCCAATTAAAACATAACACTCAATAGCACAACACAGATGTGTCTTCATTCATGCCACAGAGCTGTTATTACAGATTGGGCTGTTTTGGTCCTAATGTTTTCTTTTTGTCTTATCGTGAAACCCCAACCTGCACAAATATCGGAGCTGCTTTGTTCCACGTTTTGCTCCATCTGAAACTTAAAAAACATGTCACAGGTGTTTATGAGATAATTATTGCTCGTGTTTTCATTGCAAGATCAAAGAATGGGCTTTTCGAGCCTTTGGATGTGCTGTCCCACATTGATTATCCACAAGGGAGATTTTTATGAACTCAACTTTACATCGAAACCAGTCACCAATGTCAACTTACTCTGCAACTTTTTGTTCTGAATCTTTAGGTGTTGAATCAAACAAGTCGCCTTGAGATTCAGCTGCTTGAGTACTCACTCTTTACCAACAGGCTGGAGAAACATATTCTCCTGCAGACTCAAGAGATCTCACGGCTCAGTGACAAAAACAGGTGAGCACACACACTATTTCAAAGATTATTCAGGCAAGCTTATTTCAAGATTTGAGAACTTTACAATGTAAGCATTTGATAAGGTCACATTATGTAAACTACACCACCATGTTTTTCTCAACATGAATATGTGTCCCTTGTTTAGAAACCCTCCATTCATGAGAAAAGTCCATCCTCTGCGTTGTTTGCCTGTTCAACTTTTCAGAAAAAGTGTGGTCAAACAGGCCGTTTGGAGAATTTACCTTTATGACATCACTAAGGGCAGTAGCCCCTCCCCCTAGGGAGGTGACACTCCCACAGCTAGGGGTTTAATATTGTTATATTATTCCCTCTGAGCCTGCCTTCTCACAGCAACCAATAGGAAATGGAGCAAGAAAGACCGAGCACACCAAAGCCTTTCAAGAGAGGCTTGTGTTCAGACACACTTAAAGTTACAGACACACAGTCTGTTCTTAATAGGGCTGAAATAGAGGAGTTTATAGAAATAATAAAATGCAGGATTACAGTGGATTTATAACAAGAACCTTTATGTTTTAATGTTTGTGGAGCTCTCAGACTCATGTAACAGGTTGGTAAGGAGAATAATAGGTGACCTTTAAGATCTATTATGTCTTTCAGCATGGATGCAGCATTCTCATTTTCTTTTTGTTTGAACATGTTTTATCCAATGAGAGATAATTGTCTTTTATTAACATGATACAATAAATGTTTTTTTTATGATGAGTGATTATTTTCATGAAGTAACACTTGCATTTTATTTCTTCTGCGTTATCTTCCCATTGATTTTAAATGAGCTGGTTTGAATGTCATAACATAAAATTCTTCTCTTCCTGCGCACCAAAGAACATTTCCTCAGGAAATGCTACTTGACATTAGGGTAGCTAAATATAAAGGCCTTCAAAAAGTGTACTATACATGAACAAAAGTTGTCCCTTTAATCCAGAAGATCTGAAAAACAGGGCACTTACCCAGAATATAATGCTTATTGTTTAAGCATGTGTATGTGTTTGCCAATGAATAAGCTGTGGTATAAGGTGGGGTTTCCCATTATTCTCTTTAGGAACAGAAGGTCAAATCAGGGCCAGCAGCGGTTAAAGACAGGGTGTATGATGGTGTGAAAGAGAACAGGAGTTTTCTCTCACTTAGTTCTTTTATCACTCCATTCATCTGTACAAAGTGTGACTGGAAGAAGAGGGTGCCCCAGCCACAACAACTGTTACACATCTGGCTCTGCTTGATACCACTCTGACCTTTTGCCTTCATCTTTCAAGTTGGTGACACGCCTCTGACATGTAAATAAATGAATACATCTTCACAAGGATATACCCCATTAGGGCATGCATGAAAGTGGAAAGGTCATAGTAGATTTGCAGCCAGGCTGCTGTGAAATAAAAAGGGGAAAAAAGGGTTGATGTGGTTATGGGGGCCTTCTGCTGCTGATGCTCGAGGGCATGAAGCCAGGTTTTTTGAACAGCTGCCAACTTTAGAGAGCAGAGAGACGTGTTTGTTTTCACAGGCATTACATGTAAAATAGTATTGGCAGGGAGTGCAGCATTTATTGTAGAGAGTCTTTGAGGAGACAAATAGTCATATACAAGTATCAAATAAATAGCACAACATCATAAGCATAACAGTTTAATTTTCCAGAATGCAATATGATCCAAATCTCCATGTTTGTTCTGTCAAAACCCTGAACATGTCTGAGCTGGCTCTATGCTTTGTCTGTTCCTCTCAGTGAAATACACAAAATGGAGAGCAATTTGCTAGCTCACTTTGCCACTTTGTATTGACTTTTTTTCCCCCATAAAGCAAATATGAAATGGAAATAATGTTACATTTATTGGACCGATCCAGCTTTCCCTTCGGGCCTCCTACTGATGCGCTGCCTAAAGCACGAGATTGAGGACACACGTTTAAAGCAGTTTGAAAGTAGCTTGTTCAATCTGGGTGGCTTGATTGTTTCAATAAATAACTGCTGCCGAGTCGTTAGTTAAAGCCATAAAAATCAGGCTGCAGGGATTTATGATCTTCATTAGGAGGAGAGGTAGGACACACACACACACACAAAATCACTTGTCAGATGGTTGCCTCATGGCTATGATGGAGAAACTTAGCATGTGGACACATTTGTGATTGCTGCTGCTATACAGGTGTTTATGTATGTTAGCCCAGTGAGGCTCATGTGCTGTCGTTTAGTCACTGTCGTGTAGATGTGCAGGTTTGAGGAGCCTGCACTGTGAAGTTAATTACTGAATGGATCAATTCTACGCATCCTCTATTTTTCTTCTAGTCTGATAGAATGGATTTATGAAGTGCTTCAAAACACGATCTTGCCCAAGTTTCAGAACTGGGTCCAAAGCTTGTTCAATATATAGGCAATAAATTATGAAGAACAACATTTTCTCAAAATACATAAATATTAAATTAAAGTTTGATGAAAGTTTATTACATTAAAATGGAATGTAAACATTGTTTACTTTCCCTCCCCCCTCCTTCCATGCACACAATTCAATTAGTATTATTTCTTTGTATTCAATTGTAAAAAAGTTCTGCTGTGCTGTGACTCAATGTTTTTGTTCCTGTTCATGCCTGGCAGTTTCCTGGAACAGAGGCTCTTAGCGCTGGAGGCTCGGTATGGGAGGGAGCTGCAGGGCATGCAAAGTGAAAAGCAGCAGCTTCAAGAGCTTCTGGAGAGGCAGAGTCGGCTGGTCAGTCAGCTGCAGGGGGAACTGGGCAGCTCCATGCTTAACAGCACCTTGCTACAGAGACAGCAGGCAGTGCTCACGGACACTGTTCAGCAGCTGCTGGCTATGGTCAACCACTGCAATGGTAGGGCATTTAAAACAGTTACTGATTGAGTGGTTTGTCATTATTTCACATTATTGCACAAAATGATCGATTGCATTTCTGTGATTAATATAACCTCCTGAGAGGAAAAAATGATTAATAGTAACAATGAATACCAAAAAAACAGCCTAATGGAAAACAGGGGTCCACAAAACTGTAATTAATGAACTTGGGAGTTGTGATTGAGGCTGAAAAAGTATCATTTTTCATGACCCACCTAGGGCAGCTTGTAATTCAAATCTCAAACCCATAACATACATGCATGCATCACCGAAATTGAAGGCTTAAGCAACAACTTAACTTTACAAGAAAAGTCACATACTGGGGCGGGATTAGTGTGCAGAACCAATGGATTTGCCATCTGTAGATAAATTACTCTTTTGTTTTTTTATGTTTTTTTTGCAGAAATATCCAATACACCAAAAGAAGAGCCACTTAGCTTCAGAGACTGTGCCGAAATCCTGCGATCTGGTGTGACAGAGAGTGGAACATATAGCATACGCCTTCCCAACTCTACACGGACTGTCAAGGTAGTGAGGCTTTAAAGGTCTTTTAAAGCAAACATCACCCAACTGACCGTGACATGAAACGCTCTCGTCATTTTATCCATTTTCATCGCAGTACGTAGCGATGGAACCATTTCACTTTGCCTAATAGTGTGAAGCTCTCCCTCTTGCACACATAAAACATAAGGACGTTGAGAGGCTTGACCAAGGGTCCTCTGTTGATTAATGAGTAACAACGCCATAGTCCCCTCTCAGATATGCATACAAGTTCCCACACACACTGACATACAGACACACGCACACACACACTAATGCCGTTGAATTAAAGTGCATTTCTGGGTTCGTGAAAGGTAAAATAATAAGAAACAGAAGCATTTTGCCCTGCAGGCTTCATGGTGAGTGAGTGGGCGCTGCTGAATGCAAAGTCAGAAAAGCTTAGGAGGTACCTCTTGTGACTTTAAGTAGCTAGCTTGTGCTAAGTGAACCATGCTATCCACCAGTAGGCAATCCTTCCTTTGAATCATAGGATTCTTGGCAGAGATCTTGACTCTAAGAGCTTACTGCAGAAAAAGAAGACAGCAGTAAAATATATGTTTTTTTTATGATTTTCATTACTTTCAATCTAGTTTGCTTGCTGGCACCAGCTCCTACTGTTTTCCTCATTTCCTGTGGGCAAGTCAGCGATGTATTTGGGCAATGGTTCCATGTATTTCCTGCAAAATGGGGCTAATGTATGTTTGCAGTGATGTGAGTCAGTATTCCCTTGAATAATTGTTGCTTTAAATCTAAGCCATCTAAAGTCCAAGGTGGCTGACAATCTGGGTGGGTACAAAAAAAGTGGGGCAGATACAAATTGCCTTATTTTCAAGCACATAGCAGGCTTCCTCAGTTGGACAGGATACAAAAAAACTATGCGTACGGAATGCAGATTTGACTAAATGAGATGTATCCTCTAACGAGGTTTTAATCACACAGATTTTGAATAATGATGTTGTTTACAAACCAAATAATTCATAGTTTGGATCAGCTTCCTTTTTACATTTTTCATTAGTTTTGTGACTGCTTCAGAGAATCACAAGGCACATTAAATCACATATCAAGCCTGACTGATGAACAGATATGAGTTAACTATTGTTTCCCTTGATGACATTTTGTAAATATTAGCCACCTTACGTCTTTTTAATAATCACAACACTGTTTTTGCATCTTGGTATCAAGGATTTGGCCTAAAAGGACTCTTTCTTGTCAACATCAATAATAAGTGAATTAAGGGTTTTAAGTATGGACCTGGTTTGAATCAAAGTAACAATCCCTTTTGGGGAAAGACTTACAAATCTATTTCAAGACTCTGTTTTCATTTCCAGTGTGCCTTTAAAGTACAAGTGCAGGCTTATTGTGCCCGAGGATAATCACAGCATATTGCCTGTCGACCTTGTTTTCTGAGGAAAAAGACCTGAGGGCCTTTTGACCTTGATTTATCTTTCCTATTCCGGGAATGTGCTCGAAACTGTGTTTTTTTTCCAGCAGAATAAAGCCATCTGGGATGTAAAAATGGAGAGACCTGTTGGGATGCTGTCCACATAGCAGCATCTTTACTGCATGACTCTTGAGACTGATCAGGGGGGTTGTTTAGTGGACAACATTCAAGCAAACAGACACAGAGATCAGTGTAGGTTTAGTTATCCCAAGTGTAGGTTGTATAGACTGTGATCTAACTTAAAATATCACTGACAATATCTATAATCTGAGAGGACAACATTACATGGTAATACAGTGCCTGAGAAAACTGACAAAATAATACCCTGCAGGTTTCAGCCACTTGGACTGAATACATTTATTTATTTTTAAAGGGTCTCTGAGAAACATCAAGTCTTCTACTGCCCATGGATACATATTCACACCTTGATTTAATCACTAATTCATAAGGGAAGCTGGAATGTGTCCACTTAAACACCCTGCATATACAGTATATAACAAATCCCTTAACAAGTCTAGATCTCGAATTCTGTCCCAAGATGAACGAGTCCAAAATGATTGCAATCTGTTCTTCCAAACATAGCTCTATTTGACAATGTGCGGCCAAATAAAAGAAAAAAAAAATCAATTTGTAATTTGAAACCTAGAGGCCTCCTTCCCTATACGCTTCTCAGGGGGTTAAGAGAAAAAAAGGGATATGTTTGTTTGTCCTCCTCACCTGGACCCTATCATCTTCATACACCTTGAAATGTACTCTTAAAACTTCAATGGCATTCTTCAGATATCAGAAAGACACAAGTGTGCTTATTTGTCATAAGTTATATAAAGGTATTGATACTAGTCTGAAAACATGACATCTGTTTAATGTAAAAATATTTAGTAGCGGTAGCACATGAATCACATTTGACTTAAAGACAAACAAGGAACAGGCTGTCATTTTGTTTGACACTGTAAAGTATAGATAATTTAATGTACTGAAATCAAAATGAATGATTTTAACTTTTTCTCAGTTAAGGAGTTTAATACTGAGTAGATCGACAAAGTGAGTGAGTTTAAATATATTTCACACCTACTGAGTGATAACAGTGTAGTTCCATATAAAAGTCATCTTGCAACAACTAACAAAGACATTTTGGATAAATGAAGATAGATAGATAGATAGATAGATACTTTATTGATCCCGAGGGAAATTCAAGGCATCCAGTAGCAGTATACAGACAGGCAGGACACAAGACATTAGTTACAATACACACCCGCTGTCCCCCCCCCCCCCCCCCCCCTGTATGCAATAATCCCCCAAACTAAGAATAAACATAATTATGTGTTGAACCTGTGCAGTTAGGCTCCTTGTGCTGCAATGCCAACTGTGCTATACACCTGCGTTCACTACTTAACCTATTTACACATTTACAAGTTAATAAACTATCACACTGGCTTCATAATAAAGTATAAAATTACTGTGACGGAATACTACTGCTTTTCCAAGATATGTGTATCATCGTATAAATACATCAAGTGTTAACAAATGTGAAGACCTATTTAAAAACAGTTACTGATTGAGTGGTACTTAAGTCAGTGTTCTACAGCAGTACGAGTTAGCTTACTTTTTTTTCCTGACACAACATTGCTCTAAACTTAAAACTGTAGTTTTACACATACAGATAAGCTTAAAATGATTATACAGTATATGGTGCTTTGCACTTATCTCACTACAATCACAACAGAAATACTGTATTGTATTAAAATGGGTTTTCTTATTGTATTATACAACTGGGATTACTTGCTCTTACACACCAACATTCAACAAATTAATATTTGTTATCGAAATGAAAACTGAATCAAGAGAGCCTGCATGCTCCCTGCTCTGGGCGTTACCTCAGAAGTATTGAGTGTGTTTAAACATCTTTCAGATCATTGTTTTCTTTTTCAGGACACAGCTTTTCAGTTTGATTTCATCTAGATGACGCTTTTCCCCTTTTGCATCAAGCAGCGGTTTTCAGTTCAAAAATGTGATATACCAAGTGCATACTTTCTGGCCAAAATTAAACAACTTTTCCAGTTAATGCAGGAGGACATTACGCTGCTTAAGAGGCTGAAATGCTTGTTGGTCTGTGGTGTAGACTGTATTCAATGAACCAACAACAGCTCCAGATTCAAACTCACGTATCTGGTCAACTTTATTTTACAGTTTGGCTAGCAGAAGGTTATAATATGTCAATGTTGTGCTTTCCACTGGTTTTCCTGCCCCCTCAGAGGGGAAACATTTACCGGTACATCCTTGCAGGGTAACAACAGAACTTCTGATGCAGGCACACTGTTTAATATTCGGAAGTGCATTTAATATTTCACAGAGCCTTTAAAAAAAAACCTGTTGTCCTCCTGCTGTATTTTCCCAGGTGTTCTGTGATATGAAAACCAGAGGTGGCGGTTGGACAGTGCTACAGCATCGAAGGAACGGCTCTGTTGACTTCCACCGTGGGTGGAGGGACTACAAAGTGGTGAGTTCTGGGTTCTACTATGATGCATCATAATTGTTGTACAGATTAATACTACTGGACTGAGCAGGAGGTTCCAATAACAATCTATGGGTGGTTTGGTGCGGAGAGGCGTGGGATACCGGTGAGCCCTGTGATCCCAGGTGACCTACGGTTGTTGGATTTGGCTGCCCTTTTGTTCTCTACTACCCCCCATGTTATTGCACCTGCTCTTGCTCCCCTTCCCTGTGATACTCCCCCACACCCTTAAACACACGCTCTACACAAACACTTTTATTGACCCATGGAGAACCTCTGTTTGTATCCATATTTAAGATCCCAGTAGTTTTACTACAGGGAAATGAGTTAGCAACAGCATTACAAAATATAAACAGGATGTAATAAAATCACACACTAGAGGCTATGAAGATTTTTCAGTGCTCTGAATGAATCTGGCATATTTTCACACCTTTTGGGTTTGTTTTGTTTGGACTTGCATTTAAATCATGTTGTCTTCAACTTCATTACAAAGTTTTATTTTTGGAAAAAAAAAACAAAAAAAAAAAAACAAAGAAGCAGAGAAACATATGCCTGCAAACATTTTCAACTGTGTTAAATTACACACAGAACAAATGAGTTCAGCTGGATTTGTGATTGAGCAGAGTAGCAATTTGTCTCTCACCCACGCCAGAAAATCAATTGCCACAGCTCGGATTGGAAACTAAATGCAGAGAATAATGTCACTGCAAACAGAAGGAGTGTGGGGGAAAAAAAGGCTTACAAACTTGTTGAGTACAATATTTTCACAAACAGATGATAAATATTTGGTTCCTGATGGGGCATTGGAGCACAGAGGCTCTGTAGATGGCAGCTAGCGAATGTACTAAAGTGCCATACTAAAGTGGCCCTGTCAACACATATTCTGGTGTGTTGAGTGTTCATCAAATGTTATACCCAGGCCTGTTGGTTGATTGATAAATACTCCAAGTTGTCACTAGATATATATTTACTTTAACTTCAAGATGAGTCACTGAACTGCTGACAGCTGGACAAAAGACAGAAAATTGAGAGGGTAGACAAGTAAGGCTTCTTTCTTCACTGATGCATATGAAGGGTTTCATTGTCAATAGATCTTGGAAATGTAATTACATGTTACATTTGTATTTGTATTCACGTGTTATTCAACATAGGCATTATGTGATTCAAATGGCTTTGTCACATTGTTATTCCATCCCATAAATTGACTGTCAGTCAAGGAAATAACATACATCACCTTAGGTTGCTTTTCTAAAGGTGTTTCTTTGAATAGGATGTATGTTATTGACATTTTCCTGAAGTTCTTTCTCGTGAAAGCCCATACACCTGAATGGTATACGTGTTTACATATAGGTATTTTCTTTGTGAACTTAAGTTTTTATAACTGTGCCTTCCATTCCAAAGCATCATTTAACATTCACTCCAGCGGCTGACCTATGTCCCTGACATTTTTCAGTCTTTTATTTCACTTGCATTTACAATGGCTGAAATGAAGACACAGGGTCAGCTTTTCTGTGCAAACTGTGTATTCCATCAGCTGCTGAAATCTACGAAAATGAACACTATTCTTTCAAAGCAAAAAACATGACATGCAATGAGTTACATTTGAATAAATAAGGTCAAGCTAATTTCAGTTTATGTTAAAGTTTGTAATGTTTTACTTTCACAAAAGAAGCTTCTTCTTAGCTCTGATTGTCAGGAGTTCAAGGGATGATTGAAAATTGACCTGGTGCACTTGAGTAGTTATTGCGATCTTTGAGTTTTACCTGATTGTTTTAACAGCTAGTTAGGGCTGAAAACTACCTTTCTGAAAACTAATGCTGGGGAATTTTTTGAGGCAGAGACTTAAAAGACTCATCATTAAATGATTATACACTACACTAGATCTTAGTGGTGTTTTTGAACTGTTTGTAAGGATGCTTCTTTCAATCTCAAATTCTGCCCATACATTCTTTGTTTTGGGTTTTTTTTTCTTTTGCTGAAGGGGACTCAAGCTGGCTCTTTCCCTCTTTTTGGCAATTTTTGATCTATATTAATAGGAAAAACTGAAGACAGGCAGGAAATGTTGAGAGTAGAGAGAGGAGATGACAGGCAGCAGAAGACCAAGGTAGGATTTGAAACCACGGCCGCTGTAATAAGGTTCGTAGCCTCTGTACATTGGCCGCATTTCCCACTGTGCCCTTTATAATAATGGGACAAATTAAGACCTCAATTGAAATTCTGGTGCTTTGGGTGTGGAGTATTTCACTTCAATTTCACCCTGGAGACTGTCTTGGTCAATCAGAATGATAAATGTGACTTTTCAAAATTGAAGTCTATTTTTATAATCTCTCCAAAAACCCTTGGCAGGTCCTTGGTAATATTACCGCTTTGTTTGAATATGTTCTTGCTCTATTGTTACTCTGTCTTTGTGTTTAATCCAGGGCTTTGGAGATCCATCTGGGGAGCACTGGTTGGGAAATGATGTCATCCACAAACTGACCAGCTCCCAAGAATACAGTCTGCATGTCCAGCTACGAGACAGGGAGGGGAATGAAGCGTTCTCGCATTACGACCGTTTCTACATCGACGGCGAGGACAACAACTTCAGGTAACCCAACCACATTTCAATGAGCTTTGAATAATAATAAAATGCAGCTCTAATTCTGGCCTGTAAAGATGTAACGCTCAGGTCACAACTCTCCGTTAAAATACTGAAACCCTCTAATTACCAAAGTGATTAGTAATTATAACACGATAGCACAAGATATGACAAAATGCTATACTTAAACACTGAAGTATCCAATTTAATCTCCATTCACTGTGTCAGAAATCCAAAATGAATAGCCCTATAATGCAGGTTCTTTACTTCACTTAAGATTTTTATTAACAGCCTGCTATTGTGAAAGACATAATTGTCATGCAGTAAGAGGCTTTCAATCACTGCCTTGCCTATTGGTGTAAGACTCGTTAATAGCACCACAGATTGGAAACCATAATCAACAATTCAAACACCCTTTTTTTCCCTCATCCTTTGAGCTTTCTTATCCCTGAGCAATGATGTTAAAGAAACCACTCTGACCATTTTCAAGAGAGCCATTCATAATGATGAGTTCAGAAGAAGGCACACTTTTCAACATGTGCCTTTTGTGCCTCTATTTTTCCCTCCAAATTACAGGGAATACAGCTTCCCCCTTAAAATTCTCCAAAGGGCAGCCTCCTCCACTGGAGAATAACCAGAATTCTCCATAATACCTGTCCCTGCCAGAAGCTGACAACTGCAAGCAAAAGCTCCTCACTAACCCTGCAATAGCTAACAAGATTGTGCGTGTGGGTGTGCTCAAGCTGTGCTTCCTCCAAATCAGACAGAAATAAAGTGGAAACAAAAATAGCCCAGGTTAAATTACAAATAAATCTACAGGAATTCACCATTCTTCAAAAGGACGTTTGTGAAGTTTGATTCACTGAAAGATGACAAATCATCATCACATGTAGATGTGTGCTTTCCAGCATCCTTAATAGTGCAGTAAATTGCATTTGCCTGACTTTGTTCCACATAATGACCGCGATAAAACTGAACGTTTCACAATTTTCCTCTCGGGCTACAGCGTGTGAGGCGAAGCACCTGAACGAATATAATCACCTCTGCAGTTTGCTACCTCTGAGCTCATGTTCTGTGTAACCAGTTCAGTATGTACCAGCTTCACTAGCATGCTGGAGACGCCGACCACGTCTGTCGGCTTCCATCATAACTCCAGGCCAAAGCAATTCTCCTCTTCAGCTGCATCCGGAGCACTCCCTGGAGTAACATGGCGGTCTTCACCGAATACTCAGAAACATTATTCAGACATTTTTTATTAGCATGATAGACCACTTTGTACTCTCAGGAAGCCAAGAAAAAGCATTATTATCATAAAATCACTGGTAGGAAGTTATTTTAATGTAACAGAATACCTATAATTAAATAACAATATTTAAGGCAGTTACTTTAAGGATAAGCTTGTGATCTCCAGTATTGAGGCGTAGCAGTCGTTATATATTTTGAAGTCATACCCAAGGCTTTATAGAAAAGGAGTTGGCAGTGTCTTCAGAATGCTCTTTCTATCACTCATGAAGAGAAAAAAAGTCCTTTAAAAAAAACTCCCACCATCAATGATTCCAGCCTCTCCACTATGCTACCATTACTCCCAGCACATCTTTCGATGTGTTGCCCTCCCCTGTGAACTTACAAATTCAAGAGGACAAATCCTCATTTAGTCATCACAGACAGCGTGCCCTGGGATCAGGGCTGGGGGGTAAGCACATCTCAGGGGGAAGGAGGGACCAGCACTAACTGGACAGAATGACAATGGAGAGAGCAGACAGCAGGGTTGACCTCTTTGTCCACTTGCTTCAAACCAGAACTGACACACACAAACAGAAAGAGACACAACAATTGGCACAGACTCTACAGCTTTTTATGTTTTTACAAAGTGGGTGGTATTTTACAAAACAATTTTACAAAACACAGGATGGAGCGAAAAAGGAAAGAAGTTAAATACATTTTGGGGAAAAAAAGTGGATATGATTAATTGTATGATCAATTAAAATATTATGGTGTATTCTTTGTTTATTTCTGATTGCTCTAATAGGTAAGTAGTAGTTTTGTTTTGTTTTTTGAGAGAGAGAAAAAAAAAGAACAGCTCAAATGTGTATGCCATTCGATATAACATAACAATGCATCAGCAACATTTTTTTTTTTTTTACTGTGCCACTTAATCACTTCATCTGACACCTCAAACATGTAAAATTACTAAATACAAATCATCAGTCTCCTTTCCAATGGTCTTGTTTGCTTTTTGAATCCTATAAAGAGATCAGTTTCAATTTGGGTTTTTAACCTCATAAAAAAGTGCTCTTTTTCGAAAAAAAAAATAATTCTCAAATTCAATTTATTTTGTCCTTATTAAAAAGGAAGGTCCAAAAAAGTTAGTCTGGTGTCAAGTATGCCTACAGGGAAAATTTGAAATTTGATTCTAACTTCATTACGGCGCCTCCAACCAGAAAAAAGTGGGACCTACAAGTTTAATATTTTTCCTCTCATCCATTAAGTTAGTAATGTTGTTAAGACCAGTCAGTTTGGTATGTAATCGTGCTGTTACATGTTTTAAAAGTTTCCATCCCGTGCCCACTCGATGCTATTTGGATCTGCCAAAAAGCGAAATTGCCTGACCCAGCCTTGAATAATGGATAGAAACGCCTGCAGCTGAGCTTTTTTCAATACAACTTTTTCCTTGCTCTCCCAAATGCAGCCTTCATGCCGAAGGCTTCAGTGGCACAGCTGGACGAGCCAGCAGCCTCACCCACACAGGCACCCACTTCAGCACCAAGGACAGGGACAACGACCGCTGCACCTGCAAATGCGCCCAGCTCGCATCAGGAGGTACCCATCAACCTACCGTCTCAATCTGTCTCTCCTCATAACATGTCTTGTTAAACATATCTATCCAAGTGCTTGTAAACGTCCCCAAGTGCATTTCATTTCCCCTCTGTGCCAGTATAAAGTTACTGCTGACTCGCAGCTGTATATTTGGGTGTTCCATTTCATGAGCTTCAATTTAATTCATTCAGACTTTTTCCCTTGAACTCTCCGGCACATTTCCTCTCCAGGTTGGTGGTTTGAAGCGTGCGGCCCCTCCAACCTGAATGGCATATATTACCCCAGCTCATCCAGTGTGGTCCGCTACAATGGAATCAAGTGGTACTACTGGAAGGGACCAAACCTGATGGCTACCATGACCACTATGATGGTTCGCCCAGCCAACTTCTGATGCCTGGGCTCCAGGATAAAAAGTGAATGTATCGCCTGAGAAATGAAACAAACAATATCCAGAAAAATAATATTGTTTGAGATGAAGTTCATCATCACACAGTTTCTGGACATCTAAGAGGGTGCTCTTGATATGGACTGGAGACACATACAGTACAGACTTTCAGCAAATGACTATTGAATGTGGTTTCTGAGTGAACTCTTGAGTGAGAAATTATGTTAAAATCATCTAAAAGGATGCCTAGACTATATTTAACTCAGGCTTTCAAGCTGAGGGAAGATGGGAGAAACTGTTTTGCAAAACAGAAACACAACGAAGCACATTAAATGACCCTGATATGTTTCAACAGTTACTCTACCAAATCAATCATTAAAGAGTCAAACCTTGACAGACACATTACCTATTTTATATACAATTGTGGAAATGTATGGTGTGCATTTCGCTTTTATATTCCAAGACCAAAAGCCCCTTTTTTATACTAAATACTGTATTAATATGAGTCTTGGAAACATGTGATAATGTATTGAGTGATACATCTTCAGGATTTGAAAAGCCAGTGCTCTAATTGTAGCTTTATTCCTGTTGCAACACCAGATAGTAAAACATCTGCACTTGTTTAAAGCTATTCATCAATCCATACACGATATTCAATCAGATAACCCACAGTCACCTCAATGGTTTACCACATGTCATAAAACAACACAATAAAAACAGCACCAACAACAGGCTTTGTATTCTGCTGTTTCTTCCACAGTACTTTTTCGACTGAAATATCCCAAATTCTTCCCAGGCGCACCTCTCATAAAACTTTATTTGTGAGATATTTTACTCATAAAAGCACAACATGCAATTTTGCTTATGTCATCTACTTTGAAACCTTTTTTTTTTTTTTAAACATCTGGTAACAAAAGCTGTAAATCCAATTTTTGCTTTGTTAAAACAATAAAATCAAACACTGTACTCTCAGCCTATAATCCTCAGAGCCGGGTGCTTGTTACAGTGAAAACTACATCACGTCCAACAGGCTGAAACATGCCGGACTCAGGGAGGAAGTCATTTGAGAAGTGCGCACCATTGATCTGATGAATCATCCAATAACACTGGTCCCTACGGTGCCCATTAGGAAGAAGATGGGTTTAACCTCGACTAACAATGACCCAGGTCTGTGTGTGTGTGTGTGTGTGTGAGAGAGAGCTGGGGACAGCAGCCAACTTAAGGGGACACACAAGGACATGGGCTGGTCATGTTGAAACCTAATGTCTAAGGCAGAAGCATCTTGTCTTCATTAGGGCTAACGTTTGGTTGCATTAGATTGAAGTGTGGTGTTAATTTTTTTTGTTAATTCTGGCGCCCTCTGGAGACAAGGCAGTACATCTAGTCTCTATTCTGTTCCTGAATGATTTATGCAAGAATTAACTCGTGCTCCTTATTACCTGTCAGTGGCTTCACATACTATGATTATTTGAGTGGTAAACCTAAACCAAGGCACTGTAAGTATAGGCTTTTCATGTGACAATTTGCCTGTAGTAGCAAACAGACATTAAAAATTACCATATAGAAATGATCTGATTCCTGATGGTCTTGGTTGCTTTTGTAGCTTACATAGAGGCCTATATTCAGGCTTCCAAACTTCTCACAGTAGGTTTAAGCAAGAGGAAATATTTGCTTGCTATTAGTGGGAAAGATTAAGAAAAAAAAAACAACAACATTCTTTCTAAGAAATTGATATTTGTATATATCAGTTAAGGACTGATTTATACTCTATTCAAAACAAATATGCAAGAGCCAATCATGATAGTAAAACTACTCAAATGGATAACGGCACTGCTTCTGTGCATGACCATGATGTAATGCTGTGTATTAAAAGGTATATGTGATAAAACTGCAAATAACATCAACCACTGATATAGAACATACACTTAAGCCACGTAACATTCAGTCCAAGCAGAAAGCACCCCCCCACACACACACACACACACACACACACACACACACACACTCGTGCTCAGCTTGCATGCGGTGACCCCACTGCTAAACAAGTTTATTACGACCTCCAAGCCTCGGACAGGCGATAGATCACAGCGGGGGAGGCTGGGGGTGAATCCATCAAAGCGACTTTAATAAAGACCACTTGATTTGGCCTGCTGGCTCAACAGATGAAATGCTTGTGTTCAGGTCCAGTGAAGCACACCAGTGTGTGAGCTTCACTGCTCCTCTACACATCCCAGTCTCTGTTTATTAGGCAGGTTATTTGTAGACACAGAGGCAGAAAGTAACTTTAGAAGGGTGTTATAATTTTGTCAATATTTGTATCATCTATTATTTTATCGTTCTCACAGTCATGCAGTTAGGGGGATAGTTTATTTGCTGTTTTTACAAATAATAAATGTCAAGATAACTAAAGCTCTTTTCATCTCTTAGCTTCTCTTGCAGAGTGTAAACAGATCAACAATGTACTACTTAAGCTCTTCTTTGGCAGGTCCATTATTGTAAATCCATGTTGTTGGGATAAGCATTACTCAATCTAATTTTGCATTCTAGGAAGATGTCAAGGTCCTGAGGATTCTAAAAAACCTTATGCAAGGAAATAAAATGCTTACAATGTTTTGCATTATTATGCTGTAAGACATTTAGATTTAAAAATGTCACACCATGGTTCTATTCCTGTACTGTCCTGAGGCTATAGTTGAAATATTGTTTTGACATTGTACACTGAAAATAAGCTTACTTTTACTTATTAATTGGTCAAATTCAAGTCTAAAACATCCCTCATGGTTGTGCCATGCATGGTAAGATAAAGCCAAAAGCCATCTAAATCTTCACTGTTCAACCCTTTGCGCACTCTGTGTTTAGTTGCCCTGAACATCAATGTATCATCTGAATACTGTGTGTGCAGGAGTGTGTAAGCATTCGGCCTCTGCCCTGCTCCTCAACTCATCATGACTGTTTCATACTGCACTGTTCAATCAAGTTTTACATTCCTCTCTCTTGCATGCTTAAATTTCGTCTTCAATTTGCAATGCTAAAATTAGTTTCCTGTTTTTTCAGGAAACACAACAAATTCAAAAAGCGATGGGGTTGTATGTTTTATTTGTGCAGGACTAATTCTTGTACACTTCCAAAAATATTTGTAAGCTCTGCTGTTTGCCTATTAAAGCTACTGCAAGGACCTTTAAAGGCAGGGTTGGTCATTTTCAAAAGAGTGAAAAATGGAAGTACATTTTTTTCTGTTCTCTCTCTTCCTCCACCCCCTCTCCTCTGTGCTGCCTCAAAAGCCACGCCTCTTACTTATAGGCACAAGCACCATTGATCCAGAAGCAAATTTCAGCTCATGCTTTGAGTGGCATGTGCATGCATGGGGTAGAGAATGAGCAGGGAGACTGGGAGGCGTGGTTGGTTGTTAAAACTCAAACCGAGTGCAGACATTGGTTCAAGTTTTTACGCGTTTAAAACTTCTACAGATGAAATATTTTCTTTGTTTCTTCTTCTTCAGAGCAAATGAATTATTAATTTTTCTCAGGACCAAAAGACAATTTCAACCAAAATCGTCATAAGTGCATCTGGAGAAAACTACCTATACCCTGCCTTTAAGGTTTTTATTAATGCTGGCGACCCAAGTGGAAAAGCAGGGTAATGCATCTCTTAGCTAATCTTGTCCAAAGTGTTTGAGCATTGTTTTCAAACAAAAAAATACATTTGTCTTAATTTTAA
>NC_136708.1:8772755-9077755 GCF_947650265.1 Symphodus melops
TGACAGCACTGGATTTTAACGTTTCTCAATCACAATCAACCTGTTTGAATCAAGTTGTCTTTAAGTTTAAAAACTAACTTTTTGGCCCAGTGCACTTTTGAGTGTTAAAAAAAAGTAATAACTGTTACTTATGGCCAGTTGAGCGATACACTGATTACTACAGAGTTATTTTAGATTTAACTTAATTGGGATTGGTAGGTAAACAAAGCCAACAAATAGTTCATAGTTCAAGGGATATTTCAGATAAATCCTACTTAGAACATCATCAATCAAATGATCTCAAAGTTTAAAGCGAGTTAACAAATGGCACTTTAGTCTAAATTCAAGGGGAAACTCAGTTTTACACTCAGTTATTGAACAGGCTGATAGCGTAAACACAGACGTGCACAAACAGGATCCTTTTATATACACAAGCAGAGA
The DNA here is from genome assembly GCF_947650265.1 of Symphodus melops. Classification (NCBI taxonomy): domain Eukaryota; kingdom Metazoa; phylum Chordata; class Actinopteri; order Labriformes; family Labridae; genus Symphodus; species Symphodus melops. The sequence goes on from NC_136708.1 coordinate 8,773,176, forward strand.
GATGTCAGGGTGAGGGGACAGCCCACAGTGAGCAGTCCTGAGGTGGTGGGGGGCTTGGTGCCTTGCTCAAGAATCAGAATCTAAATTATTTTATGTCATTGTTCCTCTTTTCAGGGCACAACGAAATGAAATCAAGGGGACCTCAGCAGTGCTTAAGAAGTGGACTGGCACCTCTCCAGCTACCAAACCAATTCCAGACTTGGTACATACCGGGACTTGAACAAGCGACCCTCCAGTTCCTGCAGACTGAACTACTGCCACACAGTACCCAAGTTGATTCGATTCATTACCCCTTTTTTCCTCTTATTTTTTGCACTTCAATTTTTCTCGAGCTGTCACATTTTCTCTCTAAATATTCCAAAAAGTGTCTGTGCTCTCTCCAATCTCATTCATTAATCAAGATCGAGAAATATGAAAACTTCAAACTTAAAGTTTAATAATTTATCTGAACTGTCACCATCTTTTAGTGTATGTTTGATAGTGTAAGAGAAGTTAAACCAGTCAGATGTATGTATGTATGTATGTATGTATATATCTATGTATTTATGTACGTACGTACATTATGTGTGTATATATGTTCATGTATGTATATTATGTGTGTGTGTGTGTATTTGTGTGTGTGTGTGTGTGTGTGTGTGTGTGTGTGTGTGTGTGTGTGTGCAGAGAAGAGAATCAGAGAATCTTTCTGGAGCCATCACAGCTCATACAGAGAGAAGAGTCACCATGGCAAAAACAAGAAAGGTCTGCAGAGAGATACAAGTTTACAAGCAGTGAATACCAAAGGCTTCATTGTGCATTCAACTTATCAGATTGATGAGGGTGGTAATTGGTTAATCAGGTATAAAGAATTTATGTAATTGAGGACAAATTCAATATGATAATTATTCCTTTTGTTCTCGTCAAGAAAATATCTAAATTTGACAAATGACTCTTTCTGTGTCCTTTCTATCCTCAGTACCTGGCCCAGCCAATCAGAACAGGTTTCTCTCCTCATCAACCCAAATGCCAAAAGCTCTGCAATTACTGCGGTAATTGGCTTAAATTGGCCATTAGTACTCAGCTTGAGTGTGAATCCAAAAACCACATCCACTGACAGATGTGAATTCAATCAAACAACCTCAGCCTCTCAATGCACTGGGCGAGAATTTATTTTTTCACAAAGAACTTAAACGGTAATTTTTTGTTTTTTTTTATAAAAGAGGACACCTGGAGAAGTTTCAAAGGTGTTTCTTTCATTTTTGAAGACATTTTTCATTCCAATTAAAGTGCCTACAATGACAAAAAGGTGTTAAAAATGTATGCTAATGATGGTAGTATAATGTGATACCGAAACTTGTATCACTACTGTATGTTGAAATGGCACTTAAAGATTGTTATCTTTGCAAGGTTAATTGTTTTGTTTCTTTCTATTCATGCATGCTGCCAATTGTCATTAGGACTCCCTGGCACTCTTAATAACATCTAATACTTGTAATCAGTGTTGTTTGTAGTGATTGGTGTCATATTGTTTATGCTGGTCCGATAAAACAGGTGAGTAACTTTACAACTGCCAATCATAATTTAGCAGACGAGCAGGAGAAGCAAATCATATTTTGTTTCTGAGGCTGTAAAGCTTTGGCTTTATTAAATGCAGCGAACACATTCCATTACATTTACATTCCATTATCAGAGAAAAAGGCTGTATAACAGTGTTCAAGGCTTGTTAAAATGTGTCTTTGCGACAAGGATACTTTCTTTTTTAAATTACTGACAGGGTAAAGTCATGGCAAATGTTTAACCTTCCACAATTAACATTCCCGAGCCTTCCCTTCTAGAACAATAGAATCTTATAGAATGGGAACTAAGGTTCAACGCAGTAGCATTTATAATAGGGCAATACGCAAACATTATCATAGTGCAGCGCTGTTTTTAAAATAATTTGTGATTTTTTCTGTTATTACTAAAAACCAGTAATGGTAACTAGACTTAAACTTGTCAAGCACTTCTAACGACACTGCATGTCCCTTTTCCCCATTAACACAACATTCCCATAGTGATAGCAGAGGCTGCTATGTAAGGTGTCCATCAGTATTAAGCCAATTTATGCCCATATACACATTGGCTGGCTATGTAATCAGGGAGCAATTTGGAGTTCAGTGTCTTCCTAAGGACACGCGACTGCTGAAGCTGGGAATCAAACCCCCGATCTTCACTCCACTGAGGCACACCTGTCCAAACTTGACATTGCTGTCTCTTTCAAATATGCCTTGCACTCATGGTCACTGGTCCTAGATCTGCTCATAGTAGTAGAACAAGTGTGACCACAACAATAAGAGAGCACCCAGCCTGATGTGCCAGGCAAAAGGAACATGGTCGAACAGGTCGTATTCAAACTCGGGCTGCCAGCTTCGAAGACTTCTGCCTCTAAACATCGAGTGCATGAAGTAACCCATCGAATTAGTTATGGGAAGTTCAGCTCATTTCAGAGAGTTGGCTCAGCTCAAAAAGAAGAGCTGGCTCTTTCGACTCTCAAACATCTCTAAATTTAGGATCTTTGATAGCCTGATTTCTTTGTTAAATTTTGCAAAAATGTATGGTTTGTGTGTTGAGTGTTTTTATGAGATTCACTTTCATTTCCTCATTCTGGGCATTTATTCTGTTAAAAAAGCCTTCTTACTCTTGATTAATATTTCAATCAAACTTTTGAATTGCACAAATGCAAATCCAAAATAAATGTAAAAAAAAACTGCAAACAAATCCAAAGAACAGAGCCAGATTTCTTATGCTGTCTCCCTTACATGCCGCCTTGCTGGTCAGTCAAAACAAAGTCCTGCCATGAGCAGAGGGCTGACCCACTGTCAGAGCTAAGAAGCTGAAGGAAAAAAACTGCGAGCCAGCTCTCACTTGGGTCGTCTGATTCACTACAAAGCATTGGCTCTCAGAGACACATCTTTTGATCATGACACATCACGAACACTGATGCCCCATAAACCTTTTCCTAAAGTGCAGAATTATTTGTACCTGAGTTATTGACTTGATAAATGTCATTCAATCTTAAAATAGAGCTTTGGCCAAATAATTCTTAATAAGTCTAGATAAACACCCATTTAATATCCATATGCAAGTGAAAGGCTCATAAATAACAATATACAGTGGTAGGATCAAGACCTTATAAACAACAGTGTACTGGTTGGATTATATCAGTGCTCAAATGTGCACAAGCATGCTCTTGAGTGTTCAAATAGATTTTAACCTAAAAAAAGACAACATCAGGAAACTTTGGCTGAATTCATCTTGAAAACCTCTGAAGAGAACAGTTGGTGAGAAAGATGGGTTTTTTTGGTTGTGGAGATCATAAGTCATCAGATTGAGCTTTCCTCTATTTCCACTTTTCTTTCGCCATCATTTCACCAGCTTCTCTATCTGTATGCCCCTCTGTACCTTTCTTTTTCTCTGCTTCACAATAAAAACACACTCCCGTACACAGTAACCAGGAATCAGGAAACACACTTGTGACTTCTTTCTGCAGAGTATTGTAATGGCTTTGATCAATAATTGATCAAGGGAATCTTCTGTGCGATCAAAGAGTGTACTCATCTTGTGCAGGCAAACATTTTCACTTTCTTCTACATTCCAAGCAACAGAGGAGCCTCCGTCGAACAGACAGGCAGCCCACAAACAAAGCAAGTCCACAATCATAACACAAAAATATCTCTGCATGTCTGACATTACCTGGAGCTGTGAGCCCTGCCTTGTCATATACAATAAGTCTCCTTCTGAGATCCTAAATGTCTCAAGAGCTGGAAATTTAAATGTCATGGCCTCAGGGTTCAAACTCCTTTCTTATCTGTCCGGGTTCAATGGCTTGGCTGTGCCGCCACCACTTGACAGCTTTATTTTTTTTGCCCATGAAGAGGACATGTCAGGTTGTCTGGCAGCATCATTGTAACAGTGCTTTGTGTGCGTGGATGCAGAAGTGATGCATAAAGTAGAAAACCTTTATTTTTCACTTTTTGTCATATTTTAATTGTCCATTTTATCTAAAAAAAAAAAAAAGGATCAGGGCTTTACAGTAAGTAGTAAATATACGGAACACTAACCTCAGAGGGTCCAGGCATGCTCCCTTCAAAATGTGATCCCAACAGTATGCCCTATTTTCAAGCAATTTTGAATAAAAATACAGATTTAAAATGCCAAACATCATGTTTAATATTTATTTCTTCTCAAACTGTCTTCAGCCTTTTGAACCATAACACATCCTGTTGAAGGTCAGCCATTTCCACTTCAGAAGCTGCCTGGTGTTTCTTTTTAAATGTACATCACAAAGGTAGTGTAGGAGTGTGGTTAAAAAAAAGAAAGAAAGAAAGAAAGAAAGAAAGAAAGAAAGAAAGAAAGAAAGAAAAGAAAAGAAGTTGGGACATTGAAAAGAACAAAAAATAATTAGCATTACCAATTTATGAGAAAAAAAACAAAAACATTTTAGAGTCTCTGAACCTGTGAAGTGTTCTCAAACAATGGCAAAGCATAACACTACTAATTTAACAGGCACTATGAACAGAGAACGTACACTAATTGTTGACTTAATCAATAGAACTCTATACCACACTTAGTGAACCTATTTGCAGGCTAATTTTACTTTTCTACAGACTTACAGGATGTGGTTTTCCAAGCCAAGGTTTTCTACTAATTCGCATGCTAATAAGCAACTAGTGAATAGTGACTATTGTGACCTTCATTTAAAGTGTTACCGAAGAAAAAACCATTACGTGTCTTCTTGTGACTAACTGCTTATGGTTACTCTATGTGTTTAACAACTGACATTCTGAGAGGTGATCTGTAATGCAATATGAGGCAAATCGCAGTTCTGAAGGGAAGCAAAACCCAACTTTTATCAAAATATATAAAATGTAGAACAATTGGTGAGACGCACAGAAAGCGGTCTCACCCACTTTGTCACAAATATCTGTCGTCTCTTCTCCCCTTCCAGGGACCATAAAGTAACTTCTCGTGCTCCACAGAGGCAGGAGGTTTTTGACTACTGCCACAGGAGAGGGGTTGGTCGATGCAGTGCTGCGTGTGTTCCCCTTTGCTCTCCTCTGTTGTGTGTTAACAAGTGCAATTCACGTGTGTATGGTCTCCTGCAGAAATGATTCCTCTGCTCTTTTTCTCCACATGCTCAACCTACGAGATGACTGAGAAGAGGAAGTGGGAAAAAAAGAACTGTGGACTGTAGAAAACCAAATCCTGTTGTCCAAGAGCTGTTTACTGTCTGCAGGCAACATGCTGGGTTTGAGTGAATTGAGTGTGCGTCTCTTTCTCTGAGCACACTCTTTTGTTGACTGCCTTTTGCTCGGTGTGATAGCAGGTGTGCTATCAAAAAAGAGTGAAAGACAATACATGAGGAGAGGGAGAGAGAGGGGGGCGAGTGACGGCTGAGGGAAGTGAATGAAAAATTCATACGGCTGCAGGTCCCAAAAGCCCTTCTGTCTTTGCCAGGAGTCCTCAGCTTCAAACTGCCGGGCAGGGGCGATGGGACTGTGCCAGAGAGATAGTAGACACACACACACACACACACACACACACACACACACACACACACACACACACATATATAGGTAGCAAAGCAGAGAACAGTAAGAGGAGGTGTTATCTAGGAATCAGGATTAAGCTGAAAATAGTGTTCACAGCACAACAACAGGATCCTCAAACATCAACAGGATGCTCAGCACGGCATGCCAAGAGTCCCTTCTCTAGTGGCTGATATTACAGCCAACAAACAGACTCCTGTCATACTGTATGTATGTCGCCTGAAACTACCTGTATGAGGCGCAAGACCTTTCTCAAATGGATACGTCCACGTTCACACCATAGACTGTTCACACTCAGACCCTAACTTCATTTGAAACTATACCCACAACTGAATGAAGTACTCATTGTTTAGTTGGTGCTCAACACATGTAAACAGCATTTCCTATAAATAACAATTACCAATGTAACACCAGTTCAGTAAGTCAGGATTGTTGCAGACTGGCTGTTGGAGGGTTTTAACAACCCAATAATTTACAGTAATATGTCATTACAGGGAAAACATTCTGGTCTATACAACCAGATTTTAAATCTCAGTTTGGGCAAAAACTAAGCTAACTAGTCAAAAACCAATTTCATTTTTGAAATCCTTGTGAAAAGTTAGATGGGTATTGTCATTTTCAGTTGTACAAAGGACATAGCCACTGACTAAAGGCCTCCTAAAAACGTCTCCTAAAAACGTTACCCTTTGTGTAAGGGCTGTTCCACAGGCCATTGTTTTGGGGGGGAAATAGGAGTACTGTATCTCAGGAACTATACCACCTGCAGAGCTTTTTTTCTTGCACATTACAGTGCATGAGTCACAATACGTAAGACAGTACTGTAAGACAGACAGCTATGAACTGTTTCCACACAGTCTCCATTTAGGAGTGGAATGGGCTCTGCACTTCCTGAAGTCTATCATTTCTTTTTGTTTTCAATGTCAGGTTGTTTTCTGAGCACCATGTCCACAGCCTCTGGATTGAATCTCTATTGTTTGACTCCACACCTCCTGAAATGAATGGTGTCTTCTGCAAATGTTATGGTGGATGGTTTTACAGTCATAGGGTGAGTGTTTCCCCCAGAATTATCTGTTTGGGGTGGGGGTCTCTTGTCCATGGCATCCTTCCTTGTTTTCCTCCTAAGGGGGGTGTACAGTAGGCTGATAAAGCAGCAAAAGGTGGTCTGACTGGTCCAGATGAGAAAGGGGCAAAGCTCTGTGGACATACTTAATGTTTGTATGCACATGACCAGGTGTATGACTTCCTTTGCTGTGTAAATTCTCCAGCTATGATGCGAACCCCCATCAGAATAGGCCTTCTGATGTTTTAATTGTCAAGGTGTTTGAGGGTTGAGCTAACGCTCCAGTGGGATTTGATGCAAATAAGGCTAGAGAAGCTCAATGCTAACAAACATACTAAAATGAAGGCATGCCTTCGACATCACAAGATAAGAATTGTTGTCATTACAAAGACAACAGCTAGATGCAGACCTATGACAACAGCCTTGAGCTGATGAAGTGAAAAAAATTAAATGATAGAGATAGAGAGAGGGGGAAAGGCATCAAGTAGAAAAAGAAAAAGAAGCCTTTACTCACTAGCAGTGTTGCCATGGACACCTCCACATCCCCAGGATTCCAAGGCAGAGCAAATGAGAGGAAGACAGCAGAGGAAGGAATTGGGAAAACTTTTTCAGCTCTACGTCTCTCTCTCTCTCTCTCTCTCTCTCTCTCTCTCTCTCTCTCTCTCTCTCTCTATCTCTCTCTCTCTCTCTCTCTCGCTGTGGGAAAGTGGGTCAACAAACCCCAACTCTCTCTCCTACACACAAATATAAACACACACATACACACCATACATGCCATTTACCAAACTGTAGCGTTTGTGTGTCAGTGTGTGTGTAAATCAAGCACTGGGCTTGTTGGGGTCTGAAGGAGATCTCTCCTTTGGCAGAGGGCTCATGACACTGAGCAGAGGGGTAAAAACAAACATGGTGTGTTTATCGGGGACTACCTGTTGACTCAGTGATGTGAGTCAACAGCAAGTCTAATCAGGCTTGTCAACACACTCTGCATGTCTCTATTTGATGAACATACTTTGGAAGCACTGATCTGTACATCCATTTAAAAAAGGAAATCTAAGATCCTCATTCAATGTCTGATTTTGTTCATTATCAATTTTATATGATATTTAATATTTTCATAAAGTGCTGCTGTCTTAAAAGAGAATGTCTGTTTTTACATTATTTTGGAAAGATAAATATGTACTTTTTCCCTGAATAATTTTAAGACAGAATTTGTAACTAATTGAATTTATACTTTTCTAAAAACCTCTGAGATCCATTAATGTTGACAACATTTAAAGATCACGTCCATAAAACGTGTGTGAACTTTCAGCATCCCACTCTGTTTCAGCCCTGCTCAGAACAGGCTGCTTCTCAGTTTCAAACTTAATATGTAAATGAGCTGTGTTTGAAAACACCCCTCTTGTAGGGGATGTTTCTTGGGCTTTCTCACTCCATGCTCTATAGTTTAGGGTTGAAAGGAGCTGTAGACTCAAAGGGAAGAATTCGAAGCTTGACCCAAAGGCAACTGGACTGATTGAAGATCTTGAAGATATTAAATTCTACAGGAAACCTACCCACACAGACAAGTATACTTTTTGAGTCCACCATACACTACAACAGAAGTTAGGTGTCATCAGAACCCTACACCATAGCGCCACGAGTGTACCTCCATGAGCAGAAAGAATAGACACTTAACCAAGATAAAACATTTAACCAAGATAAGAGTCAACAAGGAATGAAGTATCACAGAAGAATACGTGTCAAGAGTGTTAGTGCAAATTTAAAATACAAAAGTACAACAATTCCAAGGTTAGATACAAAGGACAGCAAAGAGTAGAGTGTCAAAACTCTGGTACAAGTTAAAAATACGAGTGACAGAGTTAGATCCAGAGGACAGTGATGGAGTAAGATGTAAATGGACTTATATGCATGTAAACAGATGTACACAGACATGTGAACAGACGTACATGGTGTAAACAGATGTAAACAGAACTGTAGTGCAGAAGAAGGTACAAGTGGACAGTGATCGGACTAAGATGTAATCAGACATAACAGAACTATAGTGCAGTAAATGAGAATATAAATATATAACTATAAGCTATATGCAAGTAGGTAGATACTAAATGATAAAGTGATAGTGGTGCATGGCCGATAATAGAACAACAGACTAAATATATACGAGCTCTATATAAACAATGATGAATACTGAAGAATAAAGTGACCGTAGTGCTAAGATGGTTATGATATGAGACCTGATATCAGACGTGGAATAGTGCCTGAAGACCATAAATAAGCATACTTAACCGAATAAAGTGGAGTTGTGCAATTAGACCATTATAAACATCATAAACATACATAAACAATACTTTGAACCCTCCAACATCTTGAGACAGAAGTTGGTCCACACCAAGGATAAAACTCTAAGGCATAAACATAATAATGATGTTATTGCTGTCCAGTGCATCGAAGAGTGCAGGGATTTATACACTGGAGAGACTAAACTCTCCAACTACACACATGGCACAGCATAAGAGAGTCAGAGGACAGATTTCTGCAGACCATTTACATACGCGTGAGCGTACCATCTCTTAACTAAAGTGGTGGTCTGAGACACCAGCTTTTGACCAACTCACTATGCTGTTTTGAATTCTTTCCCAAAACAATTGAAGCCCCGATCCCACGTGTGACTCCAACGATGGTAAGGAATCAAGGAAAACCAGGTCAATGACTCAACTAACAACTTGGATGTTAGTCATCCTTGGTCATTAGCGCGCTAATGATCCTCAGAGGCACATTTCTAGCTCAGTTTGTTTAAAACTGAAGAAGCCTTTTGGAGAAAAGGAGTAACATCTTCAATATTTTCAACCAGTCCAGTTACCTTTGGATCAAACCTCAAATTTGGCATGACCTGGATGACTGAAAACCTACACAGACATCAGAGGGCAAAACAAACAAACAAAACCGGTTCCTCCCTTTGTGATGTCATAAAAGGGACAATGTCCAAACAGCCTGTTTGACCACACATTTTCTGAAATGTGAAGCAGGCAGAAGACGGAGAGGATAAGCTTTGCTCATCATTTTACGGGTTGTAGACAAGCTGGTGAAACATATTACAAAAACATGGAAAATTTTGCATCATTTTTGACCTTTAAAAAGCAATGGCATATTGTACTTTTTTGGGATATCTGACAATAGAAGCTCTTGTTTAAATATTCATGAAATACTCTTTGCTGAACATTGATTGCTGTAACAGTGCCATCAAGTGTAACCCCTGTTACTCAGGGCTGCAATTGTACTGCTTAAATGTGCAAAGCCTTGACTCCCTGCAAAAAGGGAAACACTGTCTGCAGTTGCAAACTTATGACAACTACTTGAATTGTGTTTTCAAAAAAGAAGCGCAGACCTGAACATCATTTTTAACATGTTAATAAGTATGCTAATTGAATGGGCTGTTGACATTACTGCATTAGCTACTGCATGACAGAGGAAATTATTTATGCAAATACAGAAGGCTAAAAATGAAGGGAATTAGCTGAGTGCAGTGGGGGAAAAATCCGCACATGGATTTAATATAATTTGCTTCATTATCAGAAAGTGTTTGCACATACATTATTAAAAAAATGATGGGATGTGTAAATTAGTTCAAAAATTATTTTATTCTAAAAGTGTCATTTAACTGAAATAAATGCATAGAAACAACATGTCACTGGGGGAAAAAATCATCACTCTGTCTGCCGTTTTTTTTATTGAACAAAAAAAAAAAACACATGCCTATTATGTATGTATAAGGCTTTAATAATGAACATTTAAACTCTAATACTCAGGTCAATACCAAGAATGTCAACTATCAAACTGTAAAGATACTGTAAGGGGTGACAATATGACAATGAGACACAATTGAATCCATGTATAAAGAATAGAATACATTTTTAAAGTCCACCAGAGGTAAGTAAGTAAGTAAGTAAGTACCGTAAATTCCGGACTATTGAGCGCACCTGGATATAAGCCGCACCGGCTAAAAATAGGTAAAAAAATGTATTTGTACATATATAAGCCGCACTTGATTATAAGCCGCAGGTGTCCACGCTATAACAAGAGCTATTTACACAGAAAGACGTGACACAAAGACATTTTTTTAACTTTTAATGAAATACGTACTACTGGTAACATCCGCAAATACGAAGCCTACTGTAAATCCTTTATCAAACAGTGTCTGTAACACGGCTGATGGAAAAGATTACCGTAATATATTTCACAGGAAAAAGTCCATCCATTCACTGCCTCAGAATGACTTCATTACTCACTTCCTCAGTCTCTTTTTCGTTGTCGCTGTCAGTGTCAACTTTACGTGCAGCAGCTCTATTTCCTTCTTTGACAGCCAGTTCGATCGCCTTTAACTTGAAAGCTGCATCATATGTATTTCTCCGTTTGTTTTCCATCATGAGGGTGCGTGCATAAAGCGCAAAATGACTGATATTAAGATCCGATGTGACGAAGGCACAAGCTCATTGTCCCGCAAGAAAAATCCATAAATAAGCCGCATCGTTTTAAAAGCCGCTGTGTTAAAAACCGCGACAAAAAGTAGCGGCTTATAGTCCGAAATTTACGGTAAGTAAGTAAGTAAGTAAGTAAGTAAGTAAGTAAGTAAGTAAGTAAGTCAGTAAGTAAGTATTTTTTTATTTATATAGCACCTTTCTCAGGCAGAGGCCACACAGTGCTGTGAGTGTAAGGCTGGATCAGATCCCTGATATAAGAGGGAGCCTGACCACGCAAGGCTCTGAAAGCCAGAACCAGAATTTTAAACCTGAACCTATAGGACACTGGCAGCCAGTGAAGTTCTTTCAGAATAGGGGATATGTGGGTCCTCCTAGATGTGCGGGTCAGAATTCTTGCTGCAGAATTTTGAATTAATTGGAGTTTAGAGAGCTCGTTTTTGTTTAGACAGGAAACAAACTGTTTCAGTAGTCTAAACGTGAAGACACAAAAGAGTGGATAATGAGTTTGGAGATTTTCCTCAGTTGAAGGAAGAAGTTCCTCGTCAGCTGCTTAGAGTGCTGCACTAAAGACATGTCTTTGTCGAAGATAACTCCCAGGTTTCTAAGACGAGGCTTCACAGACTGGCTTAGGTCCCCAAAGAACTGCTTAATCCCTGGAATTGAGTCATCAGGGGCAACAACCAATGTTTCTGTTTTGTCTGCATTGAGCTGCAGAGAATTTTCGCTCAGCCATTGTTTAATTTCCATCAGACAATGACGTAGGGAGTTTAGCTTCCGGATCTCGGATGGCTTAAAAGACCAGTACAGCTGGATATCATCAGTAAATAGGTGGAAAAAAACATCACCAAACCTTCGAATGATCTTTCCCAGACGGATCAAATAAAACAAAAACAAAAAAACAGGACCCAAAACGGAACCTTGAGGCACTCCACACAACAAGTCAGCAGATTCTGACCTTATTTGGTTAACTGCTACACTGAAGCTACAACTAGATAAATAAGAGGAGAACCATTTTAGAACTGATCCCTACAGTCCAACTAGATCCCTTAGTCTTCTCAGCAGAATCTGATGGTCAAGTGCCAAGAGAACTAGAACAGTGCACTTTCCGGAGTCAGCAACCATCATAATGTCGCTGGACACTATCAGTAAGGCCGTTTCCGTAGAGTGTTGAATACGGAAACTGGACTGAAGCAGCTTATGGATGTTGCTTTGATCCAGGAAAAGGGTCAAATGTTTACAGAGTTGTTTAGACAACTGCTTCTCAAGGATCTTAGACAGGAAGGGGAGCTTAGAAATAGGCCTAAAACTATTGAGATCTGTTTGGTCTAGGCCTTTTTTTAGTAGAAGTGAAAATTTCCCTTAAGCATGGTTCACACTGCATTCTTCTTGTGAGATTTTAATGCTTTGTGCAGAGAGGACAAAACATAAAAAATCAAAAAACAAATCATAAAGTGTTTGGTGAAGAAATGTTTGGGGAGATGCGGACAACATGGGTTGTATATTCTTCAGTGAGAGCTGGATGGTCAGATTAAACAGTTGTCAGGTGCATCTGCGTGGGTTGCTGCCCGCGGCCACTACTAGACTGATAACTGTCCTCCCTCGTTTCTCTGGGTGATTGTAGTCACAAACAACTTCTGCCAGACCCTTCCATGCCAAAATCGTCAAGATTTTAACTTCTAAATGTTTGAAATTAATCAAGATTTGATCATTGTACCACTCACACTAGAAGATAATCTGGGCAGATAACCGGTTACGAGCAGCCTTTAGTCAGGACCAACCCTGCCTGCGATTATCAGAAAAGGAAGAATCCGACTTCAAATTGGCCCGATTATCCGTCAGTGTGAGCTTTAGGCTCTCTAGATATAAAAAACAGTATAAAAACATTCAGTCAATTACACAATCAACAGCAGCTATAGGTTCACACCTTAAACAGTTCATGTCATGGATATTAATATTTACTGTATATTACTGGTTCTCCATAGGAAACATTTTAATGAAGTCAACAGACAAAAACAATCAACTCTCTATTAAGTATAGGTAAACACAAACATCTATCCATCTGTCTGTAGCATCTACTGTATAATATCACATCTGTTTGTCTATCATTTTACTTTGATTTCCTGCAGCTATTTTAAAGGCTGTGTTCTGTAAGGATATTTATTACATGCAAGTTAGCATAAGGTCTCATCATAAAGACTGAAGACTTGAGCTAGTCATTGATTTTATCAATTAAAACATGATCATGTAAGCAACAGACATCCTGTGGCCTTTAATATGCAGCAGTTTTTGAAGTACACTTGTGAGGGTATTTTGGCTGTGTGAATTGGCTAAAGCCTCCTCACATTTCACTGCTTCTTTAGACGTAGGTCATGCAGTCGTTTCATCACCCAGAGTGCTGACATCCATCTGTAGAACTACTGGTTTATCCTCACGGTCAGGATCCTCATTTCTCTGTCAGAGTGGAACCAGGCCCTGGAGGGCTGTTGGGGCCATTTACCAACAGGGTAAGACATATGGCATATAAACACGTAACTACTCACATGTGCACATGCACACACACAACCACACTGAGCCATTTACCAACATGATGCACACACAAGAGAGAGATGGGAAAGTGTCAAAGGAAAATCACATATGGGGAGAGGAAGTGTGCGTTTTCGTGTGTGTGCTCTCCCCCCAGCGGGGACATGACGAGCGTGTGACGGGAGCACAGGGAGCACTGAACTGAGTCATGGTCCCGCAGGGGCAAGTGTGATGACCAAAAGGACCTTTGGGAGAGCAACTTACACTTTACCCATACAGCCTTGTACTCATTCCCAGAGTCATCTCCTTTACAACTCACTAACCTGGCCCCATAAATCTACAGGCAAGGTCCCAGCAGAGCCATAATGCAGACGGACCTTCGAAAAGTAAAAGTTATCATAGACTATCATTCCAATGGGACATTTGGTAGACAAGTTTAATTGTGGAATGTGAGAGAACACATGATGAAGTTACATTCTCTAAGCTCTATTGTATATCCCTCGCAACCTTTAATTACCACTTCCTCCAAACTGAGAATGTTCTCAACAATCAACAAAGATTCAATAAATCCACATACATTTAAAAAATCTCAAACTTTAGTTTTTTTTGCAAATTCACCCAATGAGTGTTTCATTATTACCGAAGTCACTTCCTTGTTATAAAAAAAGGCCTTATTGGGTGTTTACTATTAAAAACTAGAGAAAATCGTTTATATCCTTGACGTCCTTGGAACACTGCATGCTGGGGCCCTATCTTTCTTTTCTGTAAAAAAGAAAAGAGGAGCGACAGTATTGTTTAAGACTATCCATTAAAATCATACTAATTATGTCAATTATTCATGTACTCGAGGGATTATTTACCAGTTTCTCTGGTTTGTCTTAGCCACTCACTTAGGCATACCCTAATGTGTTGGGTTTAGTTTGTTTGTCAGAGACTGTATTGCAACTTTTACACCATTAAGAGACTATTTTACTGATGTGTCAATGTTTATTCCAAGAGTACCACCAGTGAATCAGTGTCTTCACCACCTCTGGATTGCAGTATTCACAGTTCAAAAGCCTAAAGCAATACCAGCAACAGGACTGCAGCTGTGTATGACACATGTTTACCAATCCCCCTCCTCTATGCTTGATTTCACTCCTTCTCACCCTTCATTTAACTCCTCATCTTTGACTTTTTTCATGTTGCTCCTACCATCCCTCTCTGAACAGGTGATCCACCCAGAAGGCAGGTTTTTGCACAGTCCATGCTGCTTGCTCCTCAAACTTGATTGAAACTACATATGTGAGTGACAACCAGAGACATGTGCCCCGAAAGCAGCCGGCACAAACAGAGGATGAGCGCTTATAGAAGAGTTCAAGCTCAGGGAGAGGAGGTGGAAAGAAGCCAGGGGCAACTGAAGAGAAAGTCTTCTTAAATCTTACTCTAACCCTAAACCTCACCCTGACAAGTTGGACAGGATTGTACAACATAGCAATTTGAAAAACTACATTGAAACTTGCAGAACACTACATGTTTAGGCCATATTACAGTAATATTCAGATATCTATATTTTCTTAAAAACTATTTTAGGATATTTATTCAATATTAAAGAAGTATGGTTTTGTTCAACTCAAATTCATAGGGAGGAGGTCTAGAAAGCAAAGGGAATTAAAAGAGATACTTATGTTTGTTGTGCAAAACATGACTGGCCCTCCATATAGCTTCGAATAGTGACATAAATAGTGAGATTTCAACACTGAGCTATAAATCACAACCCATGCTGTAACATTATACAGCAGCACTATTACTATATGCATTGTGGGGACACATCAAAATTATTTTAGGCCCCTTTATACATGCACTCCAGACAATTTCCCCAAAAAATCATAGACAGGCTGGCCCTGACATTTTCCACAATCGCCTTTTCCACATGACCCTGAAAACAGCAGATTGTTCATGTTGGAAGGGGGAGGCCAAGCCACCTGGATGCTGAAAAAGTCACAAAATAATCATTATCAAGATTATCCAAGATTATCTTGAGAACTTTTTAGAATGACGTTGGTAAAAACTAATCTAGATGCAGTGGGGCTGCAAAATGTGTACATGTGATTGTGAATTCATACGTGAAGCACCCTGACACCTTAAAGTAAATGTTTCATGACTGTCATACTTGTATAAGAAGGGCTTCAATTGGGGATAACAGTGAGGTTTAAAAAGGAAATACCTACATGACCCAGCTAACCGATGAAAAGTCACTTTTCAATTTGGTTAAAAACCTTTTTGATTGAAAGTCAAAACATATCTGCTAAGACAAGCCAGAAAAAAAAAAAAAGAAAAAAAAAAAAAATTACCAGGGATTGTAAGGGGAATTGGTTGCATGTAAAAAATGTTTTTTATAATTTTGGGTTTGTTTAAAATTGATTGACACTTACCATTGATAACTCAAAACTTTTCTTTTTGCAGTTTTTCTGCACACTGATCAAGTTTCTCAGGGTTCAAGATGGTTGGAATCTCTTGTGGCCCATACACTTAATGTTGGCAAGTATCTCATAAACTCTATATCCCTTTTATAAATATCCCTTTAAGCTGCTAAAGAGTATTTGGAAAGGTTGCTTTAAAGGTCTCATATTCTGCTGGTGTCTGGTTATGCTCTTTAGTGTGTTTTCCAGGCGTCTTGTGCATAATTAGACACTTGTCATCAATGACGTCTATGACAAATTCAAAGTCTGGGGAAACACATCTTCTCCTATGTCTTCATGTTAGCTGAAGCAGTAGCTGCATGTAGCGCTCGGTCCCTTGCCCCCCCGAATGAAATTTGCCAATGTGATATCACTGATTCAAGCCCATTGGTTCGTTGTAGCAAGACCAAGCTAATGCTGCACACCAATCTGACATCCGTGCTGAGCGACTGACCAATTACAACAGAGACCCTGATCGTGGGGGATTCAGAGTGTTGAGAGATGCAGCTTGGAGAGGCAGTGCATGAAAATAGAACAATATTCGAACAATAGGGATTGTGAACGTACTTTAGTAGGCACACAAATTAGATAAATAAACCTCAAAAAGGGCATAATACCAGACCTGTAATGAACACCAGAGCACTACTTACACCACCCAAAGGTGGGCAGAAATAAAATCCATCAGGTCTAAATCTAACATCGACATCAGCGTACACTGAGCCCTGACTCCAGCAGTTTGTTCCATTACCATTCCAGCGGATTTATCTAGAATATGCCTTTTCCAGCTCATTATGCCCACTTTAGCTTCCCATAAGGTCATTAATCCCAATCACTGTGTTCATTTTCACACATGCCAAACCATTATTCCACACTTGGCATATCTTTTTACCCTTCTGTAATGCTTGCTCCATGTCCCCGTGCACAAACTCCTACACACACTCGCACGTATCGCCACAGTCTCCCTGTACTTAGTCATTCTGTTTGTGACACACTGTCTCAGATTGCATAATGACGTTAAATACTGCAAGGGAGGATCAGGAGATGGTAATGATAAGAGAAAATATTGCCAAATATCGGCCTATGGACTTTAAATTGATCTGGGATGACACAATTGAGCAACCCCGTAGTACTGTGGGCTAGACTTGTGAAGCAGCTTGTTTGATTTTGCCCTCACGCAGAAAAAACTGTCATGCTGGAGAGCTTAACAGAATCAGCGGTCGATCCTCTATTGAGATAAATGCTGTTTTAAGAATCTTTTTCAAAATCTGCAGAGTAGGAAAATAGAACACAATTTTTTCCCCCCCATTCTCAGGTTTTCATTTGTTTCTCCAGTTGTTGGTCCTGAAACAATGACGGTCACAGATACTGAGTTCATTAACATTTCAGAGGACATACGTAAGTTATGTATATGCGTGCTCTGGTTTTAAATATGTGCACATCAGAATGCCTGTTAGTTTCTTTATTTGTAATTTAGAGCCATGATCAATGCCAGGGTGCTCCGTAGTGCTTTCAGCTTTGGGGAGTCAGTTACTTGGTTGCAGAGATGCTAACGAGCAGAGCAATAGGATGGGGGATCTGAACGCAGAATCAGAGAGAGAGAAGATAAAGAGAGAAGATGATCAATGAGTGTGATTTGTTCCAATGTGCTGTGCTCCAGGGATTCATCTCTCTTGTTCAAGGGGCGTTCCAGGCCGTGTGCTTGGTTGTTACAGAGAACAAGTAGTAACAAGCACAGTTAAAGAAGTATAGTTCTGTAGAACAAAAGAACCAAGCGAGTTATTTGTTTTACAGTAGCATGGAAGCCTCTAGTCTTCATACATACTGATGCTTACACTCACTGTTGGCAGCTTAGTATTCATACTAGTCCACATGGCTGTGAGGGAATAGCCCCGCAGTGGATGCAGAGAAGAAGCATTATAGAAAAACTCATTTGAAGGGAACGCATGACCACAGGACCACATGAAGCTCACCTGCTGGCCTGAATAAAAGATCATGCTGGACTCTTTGAATAGTTAGTTGTAAGTGTGTTTGCAAGAAGAAGAAAAAAAAACAGGAACAGGGATGGAATAAAATTAGTGTTGCATTATAAGTGCATCACACTATTTTCCCTAAAAGCAACACTTCTCAATCTAGATGTATTTTGGTGAATGAATGAATACGATGCATCCAATTTTACTTGTTTTTCAGTTTCATAAAGCTGTTGGATTTTGGTTGAAATAGTTTTTTCTGCACAGCAGCTTGAAAGTTGGATCACATGTTATCTGTAGCACATTTTCAAACGACCTTATCTTTGACCACTAATAGTGGTCTACAATCCAGAGCATTCAATTTAGCGAGTGAATTTGTAAGTTTATCAGATGTTGAATTACTAATTTTGGTCCTGAAGCCGGTCATTTGGTCGACTTTGGGCTGCAAATGCTTCTTGTTTGCACAAAATGACAAAAAGACGAGCATTCACTTCTGACTTAAAAGGTTATGAAAATATTTGCGTCCATCTGGTTGTAGTTTCTTGTGATCAATGGATGCTGGTGATTTTTTAATTATTTACAAATGGTATTGTAAACCTGCTCTGTACTGAAGTATTTTTCATGTCATGATGTGAGGCTATATAAATACGAACATAGTTGATTGTTAAGTCCGGACCAATGTACTGTACACCCGAAGAATGAAACCTGGTCAAAGTATTGCTTGCTCAAGTTTTAAATTGCCAAAAACAAAAGTTCTGTAACTGACACAGCTTGTGTGAATGAAATGATTCCAAACAGCAGCACATGAAATATGTCATGCATCACAGTACCTCAGATCATGATCCTGTTCTTTGCCAGACAATCCCCTGTGTGAACGCTTGTGTCTTCCAAAGCCCCTCAGTCAGGGGAACACTGCCTTTAATTCCACTGAGGGCACTGACCTCCTTTTCCCCTGTCTACTCTCTGTCTCTGACATGAATTTCCTAAAGGCACTGAGATGAGTTTAGCCCATTTTCTTTCATTTTGTGGAGGTCAGACAGGAGGAACACCTGTGGGATTCACCCTTTGAGAGGGAAAAAAGCACCAATTGTACTTTCCAATTCTTCACTTCCCTTGTCCCTCTTTGCCACCCCTATTTAACCAAGGTCAAGAAGATTTTTGACGGCACTCCCATTTCCCAGTTTGCCCTACTGGCTTTGATTTCATGTCTCGAACCAAATTGTTATGCAGCAACTCAAAGTATGGATATGTTTGGAAGGTCCACCCCTGCATTTATTCTACTTCACACATCCACAATTTATTCTTTTTTTTAAATGTTGGAGCAGGATGATCGTGAATAAAACATTATTAGTCACAGACACTGGAGAGATTCGCCTCACATTGAACTCTTTAAAAATAAATTCTCATAACAGGCCAGCTCAATAAAGTGACTGACCCTTTCATTGACTCTTAAAAATCATTGTATCACAGACACTTACAATAATACACCCAAAAGATTACAGATCACACAGCCTTTGTATCTTTAGAAGTTTGTTTTTGAGTGTAGAGATATATTCTGGGGAATAAGTTGAAATTCTCTCAACGTGTCTCAAGTTATCTGTTGTGCTAATTTCAACTATTTAAGTTCAACTAAAACTTCACTGGGTGCACCGTCATTTACGATCTCTGTGATGTTATCAGTTTTGAAATGCGCCACTGGAAGTGTATAGCCCCTTAATTGGGACAAAGCCAGTATGAATTTGTTAAAACCTCAATCAAAACTAAGTAAGTCAAGTAAGCAAAGTAGGGGTGCCAGTTGGCCGATTGGTTAAGATGCATTCTCTATGTTCATAGGCTGCACTCCTGTTTTATCCAATTATCTATAAAGTTTGGATGCATGCAATCATGTATATGAATGTCTGATCATATTAATGGTAGTTAACATCCAATAAGTCTCAAATTTAATTACAAAAAATGAAAGGAAGCAAATTAAAAGAAGACTATTAGAATTGCTTATAATTTCAATATAATAGTTGGAATTGCTTATAATTTCAATATGATAGTTGGAATTGCTTATAATTTCAATATGATAGTTTTTAGATTCATTTAAATATTATTCAGTTGTATTTTGTCAAAGCAATATGGCTTCTTATTCTTACAAAACAATATTGCTTTTTATTCTAACAATAAAACTGTAATTATTCATTTTCGTTAAACGTGTTTAAGCAGTCACATGTAACAACAGTAACAGCTGTTGACATTGACCACTTAACTCTGATGACAGGATGTTTTTTTTATCTGTGTGGTACCTTTTAAGAGGTTCAATCTCTCGAGACTAAATTGAAATATAATTTATTTTCATGCTCTTGGCCAATGATACGCCCTCATACTGTGTGCTAATTTGTAATAATCGATCTGTCAGAGCTCACAGATGTAACACATGTTTATTTTTTTTCCTCCTTCCCCCCCTTATGTGCTGCTGCTCAAACTATAATTATGTCCTTCAATGTCCAAACCACATGACTTGGAAGGAGCTTAAACAATCAATTCCAGTAGTGAGTTCGTATTGAGTTTTAATCAAGATTTCTACTCAGCTCCGTCTTCTCTCACGGTTGCCTGGCTGGCAGATTTCACAGGTCAAGGAACCATTCAGAAGGCTTTAATTAGCTTTCTCAAGCTAATGAGTTCTCAGGCATCATACAAATTGTTCTGTCAAACCCTGACTTTGAGCCAGTTCTTGGATGGTTTGGGTGTGAGATCGACAGACTAAAGGACTTTTAATCATGTTCAAATTCATTAGCTCCCAAATGAGTAATGTTTCATTCTTCTAAGACATTCTGCACCTTTTTTTTTCATAGTTTATGCTACCTTCCTTCCCCTTTCAAGGCACCCCTCCCTGTTTGGTGTGATTTCTAACATCATTATTATGGATTTATCTGTCCCAGGCACATTTTGGGTGAACATTGTATTACAAAGTTTTTAGACTTGGTGTATGGAAAGGCAAACCATTAAAAGGCTAAATTCAGAGTGTGGAGTACATTCAACCATTAAATGCCTCCATGAAGCCCAGACAAAATATGAGCTTTGGTTTAAAGAAGAAATATGGTGGTCTGACCTCATTTCCTTTTCTCCAAATCTAATTCAGCTAGGCCTAGATGGGGATGGTATTGCCTAAACTGATAACTTGATGGACCTAAAATGTCTCAGTTTCTCGAGGAATTGAATTTCAATCATGTGCACAGTAAATATAGGGGAGATTCATGTGGATGTGCGTGGAAAAAGGGTATAACAAGGCGGCTGCAGCAGCAGTCGCTTTACACTTTGTCATATCCACAAAGAAAGCATTAGGGTTTTGACCCACTTTGAGCAGAGCCAGAATACTGCTGCTGGTCTCTCATGCTGTATAATAATAATCATCTTTGTCAACCTTGTTCCAACTGCCATTATAGTCATATTCATGAGTGAAATTTGCCCCGGGATTATTTGGCTGTTATTAATTTTATGACTGTTTATGATTCATGTGTCATGCTTTTTGAAACTGACTGGGTTTAGGAAAAAAAAATAAAAGTCACACAGTAAAATCTCATTTTTTTCCCCTCTCTCCATCTTTGTCTCCCTATTTCTTCATCTCTCTTTCTCTGGCTAGCTTGTGATGTGGGACTGATAGAGTTTGGAGCACAGCCACTCGCTGTCAGTTCCCAGCTAATGGAATCAACATGGTTGACGGATAAACCCAACGAAAATAAGTTGTCAGAGAGCTGCGGGCCCTTCATCAACCTTCCAGCCAAATATGGTGTTGCCTTGACCCCTCCCAATGCTATATCAGAAGGGTGTTCCATCTTCAGAATGCTGAAATAAGGTTTCACGTTTTTATTTATTAATGGAAACTTTTTGTTCTGGGTGACATAAGGAATTTGGTAGTAGTAGTTCTTGCGATCAGAAAGACCCTCTGAGAGATGGGTTTAGCCTTCAGAATTTTGAGTTCGGTTAACCCTTTATCGGGCAAGTGACTACTTTTGGTACTTTCTATACACATTACATATGGCCACCCTTCTGCACCCTAAGGTCGAAAAGCATGTGATCCTCACTCAGCCAATCAGAAGAGATCACCCTATTTGGAACCAAATATGGTAACTTTGTCAATGTTTATTTTTCTACATGAAACATTTTTTGAAAAAAGTTTTAACAGATATAAAGTTCTGTTATGTCCCCCAATATCACTGAGGTTGAATTTTGAATTTCAAAGTATTTCAATGAGTGCCCTATAAAGGGTTAAAATAGTTTGACATTTTGAGAAATATCACAATTTTATACCACATAATGCTAACATCTGTTCAATGCAACAACATGTAGAATTAGAGCAAATGTTGGGATGAACGGTGAAGTTCCCCAAATGGCCAGAAGGCTCCATATTTAAATGCCCAACCTAAGGTTTACAGCCTTTTAACTTTACAGGCATTGACTTTTTATTGATCGCAACTTTTTTACAGATTTATTTATGCTTGCTGTAATGCATAGATGCTGCTAACTGTCTGTGTCGAGTCACTTCAAAGAAAGCAAAGTGCAGTGTGGTTTATGAGCTGTCTCCAGTCCAGCTTTTCAAAAACCCAAGTCAAAAGGTCACAACCCATTATTTAATCATATTTAATCAGCATATCTGCTGCTCTCACTATACCCATCTTGTTAATTTGTTAATTGTGTGTCAGATAATTATTTATTTGAGATAGCCTGTGCAAGGATGTTAAAGTGATTTGCTATTTGATGCATGGAGGATGTCAGGCCATCCAAATATCTATGTGAGCAAGCAAGCAAGCAGGAGTCGGTCAGTCATCATAAAAATAATCTAATTCTGTGTGATACACAGTGGTAGTGCATTGCCAGCTAATAAATAAGCCACAGGCACACAACTTTGATAACTATAGCTATACTCTCCAGCTCCAGCCTCCCTGCCAAATGTGTTCACTTCTGGCCCTGAAAACCATTGTGATGGTCGCTAAGATGCCATATTTCTGATGTCCATTATCTAACTACCTGATGGCTTCAGATTTATTGTATGCTTACATATGTGAATATTCTCAACCAAGGGAATAACCTAATAGGCCAAATGCTTTACTCTTTTGTTCGGCTCGGAGGTAAATACATATACAATAGAAAGTTAAGAGGCTATCAATTAACAGGAGGACAAAATGATGTGCAATGCAGCAGACAAATTGGAAGATAACACAAGCAAGGCAAAGGTATACCAGAGTTTAAACACAGGGCTGAATACCAGAAGCATAAACAAGGACTGTATGTGTGTCCAGTCAAATAACTCTCACTGCTGTGTACCTTCCACAAGGCAGCGCAAAATTCCCTCGACCACCTCTGGCCAGCAGAGATAGACGGGAGAGGAGAGAATGAAGAGAGTGAGCTGCGTCTCAGCTGAAAACACGATGGCATTATGTGCACTCTATCCTTGAAATGTATCAAATGCTCTCCCTACCTTAAAGGATACACTGTTCTTTATTGGAACGCTGCCTGTAGATGGATTTAATCAATACTGTAATGTCTGTGAGAAAAGGGAATTCTCTAAATAGGACTGAATTCACCTTTGACTTATTACAAGAGTAATACGTAATCTCACAGTTGTCCCTGAAGAGATTTAACAAAAAACAAAGCAAACAAAAAAAAAACTGGTGTCCACACTATTTGTTAGAAGTAGAGCTGTAAACAAGAAAATACCTCCTGGATAGAATTTGTCTAAATTCACAGCGGTTTGGTTTTTTTTCCCAGAGATTTTCTCCCATGACATAACCTTCACCCTGTTGCCAGAATCCATGAAAGCAGTCGTGCTCAGTACAAGGCTGCTCGCTCGAGCGGAATCGATGGATCTTGGGCTAATCTGTCGAACTCAAGCTGTTGCTGTGGTCTCCTTCATCTGCTGTTCATTTCAAGAAAGGGCCACCCGTTTTTTTTTTTTTAAACATCATCTTCATTAACAAGAGACGCGCAATGTTGACAAGTAGCAGAACTAGGTCAAGGATTTCACACATCCACAGCATGCCTGATCTTTCTTGCGCAGTACATTGGCGCTCCACCAGGAGCCACTGTAGATCTATGTTGCAGAGACGGGCAGATTGAGGATACAGAGTAGTGTGCATGCAAGGAGGTAAAATGAGCTCAATGTATTAGATCAGCCACCCCACTGGTTTTGTATACCGTCAGCTGTGCTCTATAACCCGCTTGACAAGATTAAAAGTCCAAACATATAAACAAATAGACAATCTGCATCCCAGCTTGCTCAGTCTCATCCCTCTCCATCTTTTTCTGCGCCTTGTGAACCACAAATGAGACGCAGTAGATAGAGTGTTGGAGCATCATTTTAGGGCTCCTTATTAAATCACAAAATGTGACCCACTTTAATGCTGTGCTGACTACTCAAAGATACACGTGCTGCTAATATTTCAGGAGACTCTTATGTTCATAAATCTTCAATAAAACTCCATGTATGTAGGAAGACTCAACGCCAAAACCTGTCCGTGCCTGGCTTGGAAGCGCTGGTGCATGACTGTGCCATTGTTTGCAAGCAATGTGAGAAAAAGAAAGTGAGACAGGGAGAAATGACTGATGACAGATCCACATTGCTCAGCAGCACATCTCTCACTACACAGCCAGGCAGCTAGTATTCCTCCAAGCTAAGGCATCCATCCAACCGTCCTCTTGCACGGCTGTTTTGTGTTTATTTTGTTTTGTTCTGACATGTTAATGGGACAGCTGATGGACTGGCACTCAGGTCCAGGTACAGGGTTAAAGGGGCTTCTCGGTTTATTCTATTCCGACAGCAAGGTCAGCTCGTTCATAGCTCACCTAACTTCTCCTCTTTTTCTCTCCATCTCTATTTCTGCTCACTCTGATTCTTCTAGCCCGATTTCTGCCTTCGTCTCATTCACTTCAATCACCCACGGTGTGTTTTTTGGGCATGCCTGACTCGGCTCATTTCCCCTGTCATGTTCATTGCTCTCTTGAAACATTTTTCCAATGATAGCCTGATAGCTGGAAGGTAAGTAGGGACAACAAAATAGCCGAGATGAACTTTGACGCAATATGCTGTTATACCCTTAAACGTAAGTAAGTAAAGCTAAAGTAACACCTTCTGCAAAGGAGGGAAAAAGCTAAAGGGTACACAAGCTTTATGAAACTTACAGAACTAATACTAGAGAAGAGTTTCTACAGCCTGATCATGAAGTAAGTACATTGAATGAATATACAAACTCAGCAAAGACGGAAGCAGTCAATCTGTACTGCTGGCACAGAAATCTGGTTCAAGTATTTCTTTCTGCAAGACTCACGCTTGACATTCAAACTAAGGGAAACTTGTATTATGTTGCAGATTATAAACAAATGCAACACACTTAAATGGTTGCATTCTACACCATATCCTTCGTTGCTGAAATTGTCAGTATTAATGGCAGACCAGGAGTGCCACAACACATGAGGTATCCCCCCTTTTTTTGCCAGTTCTTTCATCTCCAACAAGCCTGAAAGCAAATAGCAACTGACTGACCTGAAATACAGACAGGTCATGTGTGCGTGTGTGTGGTAGTGTTTGTTACACTGCAAACGCATCAGAGTGGAGAAAACCTCAAACCTAAACTTTGCATGGGGATGCATTATTTCACAGGGTTAATATTGAATACTTCATGGCATATTTTTTCAGTGTTGAACTTTGCAGAGAATCCCCTCAACGTTCATTTAGAATGTGTGGTGTTCAATGTGGGAACCAGATGTTCAAATAAAACTAAATACCACAGATTCAGGACGACAGAGTGATCTATCCAATGTATAGACCTCTCGATGTTGATGGGAATGCTTCCTATCCATAGGGCAGAATGTACAGTTTGTTTAGTTTTATGAGAATTATGACAATAAAATTGTAAATAATTGTTTGAAGCAGCTGAAAATACAAGGTTTGCTTTTATCTTACCATTTTCATTTCCTAACTTTTCAATAAAATTATTGGTTCCACTCACAGTGTTATCTACATAGACACACTATGCACTCACTTCTTAAGTAGCCGACATTTTCTTTATTTTTAGCTGTTAGCCTAACCCTGTTTTCAATATTATTGTAGCAGCTTGGTTATTGTAGCAGTTGGTTAGACAAGCTGTATATAAAATCTACAAAGATTCTGAAATTTTCAGCAGGCACGTTTGTTTGAAACATGCATGAAGGATAATTTAATTGCTGAGATCATTTACCTGCATTGTGTGAACATCAATTAGAGCAGGGTAATGTAACCCTGGTATTAATACCTATACTTATACTGATATTTAGATGTAATGTAAAGGAGAAAAGCCAAAATGCTAAAAAAAAAAAAAAAAAACACAGAAGAGTTGTCTCAGACACTGAATAAAACATTTCCAATTATAATTGTTTTAAAAAAGCTTCTTACCTTCACATAAATTAAGCTATTTTCAAACAGTCATCTTCTATCTAAATGGTGCAGAATGAGAAAGGGAGTCTAATATCTGCCTGTATTATTACTGCACTAGATCTGTTCCTTATTCTCTTTCCTTCTTTTAGGGGTCAAGACTGAAGCTAAATAAGACACCGGGAGGAATATAAATTCAACAAGAACTATAAGGCTAACTTAACTACAATAAATGCACATTTATGTTAAGTTGGGAAGGTTGAGCTATAGGAAAGAAGTTGAGGTGGTTAATTGGGGAAGAAATATGTTTGTATGTTGCAGCCTAACACCTTTTGCTAAATGAGTAAATATGAATGCATACATTTCTGCTAATAAAGAGGCATAGAATTTTTGATTCATATAAGTCCATAAAAAAGCTACCATAAACAGTGGTCGGATGTAGCCATCAGCCAGACCATTACCATTACCCCATAAACTCAACATATCATAAAACCTCTAAATATAGACAAAAACAGAATGATGGAAAGAGAGGAAAGAAAGAGAAGCAGAAAATAGAGCCTGTTTTCTGCCAATCCCTAATTATCTCCCCTCATTTATTTACTCTGCATCCATCCCTTTAAAGCTACAGGGCCTTTAACACCCTTAATCAACCTCTCCCCCCAGCAGGGCCTGCAGCAGGCATCTTCACTCGCCTACGTAATTGACTCTTCATGTTTGAGAGGCAATAAAAGTTTATGACTATTAAACATAACATCAAGCGGGCTGTCTTTTTTTTCCCACAAAACTATTAGGGGTGGGAAGGCACGTTGTTTACCGATAATTAATTGCTTACTCTAGGGATGCCTAATTACCAATGGTTGGTGTTATTAGCTTATTAGCGCGTGGATTTGACAGCCCTGAAATGCTGTCAGACAGCTGACAGAAGAAAAGATTGGGCGTCCATTGGTGCTTGTAGGTACTAACATAATTTGTCTTTGTCTTTTTGGAGTACGGTACACACTAAGCGCAGTCTCAAAGCAAGCAGAAGTGGCAGAGCTAGGAATCCGAAGGCTCCTGCTTGATTTAATAGTGGTGGACTGGAAATAAAAAGGCTAAAGGATAATTGAGTGCTTGTTTAAGCTTAGAAGACATGACTCACGTGATGGATTTTAATGTGATATATGCAGTAGAGTTAGACATATGCCAGTGACATTTAAGTGTTTCCCCACATGTTCCCCACGTGACACTCTGCATTTGACAAATTCTCTTCCAGGTGACACCTGGGGGTCAGAACATATGGGAACTGACAGTAGCCTCTTGTTCCTGGATAAAATTGCAAGTATTTTAGGGTACTGTTTGAAAGTGATAGAAAAAAAAGACAAGGGTGCTGTTCAGTGATCTATCCCTTGGTGCCAACCTTGGCGGCCAAAGTGACAAATTTAGACATAGAGTGTTCTCGACCACCAAATTAGATCAGAGCAATGGGCCATGAAAAACTTGTCTTTGTGTCCCTGGGAGCAAGTGGAAGTCTAACAGACAGATATTCTTCTCAAGATTCAGAAATTCTGTTGATGCTTTAGATTAAGATTTCAGTTTAAGTTGATGATCTAGATTTTGAACTATTTTCACACCTTATTGTGAGGCAGCTTTTTCTTTTTTGCATAGTATCCTCTGACCCACAGAGCTGACATATAGCATGGTTTTCCAGATTAAATCATCATGGTGAAGGAAAAGCCTGTCTCATGTCAAGTTGAAGCAACGGAAATGTACATGTAAACTGATTTACGCTGACTTTTAGGCGGCGAAAATATGTTTCCCATGACCCCATCAACAGCAGTGCATAGCTTAAGCCTCCATGAAAGGTCATAATCTGGCTTCTCCAAACAGGAGCCATGCTGACCGTTGTTGGGGGTTTTTTCTATTAAAGTGATCAGACATTGAAACTCTGCTAAAAGTAGCTACAGCTCAGCTCACAGGCGAAGAAGAGTTAGTTTTCATTGACAGAAGAGTATTTGTCCTTAGGCTTCTCGCCATTACCCCTTAGAATAGTCAGTGTTAGTGGAGTATATATGATATAGATATCATAGAATTCATAATGGAACTGATTTCTATAACATTCTTTGTCTTTGCATTGAGTTGAAGATCAGCATCATTTTTGCTTGAGAGCACCACTAAACTAAACTTGTTATGTTTCTCTTCTAAGGTTAAAGAATGAACTCCAAAATTCTGTCAGACCCCCAGTTGTGACCACTTGTCACCATTTCCATGCTGATTACTCGGCTTTGAAGTGATGTGGAAAAGAGTTTAGATAAAATTATAGATTGTTGGTATTTTTTATTTTCTTTCTCTCTTAAAAAGACATTCTCAAAACAAAAACTAAAATAACTGGTCTCATGTTCTTGTATATTCAAAATTCAGTCTAAAAAAAACATCCATGACAGATACTCAAGGCAAGAGAGCTGGCAAGGCAATACCGGAGAAGGAGAATGGAAAGAGAAAATAATAACAGGGTAAGAGACATTATTTCCCCCATTTCTCAGCACAGGCAGCAATTCAAGAGCAGATTATTTCTCTAAGTGCTTCGGAAGAGGTCGTGCAGAAGCTTAAGATAACTTGTTGCATTATTGAAAGGGAGAATGTGAATAGTACCACTTCCTGTTACTCTGATCTGTCGGGGCAAAGTCAAAGGATAAAAATTGTCCTTGTATGTATATGTGTGTCTGTATGTGTGTGTGTGTGTGTGTGTGTGTGTGTGCACGTTGGTGTGTGTGTGTGTCTTGGTGTGTGCGTGTGTGTCTGTGCGCAGACAAGAACTGATTTTAGTTGGCAAAGCAAAGTTGGTGAGTCATCTTATTTCCAAATTCAAGGATAGACGGTGAGCAGGAATTACTTTTGACAGAGGGATTGGGATCTGAAGGAAGCTGCCTTTTATCAGTTACTTAAAGGAGTTCAAATGTTGTCATTTTACAGTTGCTAATTTGGCTCGGTGGCAGCCGTGTTTGATCAAAGTTTGGCACAATTCAGAGCTCATTCTGATAATCTATGACAAGGCTGGAGCTAGCTGATGGAAAGTGTAGACCAATACATTATACAGTACACGAGGCAACTGGAAGTTTAGGTTGGTAACATGCCAGGACGATAATAAAATGTCAAAACTGACTTTGCTATTGCTGCCTCGGGGAAAGAGAGTGAGCAGGGGAGTGATGTGAGCTAGTAACCACAGGTGAGATCAGAACCTGGGAACATGTCGGGAGGACCACTGCCTCCATCCACTGGGAGCATGCACGAACCACTTTGCTACTGGTGCACTCCATTGTCACTTTTTCACTCCATATGTTTCAATCTTCAAAGTTTGCTCTATCTAATGCTTGACATTATTGTTCAGGACAGACAGTGCTTTGATGGATCATTGATTGATCTCACTACCTGCTCCCCTCTCAGGATGAACTTACAGAGCTGTAGTATCAGGAGTCTGATCGATCCGTGGCAGGCTTTTTCCCTACCGACTGATCTTTTTTCGCAAAGATAATGGTTCTGGAGTTGGTAAGCTGTTCAGCACAAGTAACCATGGGGATCCAAACCATTAAGAACTGAACCACTTTAGTAGTGCTAAAAACTCAAAAGTTTACGCTAAAGTTACCTCGATAAGCACAAAATCAGTGTTGTGGTACAGGCTCCAAGTCCAAAATGTGATGTTTGTTCTTTGCTGATCATTTAGGACTAAGGAGAGCCACAATTAATCCAACACTAGATTAGCACTTCGCAACAGTGGCAAAGAAAGACTTCCATTCAAAAGGCAGAAGGCTTGAGAAAAAAAGATGAGCTCGAAGAGGAAAACAGAACCATGGATGTCCATGGTTTTTATTTCCATGACAACATCAGCTGACACATGTAGTAATTTTTTACCCCAAATGTTACATTGATCATTTTCCAAGAATTAAAGAAAAAAAGTTTTCATGGATCTAGTCCTTGAGGTAGAATACATTTGAATTCCTTAAAACTTTCTGTACATTTCATAAGCAGTCGTGTTAAACATAGGAGATGATTTCTGTCTGCCATCTTTTCTTGCTAAGCAATATGGTGAAAAGGATACAAGTTCTTCAGAAGATAGAAGATGGTGGATTTTGTTTTGCATTGGCTCCTTGTCTTTTGAAGGTTATGGTATCTGAGAGACGTAAAAGTATGCAAATTACAGTGTTTGAGATAAAACGTTTCAGTTGGAAGTTCAGAGGCTGCTTGAATCCTCATGGATTTTTCTCCTTCTTCTCAACACTTGGTCTGATAATTAGTGCATTTAAGCGCAGCTGCTTGAAAGTGTTCTCGATGATCAAGGCTTATCTGACTGGAAAACTGCTCTTTTATGAAGGTAACACAACTTGCCCTGAGGCAGGGTTAAAGACTTCAAATGGAAGTTGCTGGTGATCCGTTTGCTAAATATTGTTTGCCTCTAGAAAAAGAAAAAATCAGACAGAAGGTTGAGAGAGAGAAAAAAAAGAAAGTTTTGATAAGAGGCTGGTACTGGACAGACAAGACAAGTTTGGATTTATGTCGTCATGATACACACGAGGAGAAGGACTACCATTGGGACAAGAAAGCCAGAAACCTAAGGGCCATGTCTCTTCTTAACAACTGAGCACAGTCTCATTCAATTACTGTTAACTCACAATCAATACGATGACCTACAACACATGAGTGGAACTTGGCTGCCTTCACTGATGCCTCCATTTTGGAGAAAAAGAAAATCTTCTCCCACTATAGATTTTTCCCTTGTCCTAAGGCTGGTCAATTACATCAATAACTTCCGACAACACCAACAGAGAAAATATAAGGTGAAGGAGCTCCTCTGTGAGTTCAGTTCAGTCCCCTTTTTTTCCCGACGTTCTGCCAGTCAGGATGTAATTTTTTTTTTCTTGTTCTCCATTTTCCTGTTCACAGCCTTCCTGCAATTTTGTAGCCGTCACTCCTGGCAGTGGTGCAGCTTTACCTCACCCCCTCACTCCATCCCACGACAAGATGGAATCACTGCCTAAAGGCTGGCAGCCAGTGAAACCCGGGTTGTATGCTAATGGCAGCTCAGGGGGGCCACAATACCCAGGCAGAGTGTGTGTCAAGCCTCCATGCCAGTGTGAGTTACAGAAGCAGCAGTTTGCAGTAAGCAGCGGGAGGTCTCCATGTAATCACTTCACTTTGTATTCAGCAGACGGCAAAGTCACAAAATATACCTTTTCTTGGAGCTGAGCGCTGATGCATCTGAAGGGAGTTGGGTTTTGGTTGAGTTGTGTTGAGTCAGAGAGACGCTGTATGTCTACACACACACCCATCAATCAAAGGAAGCAGTGTTGTTGCCAAGCTGACGTTCCTATTTTATTAAAACACATGCTGTGGGAGTGTGGTAGGTATCCTCTTTAATACCTGGTAGCTATGCAAAGGTTAAGAGCAGAGGGTTTTTTTATATCACTGTAGAGGTCACATAACGACGGAGGGTCTTCCCGAATGAGCATCATTAGCATCCCTTGTTACTAATCCTTCTATCCTTGCATTGGTT
The DNA here is from genome assembly GCF_947650265.1 of Symphodus melops. NCBI lineage: Eukaryota > Metazoa > Chordata > Actinopteri > Labriformes > Labridae > Symphodus > Symphodus melops. The sequence goes on from NC_136708.1 coordinate 8,805,122, forward strand.
AAATAAATTATTTTTATTCATCTTCAATAAAATCCCCTCTGTGGCGCTAATAAGATTTGCAATTGTTAAGCCTCAACATTAAAAGCGTGCCAAGAGCAGGATTAGACAAAAAAGTTTGCTGGAGCAGTTCAGGCAGACAAAAGACAAGAAACGTGATCGACGTCAGCAGGGAGAAGGATGCTTGCTGCAAATGATTGAAATGTAGCTGATGTGTGGGCAACCATGAAAAAAAAAGAAGAGGTCTATTTTGTCAGCCAAGGCACCGCAACTGGAGCTGGTTCCCTTGCAGAAATATCAGAGGCCCTGGAAACTTTATTCTTTTCGAGATATTTGATGATGCAAGTCATGCAGAGGAATACTGGCCGCCTGTGTGCAAACTCAAAACAATGAAACTTGTTATTCAACACACCTTGGTTTCTGCCTGCCAAGCAATGAAATGTTGGATAGCTATTGATCAGGCCGTCTGTCTTTCTCTGCGTATCTTACCTGATGCATCAAGAAGAGCTAGCAGAGTCATTTTTGATTGGGGGCTGCAAAAGACTTTTGTTTTATTATCAAGTAACATCAAGTAACACGGAAGGAGGAAACTAATGTGGTCTATCGACACAGGACAAGAATTTTATACGTGTAAGGCTTATCAATTAATATTGAAATGCTTACTTATCATCCTGAGCTTTTGTTTTTTGAAAAGGAGAATGTGCATAACGTAGTCATGAGTACCCACTGTCAGTCAAAAATAGATAAGATTTGTCTAGTTTTGAAGGGTTTCATGTAACTTTTAAAGAAGTAAGAATCAGGTAAACATGTTGAATAACCAAACAGGCTGGATCTGTAATGATTAGTTTCCAGGCCACCGGTAGCCTGTATAAAATCCTTCATGTTTTTTAATCTACATACTAATCATTTACAATGATTCAGCCATAAATTACTACACTGACAATGAAATCAACATTTCCCTTCACTGATAAATTCTGTTTCTATGTGGGCCAGTGTTGGCAGACAAACATTTGGATTGGGTATAGTTTTTGTTAGAATTGGATTTAACTACCTTTTTAGTTTTCATGGGAAAGGGTCTCTCTCTTGACATAGTATCTATTGCCAGGTTTGTATTGGCTTTATACAGGTCCAATGCAGTACCGGTGCAGCATCTGGTCCCATGAAAATCTCTACTTTGATTAGTAGGGACATTGTTTGGAGCATGGAAACACAAGGTATGCAAGTGTTGATTATTGCAGTTGTTCCCTATCACAAAAAAAGCCATCTTTTGTTTCAGGAGCATGAGATTAGGATGTCTATATCAAGCTCTTGCTGTTTTCTTACTCCATGTACATCACACCAGTCCTTGGGGCAGACTAAGAAGAACCTATAGGGAAAACATATCCTTTCCAGCCTGAAAATACCTTGGGATGTAGCAGTGCAACACAGGGGATGTGGCTGGGCAGGACTACAACGAACAAGAAAATGGTGTGAATGGACTGATGATTGGCAATTGCAAAGACATTATGGTCACAGAGGCGTCTGTGCCATATATTTCACTTAGTCCGTTATCTCCCAAACAAATCACATTTATGAACCATATATTGCATAGACAGCAAAAATCTCTTAAGGTAACCAGACCTTATTTGAATGCTTTGAACTCATTCTTAATCCAATTCACACTGATCGGCAATGTCTAGGAGCAGCAATAAAGGACAAAATACACAAGAAATGGGCTTTGCACTGAAAAAATTGTCCATTTTACTTCATCCACTAACTTAATCAGCTATAAAATGAGATGGAAGTTTGACCTGTTAATTTGACTGAACTTATACTTGTTCCACTGCTTTCTAATCATTCAGATATCTGTATGAAATGGAAATGTGTTTTCAAGAGCAGGGACTTGTGCAAGGAAAGCACCTCCTTTATGGAGCATGCCAGATGTGATAAAATGAAACAAGGGACATAAGCAGAGCAAATAGATGCAGGCAGACTTCCATGTGATGCAGCGGAATTATTTGGATGGCTGGCAACGGCAAGGAAATGGAGACAGATCTGCATGCCAAACGATTGATTGTTATCCCTGGCTCAGCTGAACACGACCTTTCATTTATATGATAAACAGCTAAATTTAATCCGAGCACTTGTCTTTCCTTTCCTTCTATCCTCTCTCATTTAATGGTGCTGTTGCATAATCTGTCATCTCTCAAGCACTGTGGTTGTACCAGTCTCTCACTCCAAGTCACATTTTGTGATACTATGATCCTGTTGCGTTTAGAAAGAGTAAAATTGAAAGGAGTGGGGGTGGGGCATATGCACAACTTGTCATCAAATTGGCTCCAACATTTGCAGATGCCTGAACTGTGTCTGAGCTAATAGTACCCAATGGCATGACCTGCGGGGGGTGAAAAAGCACATTGTACTGTATGTATGTGTGTGTGTGTGTCCCCCCCACACACACACACACACACATACATACAGTACAATGTGCTTTTTCACCCCCCCCCCGCAGGTCATGCCATTGGGTACTATTAGCTCAATGGGGGGGGGGGGGGGATAATGCACATTTTTATGTAGCCACTTATCCTCCATTAACACTTGCAGTTGTAGGCCCAACCTGAGGTCATGCCCCATTAATGTAAAACATACAGTTTAGCCCTGAACACATTTAGTTAATTAGAAAAAGCTGAAACTAGACCTCTGTGAAGATGAATATGCTAACACCATGCCAGCTAATTATCACTCTGCCAGAAAATATTAAAGTCTGTTAGATAAATAATAATGTGAATATACAGAACTTTTCAAATCAAGTATGAGCAAGGTTTTCCTTTCTTGCCAAATGTTATGTAGGTTTGTTTTTGTTTGACCTTCAATAAGCTATTGTGTGTCTGATGAATTAAAGTTATTTTCTCTACGAAGCCATCAAAAATTAAATAAAAAAATGTATTACAAACTGTTCACAAAGCACAGCTAATGAATCACGACAGGAGCAGAAAGAGAGAGAGAGAGAAAAAGTCACGAAACAGGACAGAAAATTCAAGCAGTGTTTCAAGCCAGAGCAGGATTTAGGCAAATGGAGGGGTACACAAATTCAAATGAAAAGGACAAATCTGCACACATCAAGGTCCGAGGAGATCTTGAAATAAAGTTTCAAGAAAGGGCACAAGCCATAATCGACAAAAAAGGAACATTTTTGTGAAAAAGTTATTTTGGGGTTTTTCTGCGTTCAAAAACAATATATGATTTTTTTTTTTTCAAATGCTGTTGCTTTAACTTAGATGTTTTGATATAACCCACAAACCCCCCACACGCTCCACCCCTTGTGGTTTACAGAACACAGAGTTGCTTGATGTTGGCCGTGAAAATAATGAGGAGCTTTCTTTCTGCACAACACCTTTGACATGTTAAAGCAGTCAGATTCACCAACTGGCAGAGGCATCTGAAAAACCCGAGCTTTACCTTCTGGGGAAAAGAGACTGAGTAAGATCCTGAGAGAGATACATAGATAGATAGAGAGAGAGAGAGAGAGAGAGAGAGAGAGAGAGAGAGAGAGAGATTCAGAGTGATATCGAGAAGTGAAACAGGTAGAATAGCATAAGTCCCCGGTAGAAGAAAATGGATGAAAGACAGCAGAGCGCAACACGAGTGACACGCTCATTCTGATCCACTCATGGATGATTGACAGCGCCACTGGCAGATCCATGAAATACATTTGAGGGGCTAAAAAAAAAACCTTGTGGGCAGCATGGTAGAGGAAACCCCTGTGGGTGATCGGCTCACTGCCTTACCTACTGAATTCTTCAGCTCATATTAGAGTGGACCTCTGTCTCTGATAAAAGACACAGACATGAGCTTGACCCCTGCCTAAGAATCCTTTTTACTCTTACTATGAAAAGACAAAAGCAGCTCAAAGTTATATGTATCGATGTCAAATTTTCTATCGGCATTCACACTTCCTGCATCAGGAAAATAAGCCAGTGGTGCTGCTCGCAGGTGTACGTGTTATCAATTCCAGCTCAATAAACATATTTACTGATTTTAGTTTAACAATTGAAAAAAATGTCTGACAGAAGTTTCCAACATTCCAAGAAGCATGAAAAAACCATGCATGTTTTCAACTCTATATCTTGCTAAGTTTCCAAACTACAATTTTCTATAATCACAGAAAACCCTGGTTTGCACCATTATTATGGAAGATTAACATAAACATGCTGAATGCCATGTCATCTAACTGCCTGACTGTCATTAAACTACACAGGAACTATGTAAAATCACGAGAAAATGTGCGAGGGTATTGAGCTGTGTCAACAAATTAGGAAAACCTTTTCAAGATTGAAGCATCAACAGACACACATTGAAGCTGTTTGAATAGGTTCACACATTTAAAGAAAACCAATGATGTCGATTGCTAATTAGTGCTGCAAGTGCGAAGAGCTTATTCATGCAGCACTTCTCACACTGAACTCAAATAGCAGGGCTTTGCATGTTTAGCTATGGTGCCAATCATACTAGATTACAGTTATACTGACTGAAGAGAGGAGACTATTTATATGCCACAGCTTGGAGCTCAGTTTGATGTTTTAATATCCCATCTCAAATATAAATTACTGTAGTGAAGAGGTCTTTTTGTATGACAACTTAAAGGCTCACTGTATCAGTTTAAACACAAACACTCGGTTTCACTAATAAGAGGGAGTCAGTCTCAATCCTCTGCAATATTTGGCTTCTGTGACCGCGGGGGCAACTCTCTTAAGTCTGAGGAAATTATCTCAAACCAAAGACAGAGTTGACTTGCATTATGGGAAATGTAGGGTCATGGACTTATGAACTTGACCTGTATCTGGGAAATGAAGCTCAACAAACTAAAATATTGATTATAAACATCATCCTTTTTAATGTGCTTTGCCCATAGACAGCTAAAAGCATAGCATGGCCGTAGTTTCAGTAATGTCACCCACTGCTTTCAAAAATCGAGTTCGGAAGCCCAATTATGGTCATCGCGACAAAGACGTCATGGTGTTTTTTGTTTGTTCTTTTACATATCAGAATGTGTCCCCTTGTGAATTCTATCTGTATCTTTTGATCAACCTCGTGAAAGGCAAACAGACCATAAGCCTCAAAACAAACCGCTACAGTAAAATGATTCCACCTATCAGTGAGATCAGTCATGCCACTAATAATGCATTACTCTCAGTCTTAATAAAAAACATTCTACTGTATGGATGAGTAGTATGATAAAAACTGTATAGTTAACCATTAAAAAAAAAGTATATATATTCAGAGAAAATTAGTTTTTATATACCAGCCTGTAAAACTATTTGTCTTATGAATCTAAGTAAAGACGTGATTTTCCTTACTTATTATGTAAATGTTGAACAGTAAATAAATAAGACCCAGTGAGGATTAGTGTGCTTCTCTAATGTTTGCTGCAGCTGAAAATATCTTTGAGTTTGATGCTTGCCTTCATATTCCCCTATTCACTCGTCTCTGTTACTGCACAGGGATGCAATCGCTGCAGCTGGTATTTGGGATGTTTGAAGATGCACCATGATTTCCTGAGAGATGGCCAGTGGTTGACATCGTGGATGAGTGGCTGTATAAAAACGATTAATGCACTGTGTAGACTTGAGCACTTTCACACAATGGGCAGTTTTGGATCTTTCTCAAATGCCTCTAGATTTATAGCTTTGAGAATTCCCTCTTAACTCGTACTGCGAGTACGAGCTTTCCTATTCACATGTCATTATTAAACGACACTCCGTGAATTTATTTTGAGCACTGCTCGTGTTATAAAACAATTGTCTGTAAAAAATAAAGAAAAGCTCATAATGAAACAACAAATCATGAAAAAAAAAAGATCTTCAAAGACTTACTTAAACCGTTAGGTGACTTAGTTAACTCTCCACCCACAAATAGATACACCTTGACATTCCCTAATAAATGTCTCATTTTTGTTCCAGCCTTTAAAGAAGTAGCTACAGAGATCTAGTGGAGTCATCCTCTCTCCTCTTCCTTATTTGGCCTGACTTTGATTCCCTCATTCACCTTATTTTGGCTTGATAACTGATCGGGAGAGGCAACTAATGATAGGAGGGACAGTCACCCATCTGTTGGCTGATGCATTATTGATCCCTGGCTGCTATCAGGGTAAAAAGAGATGATTTCTGTGGGTGGAATCAGAAAGATTATACACCGTGAAAGAAAACAAACAAAAACAAAAAAAACCAACATAAATACACAGCCACATCGGTCTGCCTGTGCATAAAAAGAAGCCACAGGGTTTGTTGGCTGAGTGTTCAATTGTTTTGAAACTTTTTAGAGGGCTATTCCTAGCTACAAGTCCTCTATGTTACCCTGCACAATAAGGCTCTATTAGTCAATTCTGAACCAAATAGCATCTGACACCTCAGTGTCTAGGTAATCACACGAAAAAAAGATATATGCACAAAAGCTCCTTGAGAGCTTTGTTGCGCGTCCTTGATGCGCATGTTATGGCTAAATGAATAAGGCACAATCCTATGTGGCTAACTTAAGAAGTCACCTGTTATAACTGAATAGTCTACTATTCCTAGGTGATTCGGAGCTCACAATAAAATCATCTAACACCCAGACAAGGAGAAACGGTCCGCCTGACCACAGCCAGGATCTATTGCCTAAAAATATCCGTCCCGTAGGATAATTAGGTACCAGTACAACCCCTTAACAGCTACCCCTCTACTGTCGATGCTAGGTGGAAAATCAGCAATCTGTTTAGTGTGCCGTAGTGCGGTGTGTCCATGCTTATCTCCGAGGCTCACGGGGCGTTGTGAAGAAACCCAATCAAAAGAGGAGGATCTTGGAAGATTTTATGAAATTTATTGAAAATTTAAAAAAAAGTCTTTTAAAACTACAATACAAATCAGTAAAGTAAGAATTTATAAAAGGAACAAATAAAAGTTAAAAATAAGATATTAAAAGTTTAAAAAAACAAGTGCCTGAACTCTACATTTTTTCAAAAGTTTCAACCGTCAGAGACTAAGTCCCCAAAAGGGGAAATTTTTGTTCAGAGTGTCGTGGAGTCAGTTGGCCGGAGCCAAAAGACCCCCGATCAACATTTTCAAAGCCGTTTTATAGCCAATCGGTCTCTTTGTCTCGAACCTTTGGAAATCCCCTGAGTGAGGGTGCTTATGTGTTTGTGTGTGTGAGCGTGTTTGCATGTGCATGTGTGTGCGTGCAGGTGCATTCAGAGTTCACCGATGTCACCTTCAGGTCGCATTGGCTTGTGTTCAAATGCTGCAGGTGCAGATGCATCTGCTTCTGCGCTGCGGTCACATTCACACATTCACCTCTTTGCTTTTCGAAAGTTCAAACCGGTACAAAGCGGTACATCTCAAAACCACATGCTATCATAAGTGTGTGTGGTTCATCGCTGTATACGGTTTACTAAAACATTGTCAGGGTTACATCATCACTTAGAACAAAAGAAAAAGACAATACTTGCAAGAATATGAGATTACGTATGAGCAAACAAAAGCAGTTATGATTATATGATATGATTATAGGTTGAAAAGGATTAAATGATTATCAAAATACAGAAATTGCAAAACAAATTCACCAAATTGCACAATCTTTTCCAGCATTTTCAACAGCTTCAAAGTAAAAAAAAATGAAACAGATGATGTCTGCGACTGCCCAACACTTTTAGATTATGTTGTCATATATGGCTGTACAAGATGACAAGGTGTGCTGGGAGTGCTGAGGGAAAATTTGTGTGGAATACACGCCATACTGCAACATGCTATAAATGTCCTCATCTCCAGCCTGTCTGCAGAAAAAAAACAGATGAGTTCATAAACAGACAGCGGAGGACAGTCTGTTTCCTGAGGCGAACAGGCGTATGAGTGAGTGTGAGACTGTCTGCAGAGAGTTGAATGCATATGCCCGCGCGCGATGTATCCAGTCTGAATGTGTCCCCAATGAGGAGTGAAATAGTTGAGTGATTATTCATTTCCACTTCGTAAATTCAGTTTGTGTTTGAATCTGACTGTTGACATTGCGCGCGTTTGCGTTCTCTATTGATGCACGAACACTCTGTAAGCCGAGACATTTTAATTAATGCCTACTTGTTCTCTTACTCTAAGGTTAATGCACTGACGGAATAGGTCTTTAAAACTGAATGACAAACTTTTAAACTAATAAATACTAAGTTGGAGTTATTCTTTTTTAGTAAAGGACAAATACGTAAGATAGAAAACAAATTGAATTTTAAAATCACCTTACTTTATCATCAGAGATAAAGTAACATGTTATATGTTGAAGTGCTATCGTCTCTGTCAACAATGTAGCAGTTAATGTATCCTCCTTCATAATGTCAATTTCAGTCCAGAAGAAGTGAACTAGGGGACACCCCCAAATGGACGTTTTGGAACCTCTCGGTTTGCCAGGCAACAACATAACATCAGGTGTAGTGATGGAAGTGGGCCAGCGAAAAGGTTCAAATACAACTGATACTGACCTTAAAAAAAAAGCCTTGGCCTTTCACCAATAAACTCCACAGGCACAGAAACGTGGTACAACAAGGATACACATTTGAGATGGTTGATACAGCTCTCTACAGTTTTGAATTTGGACTGAAGCACCAATTGTAAACATTAAAGCTGTTCAATTTAAGTTTGAGCAATAAATATGAGGTGTATTATCTGTAGGCTTTTTTTTCTCCCCAATACCACAATATATAAAATGATGCAATAGATGTTCTGATTACATTTTATAGAACTACAATCAAATTTTCAGTCCGGAGCGGCTCCAAGCCAAAAACTTAGAGAGCAGCACGGGGTCACGTGACACATTGTGGTAGTACAGCAGTGACTACCATTACAATACTGTTATCCTGACGACCTCAATCAAAAATGTTGAATGAAAGTTTTTAACCGTTGATCAGACAAATCTTCAGATCTGTAAAAAAATGTGAGGACAATTTAACATTTCAGAAGGCTTTCAAGTTCTTCATACCTGAAAGCTTTGTCTGTTGATATTTTCCATGACCAATCTGTGAATCTGCATGAATGGCAGATTCACCAACAAGTGCGTCAATATCACAAGGACGACCTGCCACAACTCAACAAAGAGAAGTGGGTAAAACAATAAAATAATGTGTGAACATAATTGTCTATAATTGTTTGTCAACTAGAAAAGCTGCCTTCGGCTTTTGCCCTCTATGCTGACGTTATTGTTTGTTTTGTCATCTGATAATTACGCCGTTGTTGCAAGTGGGCTGACAGATTTCACTCCAATGGCTACAACATTTTCTCTCGACCCCTGCCATTACATTTTAAGGGCTGCACTGGCTCACTTAAACAAAACACAGCCAGTTTTTGACATGAGCATCTTCCGGGCCGGGTTATGATATTGTGTCCAGCTTGATGGAACCTGGAGCAATAGACTTGCAGCATATTTGAAACGGAGCAGAGTGTAGCGGTACGCTCCGGCGACAGACTTGCTGTAGAAACCCAATGATCGATTAGAGAGGCAGCCAACTACACAAGTGTGTTGCTGACGGACCGCGGCACGCATAGGGACGAGATGAGAGAAGAACAAAGGAGATGGTTTTCTCTTTATTTTTTTCACCCTCTTTCAAAACCACTGACTGGTCTTAACTGCTTCCTCTGACATCTCTCTTACTGTCTCTCTCCCCACACGCCCAGCCCTCCCAGTAATGAGAGAGTTGACCTTGCTATGAATCCTCTACATCCCACTTCAACTGGACGAACCCTAACTTTCCATCCTCGCTGTTCATCTTTTGAGCCTAAACCTGCATACCGAAGCTTTTTCCTTGTATATGCTTCATCCACAGAGTCCTCCCAGGGAAGCTTCAGTTCAATAAAATAGATAAACTATCCACTAACTCGCAGACCATAAGACAATATCAGCTCGGCAATATGGCCTCTTATCAATATAATGATTAAATGAACATTTTACCTTGATTACGATTAATGAACAATCATTTTCTTTTGTTTTTTGCCCTTGTTCACTCACATGATCTCTACTGTAAATATGCTAGAATATTAACACTTGGATATTTTTTCTAATGAAAGAGTGCATATCTGAATAACTATTTTGTAGTTATTATTGAACATTAACTGACATCAAAGCATCGCTTGACATGAAAATGACTGAGTTTAAAGTAGAAGTTGACTTTTCTAAAACAGTAGAAAATGAATGACTTCCATTTAATGCAATCCGTTTTTTCTGTGATGTTTAAATTTGACTTCTTTTTGTTTGGTGTGATCTTTTAAGGACCTGGTTATGTGGCCAACTTACAACAGACCTATACATCCAAACATAAAATGCTTGAGGGGGCATGATGGATCCCTTGTCTTCCCAACTTTTTAGATTCTAGTGTTATGGCACACATTGTAGCCCCTACCAAGAGCTGATCATGATTATCCTCCATACTCCACAGGTTCCTCCAAACGAAACTCTCTCTTATCTGTACATACATAATTTTTGTCCCTTCTTAGTCTAAGCCACATCCCCTTTATAAACCATACAACTTTCTATTGTTGAAATGCTTCTTCCTTCTTTCTGTGGGACCTGCTTGCTGCTTGGGACCTGCCCCCCCCCCCCCCCCCCAAATCCTAGTTGCACTGTACCTCCAATTTGTGTATGCTTTGCTGCCTTTACCATGTACTGCTTGCCTAGAGGAATATTAAGCTTGATTAAAAAAAAATGCCTGGCCGATATATCATCTGATAGTTGGATATGTCAGATAAGGATAACTGACCTGGCCATGATTACAACCTGAAGGAAATGCACTTGATATGGAAACAGAGGGAATAGTTTTGCCTGGAGGAACAAATCTGCAACCAACCATGAAAAAAAGCGGCAACACTTCATATTCAGTCCAGTTCAATTTCCTCTCTCCTCTGCAAAAACTCCATCCCAAGTCACACATACAGTATGTGGCTGAAAATACATCAACCTGCAGGAGTGAGTCGAGTAGTTACCCACAAGTTAAAGCCAGCAAGATTACCCAAACATGTTGGATAGAGAGACTGTTCATGACTGTTATGATTTGGTCTTGCTGTTGTCGAGACGTCAAACCCTGACTTACACCAACGAGGAGTTTGGAGAGCAAATATAACAATTTATCAATCCAATTTGCTCCAGATAAACATATCAATTCATACATTTTCATTTATATAGCACAAACTAATAACCCAAATGAACATATTAAACCACTCAATTTCTAATTTAATATATACTGACAACAAAAAATCAACCAAGGAAAAAAATCAAGGAAAATTGTTTTAACAGACAGAAAACTTGAAACAGACTCAGTGGTGAACAGGTATCTGCCATGACTGACTGTGAATAGGAGAGACAGAGAAAGGAAGTTTGATGGGCAAGATGAATTATGAAAGTAAAATTGAGAATACGAATTACTCAAATCAAATGTTGACAAAAAGAGAATCCAGATAAACATGTATTAACCACAGCCACACATTCAACCCATCACCAATAAAAAAAAGTTTTTATTTGATTAGTGAGGAAAAGATTGATTGATTGTTAAAGATAGTAGAGAGAGTATTGGTTTGACTTGCTGTTACAAAATCATGTGTCTGCATATACTGTGTAACTTAAACTGACCCCTCCTTTACAACCAGATTCCAGACATGTATTACTTTGCATCAATCATCCATCCATCAGACATGTTTGATTCTTCCCGTCTGCCCTTTGGTTCAGCTGGAATACTGGGGGAGCACATCAAACCTGTCATTAGATTACATGTCCTGGACGTGATTCCCCACAAATCTCAGACACACACACCCACACACACACACACACACACACACACACACACACACACACACACACACACACTAACATACAATCTTTGCTCACTCTATCCCAGTTCTCTCTCCCTCCTCCCTCTTATAGTTGTAATGGAACTCTGTAAATAAGGCCATTTCAAGTTGAACAAGCTTCAGGATGAATTACATTATATATAGGCTCCATGAGTCAAGGCAGCGGTGTAATGGATTTTTACCTCTTACATTTTTTTTTCTCCCACCTGCCTCAATACAGCACTATGTAATCTGCCAACCAATGCATGTAGTGCCTTTGTGATGAACGAAGGAAGGATTAGATAAAAAAAAAGAGCTCTATTGCTTCGAAGGCTAATAAACTCAGTGTTTCTGTTGGGCAGAGGAGAGATAACTTTGTCCTTGGCTCGCTCATAACCTCATCAGAATCGCTCAATGAATCACAGAGTGCCATAACTCAAGGCAGGGCCAGCTGTGATACAGTTACAAAGTACCCTATGGTGGAGAGAGGCAAGCTGCATCGAAGGTGAAAAGAAGTAAAGAAAAAAAAAACATGTTGGCACATAAAAAAAATACAAGCATGCACATGCTTTTGTTTCCTTTATGAGGGTTTTTTCCTCATCAATGTGTGATACTGAAACACACGGATGAGAAGTACAAATGTGTTCAAAGGAACAAGACGAGGAGGTGAGGAGATAAACACTTATCCATTGTCTTTGCTTCCTTCAACCTTAATAAAGTCCTTTGCACAATGCATGCACATAAAAAGCTGGAGCAGACGTTGTTCATGATTTCTTCATACAAATATTTTTAAAGAAAAACACCAAAGTAAAAAACCAAGGACTGACAGTTGCTGTGGTAAGTTTGACCTTAATCTTGTGTTTAAATGTGCCATTTGAGAAGAACAATTTATAAAGTGTTTTCAGTTCCCTCTTTGACGTCAGTCTTTGTGTCATGTAGCATCTTAATTGAAAAGCACACAAAACCAGATTCAAGAATGTAACTGTCCATAACTAGGCCTTTCCGTCCCTGCGTATTCATGCACTCACACACCGGTAATGTTCTTTGTGAGGACTTTCCAGCTTAACTTGTCTCAGACAAACTCAGTCGGGGCTCAGTTCCTGGTCGTGGATGAGAACGTTCGAGCAAACAGAGTTACATTGTGAATTAACAGGATTAAGTGTTTTAAGAAGCTTGTCAGGTAAACCTGAACCTGCCTGCTGTAAGGCTGCGGCTGACTCTGAGCTACTTTCAGCCACTTTGAAGTCTCTAACTATCACACTCATGACTGGCATATAAGTAGGCACATACAACACAGCTGCACTGGTACAACTCTGATTTAGCATGCACCAACATGAAGCACGAGTGAGGTGCACAATCAGGAACACGTGAAAAACATGCAAACTGCGACTTTACACATTTGAGGAACGCGTTATATGCCAAGCATTTGCTTTTCCTAAGCCTTAACCAAAATAATATTCTGTGTTTCAGTACCTAATGTGGAACCTCTGAGAAAAGATTTACCGAAATAAGAAAACACAATTTCAAAGATGATGAACGCTGATGGCATGGAATAGATCTAAAAGCTTATTTTTAATAACATTACTTTTTCTTGGCTTAATACCTATAGAAATATACTTCCAGCTTTGTAGGGTAGGCCTGTGTTCTAATTTTCTGTGAAGGGTAAAGCTATCTGCACAATGCCAACTAAAAGTGATTAGACATTTTTTCCCATCCCTGTCAGTCTTTGCACTTTACATCTTACAACAGTTGTATACTTGTGTGTTGAATGATCAGAGTTAAAACACCTATTAAAACTATGTTAAATTGTATTGTCCCTGTTAAATAAATAAATAAAATTGAATCGATGAGCCTTAGTTAACCAAGAATGATTCCTAAAACATTAATGAAGAAGGCTGGGAGGTCAGTTATAGGAGGAAGAAAGAAACCATGTACTGTTAAATGAAGGGTGAAACTCAGAGGTCGTGCAGCATCATGTTTTTTAAGGGAAGTGGCTAATTTCCATGAGTTCTACTGAAAGCTGATCAGATCTCCCACAGTGGTAATGTGTACACAAACAGTTGTCTAACAGCACATCAGCATAATTAAAATGACTTCTCCCACTTGCATCCTTTTACAAACACAGCTGAGGGACGGCAGCTTCGCAAAGTGGCTTTGATGAACAAACATCATTATTGAGTCAGTGACTCTGGGTATTGTGCAAATAAGTACGATATTGACCTTTGAAATCCCTAATATGACCCCTTTCCAATCAATGTTTAAGTTCTGAGTTATTCAAACAATATGTGATGTCATACCTGGAACTATTATTCCCTAGTTTAAAGGGATACTTCATCCATTTACATGAAGCTGTGTATCATTAGAAACATGGTAGTAGTGTTGAATGGTCGTGAATCCAGCCCTCATTTTGCCCTGAGACGAGAAAAGTGTGTTTTTCTTTACTTGAAAGTTTTCTTTATGTGATGCAAAAATCGTCATATTACATCACATGAAGAAAACTTCCAGGCAAAGAAAAAACATTTTTCTCAGGGCAAAATAAGGGCTGGATGCACGACTATTCAACACTACTACCATGTTTCTAATGATACAAAGCTTCATGCAAATGAGTGAAGTATCCCTTTAAGTTCTCATATATTTTTAATCAGTTGTTTGGGAAACTGTGCAAACAGACTGTCTCTTTAAATCAAAGACTGTAAAATCTTTTTTCCAAAAACTTGCAAATCAAATTGGGATTTCCTGGCACATGGTCTTAAAGGAATACACGTGTGAAAACTTCAAACTGTTCTGAGAGCAGAGAGAGATTAAGGGCTGGACTGAGGCTGCTCAGTGACAGGGTACAGTCAGGAGGTTGCTGTGCAGTGGGTGGTATCAGCACAGATCTCCTCAAAGCTTAAACAGTGACAGATAATATAGCTCCCTCTCCACTTGGATCTTCCTCTATATTATTAATGCCTCACACGGGAGATGGAGTTGCCTTCAGCAAGTATCAAAGGCCTCTGCTGACACAGCACTTCCTCCTTTATTAACAAAACGACTCTCAGATTGGGACTGCACATCACACACAGATCAAACAATTTGGGGGGGAGGAGTATAAATACCATAAATAAATCCACATGGGGCTGAATCTCCCCTTTCCTCCATAATATCTGCCTTTTAGATGTTTGTTTTGCTTAATGGGGGCCTTAGAGTAGACCTCATTGTTTGGATGACATCAACATGATGTTCATGTTAATGTTTTGGGGCGACTGGGGCTCATTTGGAAGACTTGGTCGTCTCTCAGCCGGAATGTCGGGGGTTCGATATCCAGCTCGTGGGGAAACAGGTCCGATCTGTCCTTGCACAAGACACTTAGCCCCAAATTGCTCCTGCTGCTTTGTCTGCGATATATGAATGAGTATGGATGGACTAGTTATTTCTGATGGTCACTTTACACAGCAAACTCTGCCATCAGTGTGTGACTGGGTAGGTGTGACCTGCTGTGTAAAAGTTCTTTAAGTAATCAGAAGACTAGAAAATCACTATACAAGCTCAAGTCCATTTACCATTTAATGATGAGAATATTTTATAATGAAAGTGTTTATATTTTTCCCAAAAAAAAATTCTAGAAAAAGAAGCCATTGTAAACTGTTTGATTTTGTTAAAGAGCAGGTAGACGATTAATCACTATTGCAAGGAAGTGTTCTTTTCTGTGAGAGACGTGAGCATTACATTTGCTGTGACGTTGGGTCAATCACACCGAGCAAAGAAAAAGTTCCCTAAATTACCACAGCTTGATTTTAAGTGGATGTACTGTCCAAAATTATCTCTAATGCTGACATTGCCAATGAAGCTTTGAAAGCAGCAGCCGAGGTCTGCAGCACACTGCAGTGGTTGCTATGGAAGCACATTCTGCATGCCTTCAGTGAACAAAACCAGCCCTGCAAAACTTCACTCCTACTGATTTTCAGAATCAGCTTTATTGGCCAGGTATTTTTAACACACAAGGTAGAGAATTTGGTAGAGTGTGTAGTGCAAAAGGATGATGAAGTATGCATAAGGTAATTATTGTTTTGTTTTGTTTAGTTTTTATTCTTTGGTCAGTGGTCAACAAAATGAAATAAGCAAAAACAATTTTCCATACATAGATTGACACTTTAAACAGACCAAAAGGGTTTAGGCTGAAGTTAAACACTTATTGTGCCGAACCCTGTTTATACCCTGATTATCTTTTGCAGTATTTACATTATCGAATGTGTGTGGACGGACATTTACTTAAATATTATACATACATGTACATTCACAGTAACAGTTTAGTAACAGTTATTTCACAGCAGCAGGTCTGACACTCTGTGACTGTTCAGCATTCATCAGAGTGACAGCCTAGGGGAAGAAACTGTTCTTATGAAGGGTTGTTGTGGCGTGACAGGGATATGTATCACCTGCCGCAGGGGAGGAGCTTAAACAGTTTGTGTCCATGGTGTGAGGGGGCCGGATTGATCTGCCCGTTTCCTGACCGATGATCTTTTCTACAGTCCTGATTGTCCGTTGCAGTCTGAGACTGTCCAGATTGGTTGCAGATCCAAACCAGGCAGTGATGAAGGTGCACAGAACAGACTGAATGATGGAGGTGTAGAACATGATCAGCAGTTCCCGGGGCAGGTTGAACTTCCTCAGCTGATGTAGGAAGCACATCCTCTGTTGTGCCTTCTTTCTGATTGTGTATATGTGGGAGGGGGGGGGGGGACTGCATCTGACAGCAAGCTGTTCCACCTCCCATCTGTATAGGCAGACTTGTCACCATCCTAGATGAGACCGATGACAATGGTGTCCTCAGCCAGTCTATTGTTACCTGGAAGGTGGGTGTTAAGTCCCCGGTCTTGGGGACCCCGGACACAACACAATAGCGGCCCCCACTCTTCCCACTCCCAACAAGAACCAGCAGTCCAGGCCACTTTAGTTAAACAACAGCTTTTGTTTATTTACGAAGGAGAGAAAAATGTTACCCTTAAAACAACAAACAAAAGTATAAGCTACCCTCAACCTTACCTACCAAAAAATAATTGGAAAATCAAAAACAATACTTCACCCTAACTCCTACTAAAACAAAACAGGAGAAAATCTTTAAATACAATTAGGGCTTCTCTCGGGCTGTGGTTAAGAGAAAAAAATAACAGATTCCCAATTTACAATACATCATCATCCTTCTAGGTGGCTGGCCGAGATGGAAGTGGCAAGAGCAGAGAGGGGTGAGCAGAATGAAACAACTGCCTTTTATTCAGCTCCTCCAATCAGGGTCCACTCCTCTCCTCCAGTCAGCAGCCGCCTTCTCCTCCCACCTAACACATCCTAAAAACAGACACGCCCACTCTCACACAGACAGGAGGAGGAACAGATGCAGCACAACACACACAGGACCATAACAGTGGGGGAAGGGTTTCCTGTAGTTGGTGACATCTCGCAGGCCTTTTCAAACTGCTGAGGGGTCGTTATCAATTCAATTAAAAAAAACTTGATTTGTCCCTGGGGGGCAATTCAGGGCACACAGAGCAGCAAATAACGACAGTGCAACTATACAAAAACATTTAACCAATCTGTTTAACCAGTTAGCTGAGAAGCGTTGTTTGAGCTTCTCAGTGGCTGTAGTTACATGTGCAGAATTTCTTCAGTCTAATTGAAATCATTCCGATTTCACTGTCTACATGGACGCTAAATAACATGATCAGATTATGATGTGCGTGTTTATGCATCGGCATTTAATCAGAATAAAACCCTAGTGACATGCGCAGACTGGTCCTACCTGTCATATCTGCTGGAAACGTCAGAAGAAGTGACATCTCTCACAAATGACCCGAAAAATACTAAACTCTGCTTTGTTTTACACCCTGAAAATGGAAAATGTATTTCTTCACAGTTTAAAAATAATGTAAACTTTGTAGTATACGCACCTTTCAGAAATTTAAACTATTTCCAGCAGTGTTGTTTAACTTCTACTCACATTAATGATCAACTGTAAACATACATTAAATGTGAATGAGTTGCTGCCACTTTTAGACATTACTTTAAATCAGGCTGTATTAGTTCTTCTCAGTTCTGAGTTCACTTTTCTTAACGCTGCATTATCATTTGTCTCAGCTGATGGAAAAAATGATGTTTTTAAGGCAGACATAGCGGATTTTAAAGCGGTTTTAATGCGAGCGCCACAGCGTTGATATCATATGAATGAACAGTTTACAATGAATCTGTTAATATCAGAGATGTTACTGTAGCTCGCTGGGAAAGACACCAACTATCGCTCCAAAGTGGACTCTTTTTTACCGCAATATAACATTTGTATAAAACAAGGTGGTATGAAATAGTATCTGAAAGGCATAAATACGATACATTAACACATAAAATACAAATATGATCCAAACGAGACAGGCGAGAGAGAGAGTAGTCCTCATGGATCAAGAGTGGAGACTAAACTTTTAAATGACACGCCGATCATTTATGAAGTTGTGCGCTCTGATCACAGACTGTAAGCAGTCTCTGATGGAAACACATCACTTTACTGGGGCAGACATGCACAGTCAGGACCGTTTGACCCCAGTCAGGCAGACACCATCAGATCGAGTGAGTATATGGATCCTGATCCCAACAACGATCGGCAAAAACCACCACTCTATATCGGAATGACATTTCTTTCGGAATGAGCCTGATCGGATCAGTCTGTTCTGATTGACATGTTTACATGCAGCGTTTTTATTCGGATCAGGCTTTTATTCCGATTATTTGTGTCCATGTAACCGCAGCAACTGTCACTCCTCTTAGCTACCCTGAGAGCCTTTCATCAGTTTGTTCCTGGCCTGCTTGAACAGGTCCCTGTCCCTACTCTTGTGGGCTTTCTCCTTGGTTTGACGCAGATTCCTAAATTGAGTGTAAACCAGGGTTTGTTGTAGTTGTATGTGCAGAAGGTCCTGGTCTGTACACACATGTCCTCACAGAAGCTGAAGTATGATGTCACAGTGTCAGTGACTCAACCGCCCATGTCTTCACAATCCTTACTACAGGCTCAGCAGCTTTTAACTTCAGCCTGTAGGTCGGGATGAGGTGAATCAAACAGTGATCAGAGAGTCCCAAAGCTGCACAGGGAACAGAGCGATATGAATCCTTTATTACTGTGTGGCAGTGGTCCAGTGTGTTAGCTCCCCTGGTGGGGTACTTAATATGCTGTCTGTATGTAGGAGGTTCGTGGGTTAGATTTGCTCCGTTAAAATCCCCCAGAATGATGAGCAGGGACTCAGGATATTTTTCCTCCACGTCTGCGATCTGGTCAGCCAGGTGCTGTAACGCCTCGGTTACGCTGGCCTGAGGTGGGATATAAACACCAACTATAACAAACTAGGAGAAACTCCCGCGGTGAATAAAAGTGTTTACAATTAATGAAAAAAACTCTGCATAATTGTGCTACACGTCTGCTTCAACACTGTGACATCTGTGCACCAACTTCGGTTTATGTAGAAGTGTATTCCGCCTCCCCTCGTCTTCCGAGAGAGCTACCCGAGATGTGTTTACTGAGCCAGGTTTCAGTAAAACACAGGGCGGCGGATCTGTAAAAATCTGTGTTCCTGGTATTCAGGAGCAGCAGTTCGTCCATCTTATTTGCCAGGGAGCGGATATTCGCCAGGTAAATGGATGGAAGTGCAGTGCGATATCCCCACTGCCTCAGTTTAACAAGCGCACCTGCTCGTTTTGAGAGCTGCTTCTCCTACGGCAAGAATCTCCACGTAACTTTCGAGTTCAATGAGCACCGGTGAAAAACGTTTGGCAGAGGAATATCCAATGTTTAATATTTCTTCTCTGGTGAAAGAAACCAGAGAAGGGGAGCAAAAAAAAAAACACCTACCAAAATAAAGAAAAATTGTGCATATTAAAAACTGCAAGGGAAAAAAATGTGCTAAAATCATCCAACGCTCAGACAAGTAATTCCTAACATAGTTTAAAGCCAGTCTCACCTTTTGGCTGCTCATTAGGGCTGAAGGATACAAACAAAAATATCATATTCAGATTTATTTTCTCATCTATTCAGTATTCAGAAAAAAACCCCAATAACAATACAAATATTTTTCTCAACTGTTTATGCAACCAAAATGTGCCTTTTTTGCATAGACTGTAAATATTAATGGATGAAGCTTGAGTGACGTCTCCCATCTCTGGAAGTCTAGTCTCAGCCTAACTTTCAATCAAGCTCACACTCACCCTCCGGACAGCGAGTGCCCATGAGTACAATCACTGATCAGACTAGTATTGTAACAGGCTGTAACATGTTCATTTCTACTGTAAAAACGGGCCTTTTTGGCTGTGGTGTGTACAGTACAGTATGTGACTTCAGGTGTTCCTGAAGCCTCAAGCGATCACTGGATTTTGCACTTTCCCATTGACTTAATTTTTCAACACCACAGGCTGCCACTTGCTTTTTTGCAGTCCTGTCGGGTTTAGTTCTTTCCAACTTCACTCTTTTGTCCAGGGTAAAGAAAAAGAGTACATCTTATAGGTAAAAGCTCCTTGCTTTTTCTTGGATGGTTTGTTGCCTTTTCCTGTCCTGAGTCACTCTGTACGGTATATGGTTTACATTTTATGTTGTTTAAAAATAAAAACTTTGTTTTGTGTTGTCTTTGTGTACATTTTACATGCTGTTCCATTTCATTTTGCAAATGATGAAATAGTTGTTGTTAATTTCAAATATCACAAAATAAACAATTGAGTTCAAATGTTTACAATAAATGTTTTTTCTCTCTTTTATCACATCCCTTAGCCACTCTTTCTCACAATTCCATCCATACAAAGGTTGACATAACTATACTGTAATAGGAATGTTTGACTTATAAACAGATCTTAGTGGAACCTGGGGAGCATTTCAAATGTCTCCTCTTTAAATACTCATGTTGAGTTAGGTCTGGATGACGCTGAAACAGCTC
Source organism: Symphodus melops (assembly GCF_947650265.1). Taxonomy (NCBI): domain Eukaryota; kingdom Metazoa; phylum Chordata; class Actinopteri; order Labriformes; family Labridae; genus Symphodus; species Symphodus melops. Next base: position 8,825,859 of record NC_136708.1, read on the forward strand.
AGTTGAGAGTAGGGACCGTCACAGTATGAAATAGAAATAAGTCGCTAAAGCATGACATACTGTGCTGATGGAAAATTGCGGTCTCACCAAACGATTCATCAGCAGCCACAGGCGCTTTGGTCTCTGGCTGCTCACTTCCACCCACTCAAAGTTATACTCTAATTCAGAGGTAACATTAGGGTTGACCTTCTACAAATATCAGAACATTTAAATTTCATATTTAAGTCCTGTGATGACAGCTATTTCAATCTAATGGAAATGGGGCCATTAAATTAAATTTGGTGATTTAGCCCCAATCTGTATAATGACCAAAAGTAGTTAACCTTGATCACTGAGTATGCAGCTTTAAATGACAGACAGGGTTTATCTGATTTAATTAAATACTTTAAAATCAGTGTAAGTCACTAAAAGTACACCAGTGTGATGGCACTACAGCGTTGTACACCAGCTTCCTGTTATTAATGCAGCCCTAATGTTAATCATATAGCTAAAAAATGTTGGTTATAAGTGTTCTGTCTCCAATAATTTGGATTAGGTTATATACTGGATACTGGATGCTCGCTTGGAAAACAATAGCCGCCGTACATGGGGCACGCAACCCATGTGGTGGTGGTCTATCAGGGGGGAGGGGGGTGTCATATTGTGACATCATTTCAAGAAACACATCACCCTATTGAGATCAGGTGAGAATATGAGTGTGCTGTACTTTATACGTTTGCGTAAACACACACCTGCTTCTCTTAATACTCAAAGCAGCCTTTCCTGACTCACCTCTTCTCGCTTCTTTTTTCCTGTGTGTCTCTGCAGAGCACAATAACACACGCCGCATCCGCTATTAAACAGCATAAGAAGGTCATATACCTGAGTCAGTCTTTAGCAAAAGGGACATACTCTCAGTAATACCTGAAATTGGACTGAGGTACACGCAAGTCACGTATGCAAGGTTTGGACAACATAGTTGATCAGAGAGAAAAAGTGGTAAGTATCCCTGTGCGGCCCACCCTGATAGAGTCTGTGTGTTGAAAACTCAGCTCTGGTAGTACAGGGGTATTTGTAATCAGCCATGACTTAACTCTATATCTGTATCTGCATCAATAAGGAAAACAAAAACAGCTTTCCACCTCGATTACTGTAACAGCATATGGCACAACCACCAACCTCCTCAAACTGCAGTACATCCAAAACTCTGCTGCCCGCCTCCTCACCCGTACCCGTAACAACATCAACCCTGTCCTCCAGTACCTTTCATGACTCCCTTTTCCTTTCCGTATCAGATTCAAAATCCTCCTACTCATCCAATATCAGGCCCCTCTGATACCTTAAAGAAATCCTGACCCGTCCCCATGCAGGAGCGAGCACCAAACCTGGAGAGACAGAGCCTTCTCAGTTGCCTCCCGCACCCCTTGGAACTCACTCCCACAAAACTTCTGGGACACTGCAGACCCTCCCACCTTCAAAAGCAAACCAAAAACGCACCTTTTCCACACTGCTTTTCATTCATAATTTCTTAAGCAATAATCTATGTGTACCATTTTAATCTTTCACTGCATACACTTTTTAACTGTTTTTGTTTTTTCAGTGCTTGTTGGTTCATTATCTGTATAGTGTTTTCATCCTCTTACCTTGTAAAGTGTCTTTGAATCTATGAAAAGCACACTATAAATAAGATGCGTTATTATAAAAAAAAAGCGACAGAATATTAAGCAATTAACACATTTGGGAGAGTATGTATTGCAATAATAGCAGCACAGCAGCTCGTACACACTGTGACTCAGCACTGATTTACCCTTTAAGGACATTATGAATTAAAATATGAACATGCAAACTCTCTGAAGGTGACATAAACAGTTTGAAGTGGGAGATAAACCCTGCTCCGTGCTCGCATGACAGCTGAGAGGTGCTCGAGCCAGCACAGCCATTCCCAACATTAAAGCTCATTAAGGCCCTATAGTTACCCAATTAAAATGAGTGATTGCTTGAGAAAATGGTGGAGAACTATACTCGCAGCTCAGTAAATGAAGTTTATATTCTCAGTTTCCTGCACTCACTTACACTCTCCAAATTTAATTTAGATGCAATAAGTGAGCTAAATGCCAGAATATCATTACCACAAGATCTCGTAGGCCAAGGAGTTCCCAGGTGGTTCTATGCAGTCAATCTACGGGGCACTAAGGTTAACAACTGTGTGGAAAGGATGTGGCAGCTCTGCTCCAGGATGTTTAAGGAGTTTAATTAAAAATAAGACACATTAAATGCTAAATGTTTCTCTCTGGTTCCTCATTAAAAAGCAGCTCGGATTCAAGCTCATGAAGCTTGGATATGCTTTGGATTGAAGTCAAAAATCATTCCAGACATGCTGTGACCTGTCATTCCTAAAACTGGGGAAGTTCGAGTCCATACTGTTGGAATCTCAGTGTCCTATACACAACCTCAAATGACCCTTAGATATAAAACCTGTTAATCTACAAATAACAGCACACCTGATCCTGATGGCATAGTGTGTTTTCAGTCTGAAACAGTCCCTCTTGAGTTCTATAAGAAGTGTCAAGTTTGGACCACTTTCAAAAACACTATAAATTGGTAGAGGTTTAGACTCATGCCGCTGGGATTTTGTGACTTTGACCCTGCATTTCTCAACAACTCCCCCTAGCCTAAAATTTAATTTTGAGAATTGCTCAATGTCCATGCTAGTCTGTATTAACACCCTAAAAATGGTCACCTTGTCTGGTTTTTCTCCCACTTTTTCTTCTAGTGCTACCATCTGGCTGATCTATGAATTTTTTTTCGCCTGAGGAGTGAGGGAGATTTGAAACTAATCCCAAAATTTGATTTCCCTCGGTCCTGCTGTCTCAGAGGTGTAGATAATTTTAGAGCCTGAAAAAAACAAAAAACAAACAACCATCATAACAAAGACTAAAGGAAAATTCAGTTCCCAAAGGCCCAGCCCAAGGTATGACCCTCTGAAAACTAGAAGTGTGCAGCTGAGACTCTAAAAATAAGGAGGTAAGGATATAAAACCTAACTTTAGGGTAAGGAAAAAGGTTTAATATCTGTGCAATATCACTTACAACTAACTTTATACATCCCCAAGGACTAATAATAGATGTAGTAATTTCCCCCCTGAAGTGCAGCAGATGCTTGAAAAAAGAGCGTGATAGGACGTAGTGACCTCATATTCTGATATAAATCAAGGTTTTAAATTTCTCAGGCATGAGCCTCACTGATACGAATTACGTATTTTCATGGATTCATTCATCTTGATAAATTTGTGGATATATCTTTTAATTGTGTTAACCATGTGAGAGTAATTCATTTAGGTTCGTGAAGATGTACTACATACATGTGTAAGAGATCATATTACAGTAGTAGCAGAGTTATATCTGGTTTGGAGCCAAGTGTCTGTTGTTGTCTGAGAGATTTAGCTTAACATAGATGTTTGACATTTGAGTCAAGGAAATGAGTTCTTCATGCCTGATATAGAGTGAAGTATTTGTGGGCTGTCTTTCTAGCAGAATATCAGGAACACTGGGAAGAAGAATACTTGGCCAGTGATCGTGAGATCCTGGTCAGCACGGGTCCAGTGACTGCGGAGTCCTGGTTCACTCGCACGTGAGATTGTGAGCAGCATGCCAGTAACTGCAAGGTTCTGGTCATGAGGCGTGTCTGAGCTATTGTCTGTTATGTTATTTGACCATGGATAAATAAATCTAAGATGATCCACAAGTCTGTTTGATAATGTCCTAATCATTCAATCAACACAGATACAGAAACCCCTACCGTTTCAGTGGAATCACGAATTGATTCTAACTTACACTCACAATAACAAAGATTGTAATTATTTTAAAAGTTACAACTCTGCTTATCACGACTGATTAATCTTAAGCACAGAGTGAGCATTTACAAGTTTAAAACCCCTTAAAGCTGCAAATTCCCAAGTTCGTTTTGAGCCATGCGCCCACACAGCAAGCTGGATCTATTCTAATTCTCTATCATAAAGTTCGACTCCAGCCACGCATATTTAATATTTATTAATATTTACTGCAAAAAAGAAAAGTGCATTTGAATCATCCTGTCTGAGCTGTGGGTTTTCATTTTCACACCCTCATTGTTTTAGTCTCATCTGTTGGTAGAGCTCTTATACCACGAGGTTGTCTGATTTGGTGTGACATGTCTCCGGTTCCCCTCAAAGGTCACATATTATCCTCCTTTTCAACCAGTTCAAAAAAAGTCTCCGAGCATCCCAAAACATGACTGATAAGTTTCTTGTTACAAATCCACTCTGAGCTTGTATTCGATCATGCCTATAAAGCCCTCTGTTTCAGCCCTGCTCTGAACAGTCCCTGATCCAGTCTCTGTATCTTTAAATGCAAGAGCGCTGAGTTCAACTACGCCCCTCTGGAAAGGATTGGGCTCCCTCGCACCATGCCCATTTCTTTACAGTGAGAAGTCATGCTCAAAGGGCAGAACAAATACCTAGCTCAAATCTTATGATATTATACTTAAAGGGATACTTCACCCATTTGCATGAAGCGGTGTATCATTAGAAACATGGTAGTAGTGTTGAATGGTTGTGAGTCCAGCCCTCATTTTGCCCTGAGATGAGAAAAACATATTTTTCTTTGATTGGAAGTTTTCTTCATGTGATGCAATATGACGCTTTTTGCATCACATGAAGAAAACCTTTCAAGCAAAGAAAAACACATTTTTCTTGTCTCAGGGCAAAATGAGGGCTGGATTCACGACCATTCAACACTACTACCATGTTTCTAATGATACACAGCTTCATGTAAATGGGTGAAGTATCCCTTTAATACAACTTTTATTTACAGAGTTTTTATGCCATCATATTTGAAACATTAAATATTCTGTTTATTAGATGTGCAGTCACACATTTGTTTAAATGCACTGATTCAGCTGTTAGATGATGAATCTGAATAATATTTAGTTCATTTTCATAAGGTGCCCTTAGAAAATGTCTACAATGACAGAGCAGATGAAAGAAAGAGCGTATGATGCTTAAAAGCTTTACAGCAATGATTCTGATACAAAGGATCTGCAGTTTGAAAGTGGTCTGTCCTCAGTGCATGAAAACACTTCATCCTCACCACAGAGCGATTCACAGTCTATACCAAGAAAATAGACACTTCGGGCACTGCAGATACAGATGTTCAGCTGATGTTTCAGATGAGCTCCTGTTCCATCAACATTTTGAACTCTCTTAGCTTGTGAGAATAACATCTGCAGGGTTTTTTTTAGACTCTCTGGACACATCACTCAAACACTTTAATTTATTTGTTCATTTAATTAAGTCATTGGTATTAAGGTTTTTGCTCATTTTCGAATTTGTAAATGTAGTCTGTCTCTCAGCCCCAAGGTCCATTAGAGCTCCAGTTCCTGGAGCCAAATGTCTGATATGTCCCTGGAGAAGAAACCTAAACCCAATTTTCTCCCCCTGATTTGTCAATGTTGTATAAATGGTTGATTAGTTACTTTTGATTTTCAGTTTACATAACAGCCTTTGCCACTAGGGTGTGAATGGGTAACCTTTGCCTCCTGGCTTGAATTTCTTGAATTTCCCTCGGGATCAATAAAGTATCTATCTATCTATCTATCTATCTATCTATCTATCTATCTATCTATCTATCTATCTATCTATCTATCTATCTATCTATCTATCTATCTATCTATCTATCTATCTATCTATCTATCTATCTATCTATCTATCTATCTATGTCGTCATTACAACCTGAACAAATTTAACTCAGACACTTAACTCATTTTATGTTGCTCTAACACTATAGATGTATAAGTCCTGCACGTGGATATAGTGGGCAGTGAGAGCTAGCATGGAGGGGAGTGGTTCTAGGAACCCCGGGGGTTCAGTGTCAGGCCTCACCAAGATTTAGGACACGGGTGAAGGGAGGTTCTCACTTGACTCACCCAGTGATGTCATATCCTGTCAGTCTACACATTTGAGTTGTGGGACAAAGAAGGGGTCATGTGGTAGCCTAACATTCACCATCATTACCTGGTTAGCTTATATGTTGAAGACGGCAATGCGGTTTTGGTTGCGGTGGTAACTTAAGGTCTCAAGATAACTTATCAGAAGGGCATAATGGGATTGAGGGGTTCCTTCACTGAGAGTTTAATGCCTTATCACAACTTTGGTTGGAATATTTCATCTTAAGGTAGGAAGAGAGTTAAATTGACAAGCTTGTATAACACTTTTCTAGTCTCCTGACTACTCAAAATGCTTTTACAGCAAAGGTTACCCATTCACACCCTAGTGGCAAAGGCTGTTATGTAAACTGAAAATCAAAAGTAACTAATCAACCATTTATACAACATTGACAAAATGAAAATTGGGTTTAGGTTTCTTCTCCAGGGACATATCAGACATTTGGCTCCAAGAACTGGAGCTCTAATGGACCTTGGGGCTGAGAGACAGACTACATTTACAAATTCGAAAATGAGCAAAAACCTTAATACCAATGACTTAATTAAATGAACAAATAAATTAAAGTGTGTAAATACATCATGTTTGAGTGATGTGTCCAGAGAGTCTAAAAAAACCCTGCAGATGTTATTCTCACAAGTTCATCTAAAAGCTGAACACTTAGTCAAACATCGCGTTATGAAACAGAGGCTGTCGGAGTACGGCTTTCTACTGTAAATAGACTTGTCATCAGGAATGTTTGAATAACCAGTGTACTGATAGAAGCACTTCAATGACCAACTGTAAACATGTGTTTATTGTGAGCTCATACTGAGATTAACATAGAGCTTTCAAAAGGAACTTCTTTTGGCTGTGGCTTAGTTGGTAGAGTTGGCTGTCTCTTGACAGAGGAAAGGAAAAGTAGCAAGAATCAACGACCTGATGTTTCAATAGTTTGAAGAGTATTGCATCATAGGAGTTGTTTCTGTTATAGTGAAATCTCCTTCATCAAAGTTAGGTGGTCAGAAGATAAGAGTCACAGCTGGTTCAAATAAAAATACAGTTTCAAAGTATCACAGATTGTCTTGCAAAGTGACCCCATAGTTGAACTTAAAATCTGTCTTACAGAGTTTCAAAAAACCTTTGTAATCTTCACAAGCTTACAAACATTTCTCCAATCCTTGTATTAACTTGAGTTAAATATTACTTCCTCAAAGCAGTGACTGAAAGTGACAACCAACAGCAACTCTGGTACTAATGTTATGTTATCTAACTAGTATTAGCTAATAGGCACTCGCTTACACTTTAATGATGAAGAATTAGTTGGCATTTGTTTCTCAAATGGCAGCAAGAAATTCTTCGACTCGCCATATCAAAAATACAATATGCCATTGAAAACCATCTAGTTAGCACCACTGTAGACTTTCATCCTGTAGTATAAGGGGAAGGTTTCCCCACAAAATCAAAGTGAAGTTCAAAATGTTGCAGTTTGAAGCACTTTAAATATTGTCCCCAGTAGTGAACAAGGGTCTCAAGTGCCCAACACTAGCAGTTAATCTTAAAAAATACATATTATAGCCATTTCTACCTTTTCAAACAGTCCTGTGTTGTCTAAATGAAACATCTGTGCTGTACTTTGCTCAAAATATAACCACCAGAGAAGGTTTGTGACCCTGTATAAACCAGCTCTCTCAGAACGCTCTGTTTTGGTGTGTGTCTCTTTAAAAGCAAAGAGTTTTCCCTTGAGCCATCACTCCTATATCAAAAATAAAATAAATGTAAAACGTCTTGCTCTAGGTTGTGGGTGGAGTCAATAGGTGGAAAAACCAGGGGATGGGAGGGGATTTTTACTTTACTTCCATGGCGTGTGACAACAAGTTCAGCTTTGAGCTACAATGGCAACTCGTTAGTGTGCCCACTGGGGAAAAACTGCTCACTGTGATGTCACAAGTACCCATCCACAAACAAAGGATGGATCAGCAAACACCCTAAGATATGTTCAAAAACACAGTAAAAGTAGATTTCCACAATATGTCCTCATAAATATCTCTCTTTTGTCTGTGTATGTCGGGTGATGTAAACGAGCCTGTGTTGCAGCTCAAATACCTTTGTATGGAATCAGATCTCCCCTGTACAATTGCACACGTTTAACTATAAGGGGATTAATGAGAGTATGTGTGTGAAGGAATGAACATAAAGTCCCACATATGAAAACATGCATGGGAGGGTAGTATTATTTTTTAGTTTAAAATAAGGCATGACAGCTGACTGACTGATCATCGACTTGTATTTTGCTTTATATCACCGCAGTAGGACTAGTTTATGTCTTTTGCTCCAAGTTGCTAACAGAATCCCCCCCTCCACACACACACACACACACACTGAGACAAATGTTTTGTATTCCAGTCTGTGGCTTCTGGGCACTATCAGAGTTTAGGATGACACTTTAGACACATGAATGATTTCATAGCATATACAAGAAGAATACATTATTGATTACTGCAGATTTTATAACATGATGTCACAGCCAAATCAGACTGGACTCACTGCTGAGGATTTAAACAGAAGAGCTGAGGGTTCATTCCTGCTACAATTTACTGTATATGGTTGGAACATGTAATTTTCTGTAGTTATATGCTGCTGGTAAATACAGTTGTACAAAACACCATTTTTACTTGTTGCTTTTAAAAAGACACTTCAGCGTGTTTTTTGAGGATTATCAAATTTCGTGTTCAACAAGTACTATTTTAAGAAAGTGCTCTGTTCCAAACTCTCCTGATTGGATGGTTTGCTGCAAATGTAAAAATGTTCTTTGGAGCTGGAGAGTAGTAACATACTTTTGAGTGATTTTAAAAGGTGTAAAATGTCTGTCTGTTTTGAGAGGTTTGTTATTTTTACGAATTTTAAAAAGATTGGAAATGTCCTCATATAGCCAGAGGACCTTGTCATGCTGCTATTTGCTGGACACAGGGTTAGGACTTAGAAGCAAACAATGTAGCACAAGTCGGTTCAGATCAATGATTTTATCACAAAATTGAAGTCCCTGGATTTCCGAAGGCAGGCAGGTACAGGCAGCAGTGGAAAAAAAAGCCTGGAAACAGGTCGGCTATCGAACTAGAAGAAAAAGCAAACACCATCAACTATGTGTTGATTGGAAAAGAAGGGAATGTCTAAGGGACGCTTGGGCCTTTCTCAAACTGCACCAACCGCCACTCTGTCACGGAGTGAACTCCATTTCAAGACACAGTCACAGCTGAATGGAGCACCTTTCATTAAGGTAGAGGGATGAGATTCAGAAACACAATCTCCTTTACTTCTGTGGAAACAGGAACTGTCTGTAACCATGGTTTCATGAACAGTCACACAAAGTCATGACAAAAATTAGCATAATGACCACATTTCCCTTATCATTTTTAGTGGCTTTTTTATCCACTATAAACATTTTATTGTTTTTAATCTGAAGGGATCTGCTCCGTTTTTTTGACGATAATAATAATATATCAATTAGCAAGACTAACATGACTCCATTTTAATCTATTGCTAAATCAACTCGACTGGTTTTTGGACTGGAGGGGAAACATGGGGGTCAAACTCCTCCTATGCACTTTTGTTATTTTTTTAATATGATTATTTCATTTAAGTTTGTACTCCTACAGACTTGCCATGATGGGAGTGATCACTTCTGCACACACACTCACACAGACACTCACTATTATGCACACTCTTGAGCACAGCTAGAATGTGTCCAAAGGTCAAAAAGGTAGAAAGGAAGGGAAGACAAACTCAACGAAGAATACCACCTGCCACTTTAAGGACAACATTATTAGTCACAGGAAGCCTTGGAGAGTCATGCACTGGCGACTGTTATTTCTTTCCCCCCTATCAGTGGCCTCATCTCTCTGTATCTCACTTCCACCGTGTCTCGCTCACTCTTGGAGAGGAACTCGTTATCTCCTTGCAGAGAGGTCTTTGGTCTCACAGAGGCCAAGGGAAGGATCATTGGTTCTGGTTGTGTGTGTCATCTGAGTGTCTGAAAAGGAATGGTGTGATTCCATATCAACCCTTTGATGCACAACATGGTCCAAAGTGACCCGGCTGTGTTTATTGTCCTATATATTGGCCATATATTAATTTTATTATTCAGTATTCCAGGTATTCCTCAATTGACTTGGTTTTGATCACCACAAAACTTTTTTTTAGTTTTTTTACCTTTTCAATAAAAAACATTTTTGTATCTCTACCTCTCTCATACACAACATGGGTCAAAAATGACCCGCATTCATTTCATATGGAATTTCATGTATATCTGAGTGTTTCTTTGCTATACTTTTTAAATGAATGTATTTCATCATTGAATGTACCAGTTGACCGTTACATTTTTTGATTACCACATATCATTATTTTTAGGTTTGCTTTCTTACTTTTTAAAGAAATGTAGGTTTTGAATTAAAATATCGAATTTATTAGGTTTGCTTTCTTACTTTTTAAAGAAATGTAGGTTTTGAATTAAAATATCGAATTTACACATGGTTTAAAAAAAATGACATCTGTGAAATACATTCATCTGAAAAGTATGGCATAGACACACTCAACACCCATGTTGTGTATGAGAGGAGGTAAGAACATGGTTGTGTATCAAAGGGTTAAAAGTGCACGTGGAAAGGTGAATGGCTGGACGAGACATGAAATATAATGTCAAGAGAGCCAGAGATAACCTGAAGAACCTTTAAATGTGTGAGAATGTTATTCCCTCTAACTCCTTGCTTATCTCTTTTCTATACTGTATATATGGCTCCTGTCATGCCCTTTTCTTTGATTTGATCCTTCTTTCTTTTCCCTGCTTCTGAATGTTCCACCTATAAGCAGGCCAGGAGTTGATCAAATTCATTGTGCTATTTTTTATTTTTTTTTTATTCCCCCCTTGCTCCTCGCATTGAATCACAGCAGGCAAGCTAAATATATTGAGTGCCAAAGAAAGAACAAATAGGCAGGAGATTATATTCCCATTAAAATCTTGGCTCCTCTCATTGTTATTGACATTGCAGAGATCCTTGCCGCTGTGAGGGCAAACAGAAAGACTTGCGCATGAATATGCAGACAGAATTTTTTTCTTTAAGGATGCAGTGTCTGTCTGCTTTATTCAAACAACACATCCACCTATCAAGGAGGTCTGTTGCCGCCTTTGTATGGGTCTCCAGACAGCAAACTATCCCCTTGTGTTGTTCTCAAAGAAAATCTAAAATCTAAAGCTGCATGTGAATCACACAAAGCTGAGCAGGCACAGGCAGTACATATGCATACTGAGACTGTGATGTAAGTAAATACGCTCAGCAGGTGCACACACAGACTTGCTGTAAGGACAAAACCCCACAAAAATTGCACAAAGTACTTACAAGGATGCACTCAGTGTCTTTCACAGCAAGAAGAATTCACCGTGAAATGAAATGGAAGGGCTGTTGTTCCACTCGGTTGTCTCACCGTGTGTGCACGCAGCTTGTGTGTGTGAATGAATGGGGAGTGTACCAGTGCATGTTCATGTTGCGTACATGTGTCTGAAAAACCTGATAGTGTTGAGGATAACAAACCGGCATGTTTTCCCCCAACTTAGAGACAACACATTATTTTCAAGCTGCTCTGTGTTGCTGCAAAAACAACAGAGAATGTGAAAGTTTTGCATTCAGTCATGTCTAATGATTTCATTCTGAATCTTACCAAAATGCAGAGCACATTTGACAGACAACAGAAACGATGACATTTCCGGAACAGTCTCCTAGCCCATCTGTTACCAGCTGGGTTTTGAAAAGAAATTCAATCTGTTGAAAAATGATGCCAAGCTTAACGGCATCATCTCAGTCACTCAGGCGAACCACATGTAGCTGAATTAATTATCGTGTTTTTTGGGGGGTTTTTTATTGTTAGCTAAATAAAAACGGGTCAGCTGCTGCCTGTGTGCCATTGTAACTTTTATCATCACAATTAAAATAGAATCAACATCTGCTGGTTATTATGGATGTATTAACATTCTCAGTAGGTTGTAGTGACAATGGGAGGTTAATCATGATGTTTAAAAGTCAGAGAAACGGGATTTGCAAATGGAACAAAGTTCATAAATCTATTGAAACGACTGTTATAATTTCAAAAAGGATTGACTGGCAGTTTGTATTCTCCATAATTCAGAGTAGACTCAATCTAGTGAGTCAAACCACTAGTTCTTCAGTGGTCATGTGATGCACGCGTTTCAACCGTTGTGTCGTACATGCAGTAACATAATCAACTCGAGCGAATTATAACACAGGACACTGTGTGCCTTGTAAACCAAAATGAAAAATGTTGGTTGTGTTGCATGAAGACACTCTAATGGAACTGAGAGTAATGTGATTGGTACAATGATTGACTTACCATTGTAAGCAGCGTCAAGTGTCATCTTAATCAACATGAGCATTTTTTTGGGGATGATTACTAATGTAAAGTTTAGGACCTGAAATGGATCATGTACCCCTTTATTTGTATACAATATGAATTGTTGGGACACTGGAGGCACAGTGGTTAGTGTATTCATTTCATGTAACGCGGCTATTAGTCCTCTAAGCGGGTGGCCAGGGTTAGAATCTGACTTGAGGCTCCTTTTCCCCACTCCCTCGACCTGATTCATGACTCTATCCTTATCTCTCCAATAAAGACACATAAAGCCCCAAAATTGTATTGTAGCCCCTGCTGCTACAACATGTTAACGCTGACGTGTAAATTAATGATTGGAAACACCAACATGCAACTCCTGCACTTGATGTGATGCATTTGAGAGCTGTCAAATAACAAATCCCTGCTCCTTACTGCTTTCTTGTTTCTTTCAGCCTTTCTCTTGGATCGACAAGGATTTTGCAGGTCGCTAAATTCTGTGTACGTGTCGGCTAATCAGTGATAACCGAACTGGATAGCATAAAATAATGATCAGAGGTGTCCCACACCATGGCTCACTTGTATCTCCGTCTCATTTAGGGTCCTGAAGGCCCTATCACTGGGGGCTTATTTATTTTATTTTTTTTATCTCACCAGACTGGCCTCAGACCTCTTTGTGCCAAGGACACCACACAGTTTTACTTGATCATTCGTTTGTCTGCACAGTCTTTGTCAGTTGGGAAAAGCTGCATGTCAACAGCTATTAAACACTGGCAGGGAATTGCCTGATCATAAGAAGTATAAAAACTTGATCAAAAAGTCCAAGAACTTGAACATGAGAAAATGAACATGAGATATTGTTCAAGAATAAAGCACATACAAGTATTTTCCATAGCCACCTAATACATTTTGTAGTACATACAACAGGCAGCATTCTCACAATATATGAAATTTGGACAGTATGAGGAAAAAGTCTAAACTAATAATTCTTTTTTTTTCTTTCTGAGGGGTGTGGCTTTGTTGTTGCTGTTTGTCAGGAGGTGATGCTTCTGTTAAGCTAAATCTTGCTTGTATGCTTTTGTTGTGTTCACTGTTTAGAAGCTACTGTATACAGAAGCTGTGGTCAGGATTTTTCACATGGCGACAGCTACTGTGGCTTAAAAACGCCTCTTCAGAAACTTATGGGAAACACTGCAACACTGGTTTTCAGTCGAGTGCCTGGTGCAAGGGGTTTTGAGGTTCAATATGTTTAGTGATGGGATATATGATCGATAGTCTTCTTTTTTAAAAAAACCTTTTTTATGTTGTTTCCGTGTCTGGCTTCTCCTGCTCTGTTTTGCTTGGTGCCTGCTGGATGTGCATCTGTCACTGACCAGGTGCGAATTTATAGTGGAGCTGTTTCCAACTGGGACGCTTCTGAGACATATACATCCTGTGGAAACACAACTTTTCATTTCATTTGAAACTTTAGATGTATCTCAAATGAATAAGCTCTCACTGTTTACCAGTTCTCATACTTTAACTGACACTTTTGACTCGGTTGTCTTCTGAGCTGCCAAGCAGACGTCTCACATCCTCGCCAGTTGCATGAACGTAAAAGATAAAACGCTTCAGCAGTTGATATTACGTATTTTCATGGATTCATTCATCTTGATAAATTTGTGGATATATCTTTTAATTGTGTCAACCATGTGAGAGTAATTCTTTTAGGTTTGTGAAGATGTACTACATAGATCACATTACAGTAGCAGCAGAGTTATATTTGGTTTGGAGCGAACTGTCTTCTTTGTTCTAGCCTTATAAGTGCACAAATAGCAAAGTGTATGTTGCTGTCTGAGAGATTTAGCTTAACATAGATGTTTGACATTTGAGTCAAGGAGATGAGTTCTTCATGCCTGATACAGAGTCAAGTATTTGTGGGCTGTCTGTCTATCAGAATATAAGGAACACAGTTAAGAAGAATACTTTGCCAGTGATCGTGAGATCCTGGTCAGCATGTGGCCAGTGACTGCGGAGTCCTGGTTGAGCCGCATGTCAACTATTGTGAGATTGTGAGCAGCATGCCAGTAACTGCAAGGTTCTGGTCATGAAGCATGTCTGAGCTATTGTCTGTTATGTTATTTGACCATGGATAAATAAATCTAAGATGATCCACTGGTCTGTTTGATAATGTCCTCTTCATTCATTCAACACATATAGAAACCCCCACCTTACAGTGGAGTCACGAACTGATTCTACTTACAGCAGTCATTTTCTTCTATAAGATATTTTAGATCAAATATTTAATGCCTAGAGTAATTCATATAGCCATAGCTCCAGAGTTCAGTGCTTGTTATCTATCTTAAGAAGGACTCTTAACATATACTCTGGAGTTATCTGAACATCAAGTGGGAATAGGAGATCCTACAGTAAAAGAGGAAAGCCTGAAAAAGCCCTGTAAGCATGGATCGCCCTTTCCTGTACTTTGACACACATCAATACAGAGACAAGTGTCCATCTGCTGGGTGTAGCACTTGCTTCTTGGCGTGTGGTCCCTTTAGAGAGATAACCGGGCGTAGCTTTAAACACCTCCAGACAGACCCTTATCCCTCGGGCTTAATGTCCTTGCGGCAGAGGGTAATGCAGAGAGATAGATGGCCCCGACCTATCCCTCCACGCCAGGGTCCCCTGCTGCAAGATTGCACGCCTGATACTATCCTCCATCTCCCTTTCTGTGACAACCAAACTCCACCCCCCCCCCCCCCCCCCCCCCTCCCCAACACCACCTCCCACCAAACCTCCCAGGTCGATGCGACTCACTGATGTGCCGTCCGTCAAATCTGTGAGCTAAGCAATACGCCACCTACCCTTAAGGAGTGATGGGCGCGAGACAGTGCATGAAATGAAGGTAACACACACACACACACACACACGTTCCTGAAACAGATCGCTCAATCTGGTGCCAAACGATAAGCATTTAGTTCTGCCTGTTGTGCCATCTTTCTCTGTCCCCCGCTCTCTCTCTACATACATCCTTGACATGTCATGATCAAACGGGTGATTTTAAAGTTCACCGTTTGACCCGGACACCAGGAGTCCCGCCATTCCATCACATCTCCCCTCTCTGTCCAACTTGCTTTCTTTTATCGCTTCATCCCTCCATCACCCCTCCATCAGCCTACATCCTTTTCTTCATCAGCAAATCCTGCCATTTCTCTTCCGCTCGGGACGGATAGTTTCCGTATCATTCACCTTTATGTGAACAACCCTCCCTCTCCCTGTTCCTCGTCTTATCCCCCCCGTGCTCTCCACTTGGTTTGATAACCGACTGGCTGAGAGGGTGATGGTGACTGGGAGCATGACCACAAGCATGAAATGAAAACATAGATGATCCACGGAAGGAAATTGATCTTGAACAGATGCCAAGAGATAAATGAGCTCCTTGGTTTCTCAGTCCCGCCACTTTTCTCTGATTATTAGATCCTGTCCTTAAAGTCCTTAACGTTCTCGACACAAAGTAAGAATGACATACATACTCTGTGTGAATTCAAAAATACAATTCAGGCCAATATTCACATACAAAAAAGCCTGGCTTGTTTGTTTGTTTGTTTTTTCACCTAGATGCTTCACAGTGCTTTTTGATACTTATGCTTTCACAAATAGTAGTGAAAAGTGCCTCCTCTCCTCAATACAAACAATATTTTGAATAAACCACATTATTGATTGAAGCGGATGAATGCAAGCAAGATCTGTCGATAGTTCCTTATAAATGAAGGAAAACAAAATGATAATCTAAAATTTTTTTTCCCCGATTTTTATCCCTCTAAAATGTGTTCCCAGGTTGCAAAAACTAATAAAAAAGCTTCTGTATTTACTGCTGTGTACATTTATGGGGAATTTTACGAGTCATTATGAGATCCCGTATTTAATGATATGACAAAAATGCAGGAGGCCTCGTTTAATGCCAGCTCCGCATATGGCAGAGGATACAAGCTGTGGTTACGGGCCTCGAGTCGACTGTGGGTGGCCAAAGGTATACGAGGGAGGGGGGGTGGTTGCATCTGTGTAAATGTGGGGGCCCTGTGTGAGCAATAAAAGAGATATTTACTGTAAATCTTCAACAGCTAGGGGAGCGATAAACATCAGAAACACAATCAGCTGCTGCTTTAGTGCCACCAACGCATCTGTTTCTTCTCCTGGGGAGAAAGAGAGAAGGACAACAGTGGAGGACGAGTGAAGACAGGGAATCTACGGCTTCCTTTACATTGTAGATACACTTTAGACAGTGTCCACTTTCATAGCTTTACGTAAGTAAAGGCCAAGCACGCTTGGCGACTGCTGAAACAACAAACATTTCGAAAAATGAAACCCCTACTGGCCACCGTAATTTGGAATGTGTATTTGTCAAAAGTAGGACACTGAACCAAATTGATCTGCATTTCTTTCTTGGAAGAAATTGACCTTTGGTTCCAACAGCGAAAAAGAAAAAAAAAAAAAAAACACCCACCATACAATGACTTTACCCAGTGGAGATCATGTACAAGAAGAGGAGAACATGCTAAAGATTAAAAATGGATGCTCATTTGAAGGGTGCATGTAGTAGGTCATGTGATGTGGCATTGGTGCCAGGGCAGAGAAGGCTGATGGAGGAAGAGCTTGATGAAGGTGAGAGCACGCCATCTGCGCAGCTTCTGCAATTTCTCACCTCACTGATGCACAACAAATCTACCCAACTCCTTCCCTCTTCTACAACTTCCCAGCTTCTCAGTTTTCTCTCATTCTGGCCACCATCCATCTGCAACCCGTACAACAGAGTATTTCACACACTTGTTTGTTGTCCTGGAAATCAGTCTTTGTGTCATTTCAGCACTCTTTCGCTGTCTGTCAAGGCTGACTAAAAAAACAGAAAGTCATTTCAGGTTTTTAAATTATTATAATAATTGCCTGGAGGGTCACTGACATTAATTGGCAGTTCATTACAATATAATTGATACGTAAATCTAATTGAATGGACAAAAGAAAGAGATAAAATTGACTCAAGTTGGGAAAAAAAGAGAGAAAACAGGAACCTGTGCGCTGAATCATGTCAGGAAATTACTTGCAAAACAGAAACTCTCCTACCTTCTTGTCTCAGACGTTAAAATTCGGAGGAGTTTTGATCACATTTAAATCACTGTGAGGTTCACTTATGTTCTTCCTGGTTGACGATATCATCATTACAGTTGCTATAGTTGCTTATCAGGCTGATAATAGATTACCATTTTAAAATGTGACTGTTAATACTACACTATACTATACTTACTCTTCCCATTATTACTGACATTGTAGCTACAAATCTTATTCATAGGTGGTGTTGTTGTTGCGGTTTGTCTTTATCCATCCTCTCTTCCTGCATCTCCCTCTATCCCACTTTCCAAGCCAAACACAGTTCTCGCATATGGCTGTTCAACATGAGTCTGGATCGCTTTGATGTTCCTGCCTCTAAAGGAGGCCCCTGTAAGGTAAGCCCTGAACATAGGTGGAGAACCAAAGGTTTACCAGTTCAAGTCCCGATGTCTACCATAATATACGACTTGGTCTCTTTGCTGGAGAGATGCCAGGGCACTGCTGAGGTGGCCTTGAGGTAAGGCACCAAACCCCCAACCACTCTGGCAGCAGCCTCACTCTGACATTTTTCCATTAAAGGCAGGGTAGGTAATTTTCGAAAACTAGCATGATTTTTAAAGTAGCATACTCGCCAATCTCCGTATTCGCCCACCCCCTCCCCTCTGTGCTATCTCACCTCACTTGCACCTCACTTACATGCACTAGTGCCATTGGTCCAGAAGCGGACTCATGCATGCATGGAGTAGAGAGGCTGTTGGTTTGGTTTATGAAATGTGGTTGAGTGCCGACATTGGTCAGAGTTTTTACGTGTTTACAACTGCTACAGATCACATATTTTTTTTTGTTTCTTTTTCAGAGCACATTACTATCAGGACCTAAAGACAATTTCAACCAACATATCTCAATCTTTATTTGTATAGCGTCAATTCATAACAGGTGTTATCTCGAGACACTTTACAAAAGCAGGTAAAGGACCTTACTGTTTGTCTGTTAACATTAACAAAAGAGCAGGTAACAAGACCATGGTCATCGCTATGTTTACAACAAGCAGGTAAAGGACCTTACAAAAGCAGGTAAAATTTGTATCTGGAGATAATTACCCTACCCTGCCTTGGATGCATGTCCACAGGTCTTGTTTGTGCATGTGTGTGATTCTGGCCTGTTACTCAGAGTATTTGACCAGATATTTGGCCACATTGTCAAATATCGCTGGGGTCCAGCATATCTTCTCCAGACTCTAATGTTCTTAAAAGTGGGGGATAAAAAAACCTTTTGAATCTAAGTGTTCACATAAATGAAACAATGTAGGTGTCTGTTGCTCCCTATGTGAAAAAAAATCACGTTTATCACCTGAGTGTCTGTTTATCAAATCTTGTACGCCCAATCACTCCTATAGTGTATATATGAACATTACTTAGGTACCGTGGGGGTCCTGGCCTCTAGCATAGTTATTTTGGGGGTCTCAAGCCGAAATGTTTGGGAACACCTGCTCTAGATCATCATTGATACAGTTCTTGCATGTTGTAACTGTACAATGTAGCTTTGAACCCCCTTGAAAGCCTCAACAACAACTTTTTTTTCCTGTTTTTTTTTTTTTTTTTTTTTTGGGGGGGGGGGGTATCTGGGAAAAAAAAAAATCACCTGCAATTGACTTTATACTCTTCAGTGGACCAGAGAGAGAGAAAGAGAGCAATGTTTGCTGTTAGGTCTTTGAACGCAAAGCAAACAACTACAAACGTTGTATTTTCTTGTTTTGTGCATCTGCTTGCTGCAGATGGGATTCGGCAGTCTCTGGGGTTTGTTGCATCTCGATAAGAAATCTCCTTACACGCGGGCCGGGGATTGGATCTTTTTAAAACGGGAGTTTTGATGTCTTAGATGCATGTATTATCCAACTCCGACTGTGTCTCCAGTTCACGTTAGAGTCCACACGTTTATAGTCTTCTAGATAGATAGGTCGGACGAACACTTCATAATCATAATTGTTTTTCAGAAAAGGCCACCGTGTATTTCGCACCTTGATTATAATTAAATCTTGTGAACTAGAGTGGGGGTCCTTTGTCAGAACTAGCTTATAAGCATAAACTCCTGCTACCCATCCCTGGACACCGGGATCCAAAGACAGGCATCCTATTCCTGGTTTTTCCAGGATCAAAAAACCAAAGGTCTGATTAGCTCATGTCTCGATCGGCACACATTGTACGGAGGCTGAGTTTTTTGATAAATCATACGTTTTGATTTGATGAAGGATTAGAGTTACTCACAAAGAGGCGCATAGCTGACCTTATAAACAGGCAGGCCTGTGTAGCTGTTTGTCAAGACGCTTAAAAGCAGCCTAAGCTCCAGCTCTAAGCCTATAATTACGTTGATGATATTTCGACGAAACGATAGATTCCAAAGTTCCTTGCGGTAACAGATGGCTGACATGACTAAGGCTTCTGCCATTCATATGTAAAGACTATAGTTACAACACAAGCAGAGACACAAAACCATTGTGATCCAGAGCTTAGTGTACAGGTACACTCACAATAACACACAGATCACTGCTTAGAAACTCCAAATTATAAATAAACTAACTAAATGTCACCTTGTAAAATAAAGTCAGATTTCCGTCAGGCTCAGCCCATAAATACACTTAATCGAAGAGGCTGGGCTCAGAGAGAACCTGCACTGGTGGTTGGAACTGATGGTGGTTGGTTTTTTTGGGCACGATCTAAACGGCATTGTACAACATTCAAAAACAACAGTAGATTGCACTTCAGCTGCACACTCTGTTGGAGTTCTAGTTTCTTGTTAGATCAACTCAGTCACTGCCTTCCATAAGAACCTGTATCAAGCCAGACAAACTGACACCAGGTGTAAGAGTACCTAAAGTTGTTTCCAAAGATTTCAGCTTGGGACCTCCACAATAACTGGACCGGGCACTCCACTGTTCCAATTTCAGTATTTTATTGGAAGAAATGCAATAAATTACTAAATGCCATAGATAGACTCATAGTCATAGTCTTCTGCAAGTGTGTAAAATTATCATAACTCACCTATACAAGATTTTGATAGAAATGATGCCACAACTTTCCCAGGAAACCATATTCTAAAAAGGTGCTGCTTGTTTTTGCTGAATTCACCAAATAGACAGTCACAGGCCAAAAGTAATGTTGACCTCAGGTGATCCTGACGGTATTACTGGAAACAGTTTTGCACCATTTATAAATCTCCATTAGTGAGGTGGAGATGGTGACTGATAAATTCAGATGAGTCCAAGCGCAACAAAAAAGCCTTCTAAGAGCTAATGGAAAGAAAAAAACTACATAGAGATGATTCAACCTGTAAGCATGGACTAAACTGCATCAGAAATGTGGAATGACACTATATCCGAGATACTGATTAAAAATCAGGGTTGACCATTGAAAAATAATCCAAAGACGACTCGATAAACCTTTCAATGTCAGCCTGCTTTTTTACTCTCCCCATATGCAAATATTTCTCACTTTGCCCTGATAACTGCCAAACTTTTAAATAAAAAAGGGGATAAATTAAGTTAAATATGTGATCGAGATGCAGTAAATGAATTTATTCTTGATGAGATATGCCACTGACCATCTTCAGAACTACACAGTATCTTGTACACATCACTTGCAATCACTGAGCTGAAACCAACTCCATATAAATATACTGTATATTTGTATCTTGATCAAGAGAGGCAGTAAAACTGTTGCTTTTCTGATTAGTAGAAAAGTCCATAAAGAATTTTTCTTTTTACAAAATAATTACAAAACCCTTTAAGGAAAAAGCATTTATGACTGACCTTTATCATCGGGACATTATACCTCTAAAATCCTTGATGTTGACATGGCATTTAAATACTGTCAAATAGCTTTCTTGCAATAAAGATAAAAAAACATGCACCTTTCAAAAAGCTCAGAAAAAAAGACAGGTAACATCCTTTGTCCCCCCAACTACCAAATGTATTCAAATCAAGCAACAGGGCAAGGTGTCTTGCTAGATTCCCAGGGGACTCATCCCATTGGCTTGACTTGGATTTAGGGGACTGAGAGACTGATGCACACAATCCATACCAAAAAGCTAAATCAGACTGTTATTTAGAACTAATTAAGCATTCATATTCAAATTTAGCAAAATCTTAGCTTTTCAACACACTGCCAAGGAAGGAAGCAAACAAGAGCAAATCCTTTAGATATCACCCAATACTCAAACTTCTATCTGAAGCAAAAAAAAAAAAAAAAAAAACAATTTAAAGAAATATCAGCACATTTGTCTGATTTCAGACACATGCATAATACTTCCTCAGCTGCATTGTTTTTTTGTTTTTTTTAAGGACAACAAAAATGTTTTTTAACAGTATATCACTCAATAGTATGGGTCCTCTAACTTCTCCTCTTGAATAATTTAGCCAATGCTAAGTGCCTGCTTGAGGCAGGCTCCCCGAACACAGAAAGTCACATACATGCACACCACAGACAAATAAAGCTGTTTTTACAGCATAAATGTGCATGTATGTGAGGCCCGTGTTATGTCAGGCATGTTTGTGGACAGTAGGCACCCCCCCTCACATATTATTTAAATATTTTTGTTTTGTCAGTTGTTAAGTCTTATGGTTAAATATATCTGCACAAAGGCACTGTGATATTTTTAGTGGGTATATTTGTGGATTGAAGAAGTACGAAGTGTAACACTGGCACTTTTGGGGCAGCTCAGGGCAGCACAGGGGGTCTTTGATGCCATGCGTAGCTCAGTTGACCAAGACGTCCGAGAGTGTGCAGCCACGTGAAGTTGATGTGTTTGTTTGAGCAAATTAAAGAATCATAAAAATCCCATGCACGCTTGGTCCTTCATGTACAAGTGTGCAACATGTACAGTCTGGTACAAGAAATTAAATTAACTAACAGATTAGTTATTGTTATCATGGTCGCACAAAGTATGGGGGTTGAGATTGATTTATAACAGCTCAGTTTTGAAAATGTGACGTGTTATCCATAGTTAGGCATGCAGCTGACATGATTGAGATGGATGTAAGGTTTGTCAAGAGGCGTTGGGTTGACTGAAAACTAGGCTGAGACAGGATTTCCAGCATGGCGGCTGCTGCCAATGAGCCTCCGGAGTCCTCTGTTGTAACAGATGGCTGACGTCACTCAGGCTTCGTCCATTGATATTTACAGTGTATAGTTACATAGGCGGGTATTATTGAAAATCATTTTGGCCTTTCATTCACATGCAAACTGCATATTAGGTCACACAAAAATATTCCTTTTGGAAAACTTTTTAGAAACTGAATTGAAGGGGTTTATGTGTAGACGGGGAAAACAGAGTTTGTGAGTATGCAACGTCACACTGTGTGCAGGTTTCTTCTGTCTTTGGCGTCATGTTTTGACGCTGTCACTTTTGAACATGAGATGAGGGCAATGGCAGACATTACCAAACCAGCCCTGGTGTTAACAATTCTAACTGGACTTTTCACATTTAGATATACATACACTTTGCTCTACCACGATGATGACGACAATGTGAAATAGTAACTCACGATTAATAGAAGCAGTAACAGTGTGTTTTTTGTTTTTATGTGGATAAAGATTTTTTTAGCGTGTTTGGATGGGATACCACATATCTTATTGTCTGTGTTATTTAAATCAGGGCCTTAATGCTATTTTAACATTTTCTACCGCAGCATTTTAATGTTTAAATCAGGAGTATTTATTCATATCAAAACAAGAAGGTGGTACTGGTTTATTAAATCTTTAGGGCTGGGCGCGGTGGTGGCGCAGCGGTAGTGCGCGCGGCCCATGTATTGAGGCTCAGTCTTCGCGCGGGCGGCCTGGATTCGCGGGCGGCCCGGATTCGCGTCCGGCCCGGATTTGCGTCCGGCCTTTGGCTCATTTCCCGCATGTCTCTCCCCACTCTCTCTCCCTGATTTCTGCCTCTATCCACTTTCCTCTCCATAATAAAGGCCACAAAAAAAAATCTTAAGGGCTCAACAGGAACTGGGAGAGTTTAGGTTTGTTCAGGTGCTCAAACTCTATAATGCCTGCTTCAAACTGGAGCTTGATCTTTTGCTGATGTCCTGGTAGAGCTCAGGAAACTGGGACATCATTTGTTGCAATGTTCTATTCTCCTATTGGACCTGGCGAGCAGTAGTCACAGAGGGCTGAGCCACAGTTGAAAATGTTTTAATTTCAAGTGCTGTACCATGCTGTGAATGGGTTTGAGAGCAGCGTGCAGTACTGTACCTACCAGAATAAGAGGAAGACAGAATAAAATATATTTCAAGCCCTCAAAGAGAGAAACGACTGAAAAAACTTTTGTGCCTCTACTAGAAATAATCAAAACTTGCTGAGATTGCATTCTCCCATATTTCTCCTGACCTGCTGTAGACTCTGTTGGTCAGACTCACCAGTCTTGCAGCATTAGTTCATGAGTGAGTGAACCTTTTGCACATTTATAATCTATAAAGCCTTTCGTCAAGCCTTTTTATTCAAAGCTGTTGGCTGATCTCAGAACATGCTTTTGGCATTTGCAACATCGATTGATGCACCTTAATTTTCTACCTCCATTTTCCTTATCCACTTTTGCAAAAGGCTAAATCTGCAACTATAAAGACAACTTTGTGAACCAAATACTTATTTCAAATTTGATACATTTAAATTAGGGGTGGGACTTGATTAAAAACAATCCAATTAACTCAGGGCTTTCTAATTAATTAATCGAAATTAATTGCATTTTAAGTGCATCACAATATTTGTCCTAAACAGCAACACTTTTCAACCTAAATGGATTTTGGCGGATGAATTAATACGATGCATCCAATTTTCAGTACTTCTCAGTTTCATAAAGCTGTTGGATCTTGTTGGAAATATTTTTTCTGCATAGTAGCTTGAAAGTTGGATCACACTTTGTTATCTGTAGGAAATTTTCTAACTCCTTATCTTCTACCACTAATAGTGGTCTACAGTCCAGAGCAATCAATTTAGCGAGTGAATTTGTAGGTTTATCAGATGTTCAATTACTATTTTTTGTCCTAAAGACAGTCGTTTGGGCTGCAAACGCCTCTCCTTTGTACTTGTCGCAAAGCTAGCACAAAGCTATGACAAGTAGTTCCGCGCGTTTATAAGGCAAAGTGTGATTAAATGCGTGAAAAAAATGTGATGCATTATTTACTTGTAATTAAAGAATCATAATTAACACGTTGAAGTCCCACCCCCAATTTAAAAATGAAAATCTCCAGGCAACTGGAGTTGAAGAAGTGTGTATCAACTCCGGTTACACAACCATTGATGTTATGTTTTCTTTTTTTTTGTTACATCAGGTTCCAGCCTGTATGAAGTTCCTCAGCCCAACCGCCCAATTATTGCCAGGGTCCGCCATTGGACTTCTAATATGCTGCAAAGTTCAAATGAAATAAATGTGGCGTAACAGAGCAAAGACTATTTATTTTCCTGTGACTCTTTATATGTATTTGCAATTATACGGATCACAGAGGCATACGAATACAGTATATACTGTGATATAACTTGTTTCTGTTCTGTACTCCACTAACAAGAGACAAGGCTGGTTTACATAAGCTAATGCTAGTAGTTTGTCTTTGAAGAACAGATCAGGAGTGATGTTCAAGCATGGCTTCTGATCAAAGTGGGTATTCATGTCAGTTAGTTGTTCAACCACGGAGTCCCTATTGAGAAAATAAAGTGCCTAGCCATCATAAATATGATAAAGCATGCTTTTACCCATTACTACTGATGTACATTTCTCACAGGGTAAAGCACACTATTGGTAAATTATCAGACTTTGGTAGAGCATCTCAAATAAAAAGATTCCTTATTTGACATAAATCCATTGTGGAAAAGTTCCTATAGATATACAGTGTTTTGGCTGATGCTTTCAGCAAAGACAAGATTCAGGCTGGCCTCCCTGCATGTATCCCCTATCTTCAAGGTTATTGCTGACCCATTTGTTGCGCATTAGATAATTGACTCTTAGATGAGGGATAACCATGATTTATGGAGAAAGAGAATACATATTCCCTCATATCTCAGTGGTGATTTATGGCGTGATAGAGCTCAAGTGATAGCCATTTTATCTGATTGTACGTCATGCAAAGTAGTCGATCAAGTCTGCGCAATCAGTCACACCTCGTCCCGGCTGAGATGACAAGGATGAGAGACGGGCTGTGCTCTCGCTGGATTTCTGTGGTCTACTTAAAGCTCTTTAAGGAACGTTATTATATGCAGAGCTGGGTAAACCATGGCCAACTAAATCACAGCACTCCAAATTCTCCCTGGATTTATGATCTGTTTGATGGATAAACTCCAGGCCTTGGAGTGGCATTCGTCATATGCAGGAATGTTCTGTACCAAGGCTCAATGTTTAAAACATATTTGAACTTAACCACCCACCTGAGTCATTTATTAGTTAACTTAAATATTTACTTGATATCTGGCTTATATTAGTCATCATGCAGAAGGACTGTTACCATGCAGATGTAATTTCTTTGAGAGTTGTCAGTTCGAGCCTGACTGCAGTAAATGAAAAATCGCTCAAAACTTGACCATAACTAACTGACAAGAAGGAAACCTTCACTTCCATTTGACCTTTTGAATGCAGATCCTTAATACTCAAGATACCATATGCAAGTGTTGGAGTGTGTGCTTCGGGCATCTGTGTCTGTGTGCGACTGCGGCACCATCAATTATTAATTCTCCATATCTAATTCAGGATCCTGTCCTCTCATACTCTGGAGTGCTCTCACCATGTTGGGAAAGAAATGGAACACGAGGCACAAAAGATGCCAGGGCCCTTGTTTAAATGATCGGGTCAAGATACCTACCGTTTCCTTGAAACATAGTGCTATGCATTTGGCATCTATTTAAAAAATACTCAATCTTTCTTTAATCTAACCAACATCCTCCACATTAATGACTAATTCAATCGAATAACACTGCTTGTCATTGTAACACTCTCCAATTGTTTTTCGTATTAACCTTTTTCTTGATAACTATTAAGTTATCCCATTATGACCAACAATGTCTGGTTTGTTTGTGTACCACTAACACATAGTCCCTCAAAGTAACTGTATCATTAACTAAGTCCTACTTGTAACCATTTCTGCAATTGCATTGCACAATTTATTGCACAAATGCCGCCCCTCTTTACTGATTAAAATTGTCAGAATAAATCTTTTGAGCTTTCCTTTAACACTTTCCTCGCCAGAGAGCTCGAGAATGGTAGCCAGCCAGCGCCAGCATTTTTCACCATATTCACCAATCTTTCAAGACACAGAATATTTTGGTCTTTAAATATGTAAAAACTGAAAACATCAAAAGAAAGATCATAGCTTCGGTTTTCAAATACAAAAACAATTTTATTCTAGCTTTATGGATTATTTTATTCATTAGCACTTGGATATCAGCCATTTTCACAAAAAAAGGACAAAAAGCTGAGAAAACAGCACTTTTGTAAAACACACTTATTTCAAGCAGAAAAAAAAGAATTGTGTTCACAATTAGTTTTTTTTTTTCACTTTCATTTGGGAAGTACAGTTATTGTATATATTACAATAAATAAGTAAAATAAATACAAATAATTACATAAAATTATACATTCTGTTTGAAGAGTAGTGTAGCACCACCTACAACTCACTAACTTCACATATTTACGCATTGTTCTTTATTTATATATTTAGAAACACTTTGTTAAACTTCCTTTTTGGTAAATCATTTGTTGAACAAAAACCTGAGAAAAGTGCATCATCGTGGTCACCAGGTACTTGGCCTCCACCACACCCACCAGGTCCACGTGTCCGACCTGACTCTTTTCTGTGATCGACCTGTCAAGTATATATGAAGAATTAGAAAAAATGTTTTGATTAATCTTAAATCTAACCTTTTGCAACTCTGGAAGGTGGGATTGGAGACCTGGACCTTGACTCAGTGTCTAAAATACAATACAGTAAAATATTAGATTAACATCAAATTGGTCAATATTTTGTTCACAAAATGAAAAAAGCTACATTATTTCAACTCATCGCCTCTCACACTTTAGCAGATGCTCTCATCGTGTAGTATCTAATAATCAAAACAATCTAAGACCCTATCAAACTCAATAAAACACTATGTTGTCATATCTTACCTTTCACCTTGAGTAGGTGTGAATGAAGGAGACCTGAGTCTTGAATCCTTGGACTCTGTCTGGAAAATGACAGTCAATTTTACAGACAACTGGGTGTCCCTCATCTTTGCACACGTCCACCACTGGCATGTCTGCCAACCAAATTCAACCCAAGACTTGCTTTCGTCTTCATCCAGATCAGTGTCCATCAAAACATGAATCACCTGAGGTCTGTGTCCCAGGCTTCATCAGCTAAAAACCTCTCTGTGGGCGCTGTCATTTATGTGTAGATTAAGTGTTTCTACCTCATATCTATAGAGATGGTGTGTAGTTTGAGATGGCCGTTAACTCTAGGTAAACTTTATCCGCTGTCTCTTGTCTCTCTGCTTTCCCGCTTCACTTTTTTTGGGCCTAACAGTACTGTACTATTTCACAATAACCATCAGGGTGCCTCCTATCATATTTCAGTGAAAACACCAATTGACAGAAAATCTCGGGGAAGCATTCCATTTCAAATGACGAAAATTTGGTAGTGAATGAGTTAAAAAGCAGATAAATGTGCTCTACCTGGGGGTGATATTAGACGAGTCACAGTGGGGAAGCTCAAAGTGCTTGCCGAGCATTCCCTTCATAATTTGTGGGTATATTGAAGTCAAGCAATTTGATGAAAGTGGGCCAAGAGTTTTCAATGGATTTTTTACAATCGGAAAGTTCAGACCAATGTGTTGCCTTGAGCATTTGTTAGGTTCTTCACAGGCAATTTGACAATCTGGATTTTAATATGTCAAGCTGTCAGTCAGTGGTGGATGACTGAAGCAAAAACTAACTCGGAGGTGTAAAGGAAGACAATTGACTAAAGCTTGACTGCACTTGATCATGCATGCGGATATCTTTCTGGACTTTGAGTTTTTTAAAAGTAAACTTTTGATGGAGATTGAAATGTCACATTCAGAAAAGGTAAAGTTGTGCATACAGAACAACAGGTAGGCTACAGCAGATGGTTTCAAGTTATGAAAAGCTGTAGCTAAGAATGTTCTTATTTGCTGCAATTCATTATTTATTTCGCAAAACCAGAAGAGGAATATGTGATATCTGTTTTGCTGTGTGTTCAGTTTAACAACTTAGTTTTGATAACTAAATTATATGCTGAGACCACTGGTTCCCTGCCTTAACCAAGATTACAAGTTTAAACTGTTTGTGTCCAGGGTGTGAGAAATAAATGCATACCATTTCTTTTTCTTTCATTCAAAACATGTTTACATGAGTGTGGGGAAAAACAATCTTTATACCTTCTTTCATTGAGCCTATGTCTCCTCCTAACTGCAGCCTGTTGTGCGTAACACTGGGCTCCATCATTAGCACGTTTCTTACAAAGGTGTTAAATTTAGACACTGTCACTATCACCTCAGTGTTTGCCTGGCTTGGTAAATAACAATGCGTTTACTCACTTATCTTCTTTGCATTTTCTCCTCCCAGTATTTTGCACGCTATGGCAGAAACGCCCCATATTGCAAATACATTACGGCAAACGTACTAAATGGACAATACGCGTTGTTTGCTCATATGAAAAATGCAATCCTCACTGCCTGTTGTTAGTAGATCAGATAGCACGTTTTAAGACACAAACCTTCAGTAAATCAGGCTCATATGAAACAACAACAAAAATGGAAATTACCTTATATTTTGTTTGTATTTTTGTTGTCGTTTTGTAGGAAAAACATTTTGTTTTTAATATTACAATATTATTGTATGTGGCCTGACCAAATCTTTGGTGCTCTTAGCGTAAAATACAAACGTTAGAGATTTGTATTTAACTACCCCTGCACTAGACTTTCTAGCGGAGGAGGTCATTGCTGTTAGACTGCAGAAGAAGAATATCCAGGACCTGGTGGTGATCCATAGACTACAGAATGCGGAGAATGACTGGGGACTTGCCTACCTGGACCATAAAACAAAACATGATCGTTACCGGGCTCCAAATTAGACTTGGTCAAAGGCTCGCACGGCGACCACTAACAACGGGAGGGAATCTGGCAAAATTGATACATTTTCTCCGTTCCAAAGGGATTGAATTGGACTGCAACAACAACAAGGCATGCCACATTTTGGCCCAAAAAAATGGCGTTGACAAAAAATGGCATTGACAAACCAGCCATCATAGTAAGGTTTGTTCACCAAAAACACAACACTGATCTGTTTAAACAGGGAAGGGAACTCAAAGGAAGAAATGTCTTCATTAACGAGCATCTGAGAAAAAGAAAAGTCGACGTTGCCAGAAAAGCAAGATACATGAGGAAACAGGACAAATTCAAAACAAATGGTCAACCAACTGCAAAGTCTTCATCAGGCCAGAGGACGCCCAAGTGTTTGTCATCAGAAAGTGCAGTCAACAACTTGTCAAGTTGGGTGAGCTTCGTCATTGTGCTTGGACATACTTGTTGCGTCCCCCAGGGTTCAGTGTTAAATCCTAAACTGTTGAGTCGATACATTAATGACATACATAAAGCATCTGAAAAACTGAAGCTGGTCTTATTTGCAGATGACACTTATATTTTTTGTTCAGGTGAGAATCTTTAACAATTATTAGAAGTTATTACCTCAGACATGTCTACATTAAAAAAGTGGTTTGTTGGAAACAAATTACTATTACATTTTAATTAAAAAAATATAGATACAAATAGATCAAATTATGTTTCTTGTCAAAAAAAATGTTCTGTGGAAATGTTTTACACTAAAACTATGCTGCTGACACTGTCTGAGAGTTAGGTTTGTCATTGTAGTAGCAGCTACTATAGCTTCATAGTGAAAGTCAAACAGAAATGAGAGCTAAAGACGTCTCGTAAGTTCTTTATTGTCTAACTCCTGAGGCAGAGTTGGTTGCTGCTTAAAAAACAAAACTTTTGATGTAAAACAAGTCTGACATCACCGGAGGCAATTTCACACACTTGACACCCTAGAGTCACAAAATGTTCTGCACATGTGCAGTATTACTCCCAAAGACTTGCCAACATTAGATTGGGTTCAACAGTATAGCGTATAGCTTTGTCTAAAGGAAATGAGAACTTAATTTTCTATCTAACTAGCCCTGAAGGCTATACAACTGAGAACAGAAACTTCATGGTGTCATTTTATACCACGCTAATCATTTTGCTTGTGGATCAAGTATGCATACCTTTCAGAAAGAGCCAGTCTATTTTTTGGCCTGTTTTCAGCCTTGTGGTTTAGCTCAGCTAACCAGCAACAGGCTGTT
This sequence comes from Symphodus melops, assembly GCF_947650265.1. Lineage (NCBI taxonomy): Eukaryota > Metazoa > Chordata > Actinopteri > Labriformes > Labridae > Symphodus > Symphodus melops. The sequence goes on from NC_136708.1 coordinate 8,856,641, forward strand.
TTTGAGAATTTTATTGCGAATGCAAGCATGTACACAAAAATATACTTTGGAAAAAGCTGGTACAGGCTTCTAGTCATGGAGAATAATACAATCTAAAAATATTTTAATTCTCCTTTGCACTTCACAAGAACCTATAAAACCCAGAATCTTTTTAGGAAGATTAAATATTTTTTGGTATCCACAAGCATTGCTTATGCCAGATGATCATGGTATTGAATACTGGCACAAGTAATTTGTGTTATTTTGTAAAATTAAGAGCATATTCTTGGGTTTAAAGATGGTCAGTAATTACAGTCATTAGTTGTGTTTTGAGTAAAGTGACCCTTTAGTAAAGTATGCTGTTGCTCCACTGTTTTCACTGTTTTCAGTTAAGTTGATTTTTTTATTATGTTGCGTTTGTCTGAGTGTCATGGGTTCACTTGGTATCAACATTGTCTTTGACATCTATGAATGCGCAAGTGTTTCCCTTCTCGAAAACATACTTTTCCTACAGGCCCTTGTTCGGGTGATTTTCACCCAAAATTGTTTCCCTCTCCAGCAGCTGTTCATGTGTCAATGAGACTGTGCCTTCACCAGGGAAGTCTCACATGTCTCAGGAATGAGTGGACCAAAGACCAAGTTTCCTGTTATTTTTTTTTCTTTTTAGGTTTTTCTTTTTTCTATTTTTATAGTAATTTTTGAGCATTTTTTTAGGGTCACCCAATGATACTTATCTACATTTTGTTACACATAACACACTTGGAAAATAAAACCACCACTGTAATTTTATCAGGTATTGTCGTATTTTGATAACAAGCACTTTTTATTGGGTATATTATATCTGGTAAAAATCAGCCTGCGTTAATGATGGTGTTACTGATTTCAGAGAGAGTGTTCTAGGATTAAGCGAGGGACTAATGGAGGCTTCAGTTATAAACGCTTAAGTCAATACTTTGAAAGACTGTCCATTATTTTCACATTAAACCATGAAATGAAAGCCCACAATGAGGCAACAGCTAAAGTGCAAAGGTTATCCCTCTATACTTCTCCTGCTTTGTCCCCTTGGGTTCCTCAATTAGATGCTTCATATTTTAAACTTGACAGTATACAGTATGGATATTGCATGCATCAATATACACAAGCACAGAGATGGAGACTTGGACAGTATGCACCCTATGCATAATATATTACAAGCTCAGGCATGGAGATGTGTTCTGCACAACACATACACAACACCCCATAGCTTTTCTCCTCCTCTCTCACTGTGATTGACAATATTCCAGTCCAAACCCCTGTAGGTATCATTTGCAGACTCATGCGCCCACACTGTCAAGTTTCAATGTGTGCCTGAAACAAGAAATGAGATAGGAGTCAACAGCAAAAAAACAACAACACAGCAACAGCTCTATGCACTCAGGGCAGCACTCTCTCTGCCAGCCCAAGCCTTGGCTACATACCTCAGCTCTAAGATGGCACAAACCCTGTGGTGCAGCAGAGTTCCCTGTTTGAAAGATGATCAGACCGTCTCTCCACGTTGTGATATGTGGCAAGACACCCACTACTTTGAGGTTAGCCCAGTTTTCAAACTTGAGCTTTGGAAATAGATAAGAGTTTGAAAGTAAGTGCCTCCTATTTGACTAATGCAGTCTGTTAAAAACAAGGACAACTTTCAATACAAAGTGCTACAGCCATGCTTAAAGGTCTGCAAGCCCATTGTGAGAGACAATGATTATTTAAGCTGAATACTTTCCTTAACATTACCTCCATGCCTCTATATGGTCATAAAAGCATCTAAACCATGAATAAAATGTTACGTTCCACACACTTTGAATTGCGGGTTTTTTTTTGTTTTTTTTTACAAAAGCCCAGCCAGTCGTCATATTAAAGGTCACTGACAAACACACAAAAAGTACCAAAAAAAAAAAAGCTTGCTGTAGGAAATAAACAGTACAGCTGCTGTTTGTATACTAATTCTCTTATCGGTTATATTTTCTGATATCCTAGGTTATGAATCACCACTTCATTGTACCAAACACAGACGCAGAGCATTCCATAACTATGTGGGTTTTTTTTTTTTTTTTAAATCCACTCCAATGCACGTACAAATCTCAGTTTCAGTGGATTCAGAGTTTGACACACTCAACCCAGGCTGAGCCTCTATGCCTTAAGGCTCCCAAACAAAAGCAATCCATGTCAATTTGAAACGTTATCTTGTTGACTGCACTCCTGCTGTACTGCTTGGTCACCTCTTTCACTTGGCCTACCATGAGAGTTATGATGGGAGACTTGACAATATCCATCTCTTCACGCACTAGTGAGTCCATTGCTGCACGACATGACACTCTGCTCCCCTTTAGAAAAAAAAGGCTGTCAGTACAACTTGCCTCTCAGAGTAAGTGTAATCATCTTTATTTCATTCTCTTATGGCATATCTTCAACTTTATTATTTAATAACTAATGCTCTGCCCAAAAAGTGGCTCATCCATATAAGTATCAAGGCGTCCACACAATTACAGCGTGCTGGATCATGTGGTCTTCATAAGCCAGACTACTTATGAGCAATCTTTAGCAGAATCTGGAAGCTTAATCGCTTGTAATGAATGTCCTTTCTTGGCTCAGGTCGCTTAAGTGCTTGTGTTTAATTTTTTATTCTGCATATACTTGTTTGCAATGCACATATAAGTCTATGACTAATATTTATTTTTACAGCTCAAACAACTAGTTTCATCTTTACCCATTTTACCAAAGACTTATTCACACATAAGAATCCAACTGGAGCCATGATATAATAGTGTGACATCAAGTAGTTGACGATTGGGATCAAGATCAGAGTGGAATGGCCTTAATTGTCCTTCTATGCTAGTCCCAGTGAATGACGGGTGGTGTGATATAACTGAAGCTAGCATGAAATAGTGAAGAGTCTACCTGTGACTACTTCAAAAAGATTAAAGCACAGCAGCTCTGCTTCTGGTCAGTGACACAGAAAACATTCCAACAATCTTTTACCTTGAACATTTCCTGTTCTTACATTGTGATTGAAACCATAATCGTATGATAAAAAAGTGTACAGGACTGGCTCTAGCGACTGAAATGCCTCTTTCCCAATACTAGTCCACTGCCACAGAGGTAAGTTATAGCAAATCTTTTAGTAATAGAAAAAGTGGAAAAACACCCGTAGGTGAACATTATGAAAATGAAATTTAAAAAATAATTAAAAAAACAACATTCGTCCAACTAGCAGTTTCTGACACAAAAGGCTTTAATGGCTAGATTAATGAATTTGTGTCTTTTCATGATGCTTTAGAATCTACAGTTGAGAGATTTTTTTGTTTTTTTGTTTTTTTGTTTTTGGCCTTTATGCCTTTATTATAGAGGGAGGAAAGTGGACAGAATCGGAAATCAGGGAGAGAGAATGGGGAGAGACATGTGGGAAATGGGCCACAGGCCAGACGCGAACCCGGGCCGCCCGCGCGAGGACTGAGCCTCAATACATGGGATCGCGCGCACTGCCGCTGCGCCACCGGCGACCCCAGTTGAGAGATGTTTAAGGCCATATCCCTGACCTGTTTGTTTTTTCTTTTGGTATTGCACCTGAATGTCATGTACAGTAATCTCTCCTCTTGAACTTCTGTGACCTTGTGTCTGACATTCAGTAATGAATGATTTGCTGTTTAAGCTATAGACCGACTGCTATATCACCCATGCGCCATCCCTGAAAGTATAGGTCTGTGAGTGTGTACATCTCAGATTCTAAGGATACAAAAACGTACGTACACAAGGCAGAAAATGCAGCAGTTCTCTCTCCCGCTTTCTCTCGGCTTTCATATCTTATTACTGCTTGTCACTACCTATATATTCAAGTTACTAACCTCTCCTTTTTCTGGGAGCTCCTGAGCTCTCTTAGGGTCCTCGGGACTGTTGATGAGGATGGCCTGCCCAAACAACCCCCCCCCCATCCTATCCTATCCTACCCTTCTTTCTGCATCTTATCCCATCTCCCCCATCCCATTTCAAGCCCAGCGCAGTTTAGCAGATGGCTGTTCCGTCATGAGCTGAAGATTTCTGCCTGTTAAAGGGAAGTTTTTTCTTTCCACGCTTTGACGGATTAAGCTGGGCTCCTGTAATAGATCAATAAGTAAGGTCCTTTACCTACTTTTTGTAAAGTGTCTCGAGATATCAGCTATTATGAATTGACGCTATACAAGCAAAGATTGATTGATTGATTGAGCAGTTGAGTTTTGACTATGCATAAATCGTCAAGCGATTGTGTTGAAAAATTGAGCAGAAGTGGAAAATCCTGCAGTTAGTCTACTTTGACTTGAGGCTGGCTGCAGATGCCCCAGAATTCAAATATATACCCAGTCAAAAGAGTCTTTTTAATAGCAGAAATTCACATGTTTACAGCCTGGTTCAAAAACATTAAATTGGTCTGATTAGCCCATGTCCCAATAGGCATACACTGCAGGAGGCGTTAATCACAATAAGGCGAGGAGGTGACCTGTCATGTTTTGTCAAGAGGCTTAAAATATGCCTCGGCTCCAGCTCATTGCCTGCACTTAGGTTGAGTAAAAGTTAGGTTGAGACAGCAATTTTTTTTTCAGTAACTCATGGGTGACGTACTGTAACATGTGATGTCACTCATGGCTTTTTCCATGTTTACAGTCTATGGTATTCACACACACACACACACACACACACACACACACACACACACACACACACACACACACACACACACACACACACACACACACACACACACACACACACACACACACACACACACACACACACACACACACACACACACACACACACACACACACACACACAGCCATTTTTAAGGGGTTAACCTTTTCAAGTTCTAATGTGAGGAAACAAGCCAGGTTAACTAATTGAAGACACACAGGACTAATAGAGGTGCTCCTTAATGAGCTTGAATAAATGGACATAGGAATGCAGACACTGACAATGAATGAGAGCCCCAACAGAATCTAAGTCCAGGTTTAAGGTTAAGTAATCAGATCTATCCCTCAGAGCAAACAGCCAGATAGAGACATACAAGCACAGCAGTAGGTTGAAAAACTCTTCAGGCAATAAATAAACAGCTTTTTTTTGTATGAGTTTGTTTTAGTTTGTAGGTCTTGTTTTTGTTTGAATGGGGTTTTCATTATTAATGCTGATTGAATTTAATTGTGTAATTTGTAATGTACTTTTCTGTCCCTCATGTAATTTTGTGTAATTTTCAATTGAAACTAACAGCTTCAGAAAAGAGTCACACCAATTAATAGAAGAAAAGAGCACATTTCATACAAAGAGGAAGCAGGCCTCGGAAGAAATTTGTTTTCTGATTTAAAAATGTATTTTTAATCGGTACTAAATCCATGAGATTTTGTTGTAAGTGCATGGATAAAAACAATATAATTAAAAAATTATTTTGAGTAAAGCAATAATAACAGCTTTTTTCAGTGGTTTTATGTGGTATAACTTAATAGTTGTATTTTGTTACTGCTGTAATAAATGAATCCCTTTAAGGTACAAGGTACTGTAATTATCCATGTTTATTAGAGAAGAATTAGTTGTACTAAATCTCTGCTTTTGTATTCAAGTGTACTGACTTGCCTCAAATCAAATTATAATGAATGGATGTAAATATGCTGTATGGATTATACTTATGTTGCTGTGCATTTGACCTTTCCTTTATTTATTGATTTATTTGCATAGTTTCACCTCCTGCTCAGTGCACCAGAAAAAAACCTTCCCAAAGGCACTGCTGCTGAGGTGCTAAATCGGATCTTTGCTGTGTCCGTTTTTACTTTACTGCAATTATATCTTGTTGTACAACTTTTTTGAACTTTATACTGTTTGTAGCCTTCAGCAGTCGAGTCTAAAATTTCACACAAGCAAAGAAGTAGAGTGGAAAATAATAACAGTTACAGTGGTATGGCTGAAAGTCAAGTACACTGCTCAAAAACATAAAGGGAACAACACAATGTAATTCCAAGTCAATCACACTTCTGTGAAAATCAAACTGTCCACTTAGGAAGCAACAGTGATTGACAATCAACGTCACATGTTGTTGTGCAAATGAAATAGACAATAAGTGGAAATTATAGGCAATTAGCATGAAACCCCCAATAAAGGAGTGGTTCTGCAGGTGGTGACCCCAGACCACTTCTCAGTTCTGATGCTTTCTGGCTGATGTTTTGGTCACTTTTGAATGCTAGCAGTGCATCACTCTCGCTCTCTGGTAGCATGAGACAGAGTCTACAACCGACACAAGTGGCTCAGGTAGTGCAGCTCATCCAGGAGGGCACATCAATGCGAGCTGTGGCAGGAAGGTTTGTTATGTCTGTCAGCGTAGTGTCCAGAGCATGGAGGTGCTACCAGGAGACAGGTCAGTACATCAGGAGATGTGGAGGAGGCCGTAGGAGGGCAACAACCCAGCAGCAGGAGCGCTACCTCCGCCTTTGTGCAAGGAGGAACAGGAGGAGCACTACCAGAGCCTTGCAGAATGACCTCCAGCAGGCCACAAATGTGCATGTGTCTGCTCAAATGGTCACAAACAGACTCCATGAGGGTGGTATGAGGGCCCAACGTCCACAGGTGGGGGTTGTGCTTACACCATGCAAGACGTTTGGCATTTGCCAGTGAACACCAAGATTGGCAAAGTCGCCACTGGCAGCCTGTGCTCTTCACAGATAAAATCAGGTTCACACTGAGCGCATGTGACAGATGTGACAGAGTCTGGACGCTGTGGAGAACGTTCTGCTGCCTGCAACATCCTCCAGAGTACAGTCCTCCATGTGCTTGCGAGAGGTAGCCTGACTGCCATTAGGTACCGAGATTAGATCCTTAGACCCCTTGTGAGACCATATGCTGGTGCGGTTGGCTCTGGGTTCCTCCTAACGCAAGACAATGCTCGACCTCATGTGGCTGGAGTGTGTCAGCAGTTCCTGCAAGAAGAAGGCATTGATGCTATGGACTGGCCCGCCCGTTCCCCAGACCTGAATCCAATTGAGCATCATCTGGGACATCATGTCTCACTCCATCCACCAATGCCACAATGCACCACAGACTGTCCAGGAGTTGGTGGATGCTTTAGTTCAGGTCTGGGAGGACATCCCTCAGGAGACCATCCGCCACCTCATCAGGAGCATGCCCAGGCGTTGTCGGGAGTTCATACAGGCACTTGGAGGCCACACACACTGAGCCTCATTTTGACCTGTTTTAAGGACATTACATCAAAGTTGGATCTGCCTGTAGTGTGTTTTTCAACTTTAATTTTGATTGTTACTCCAAATCTAGACCTCCATTGGTTAATAAATTTGATTTTCTTTGATCATGTGATTTTGTTGTCAGCACATTCAACTATGTAAAGAACAAAGTATTTAATAAGAATACTTCCTAGATCTAGGATGTGTTATTTTATTTATATTGTATTTTGAGAAAACTTGTGACATTTTTCTTAAGGTGAGAACTCTATCAAAGAACGTTTTTTTCAGATGTCTAAATATATTTAATATGTTATTGATCATGTATCCACCTCTCATTCAATGTTTGCTTCTCGAGAAAACATGCACAAGACTTTTTGAAAAGCTTGTCATTTTGCTGCAAAAGTCCTCTCTTCACTCAATGTTTTGTGTTCCGTTGATGCTAAGTGTTTGACAAATTAATAATTAATTATATTAATAATAAAATTAAAAATATCTTTAAGAACTGAAGCCAGAATTTCTTCTCCAGCTTGTTCTGTGAATGTGATTACTTTACTCATATTGTCTTTTGTAAAACAATGTTGTTTAAGCAAAAACCTCCTTCCCATCATTCTTGATTGTTTTTTCCAACTGCTCCTCATTCTTCTTGTCAACACTGAGCCACTGGAAGCCTGTCCCGAGGATCTGGGTAGAAAACAAGGCTTCCGTCAGAGGGATGACACTTGTTTTTAATACTATGCTACCCCAGTAAACAGAATGAAACATTTATGAGAGTTTTATGCAAGACTTCAGAAGGACCTCTGTCTGTGGCTGTACGGGGATATAATTTGTTTCTCTGTACCTGATCTGACTTCCTCTTGTTCCAGGCATGAGGCTAAAAGCTGGGCTGTCTTTTTAGACAGCTGTGAGAGAAACAAGCAGGTCACTATGGCTGACTTTGTTACTTTTATATTTGAATTGCCTTTTCTCCCTTTTAGTTTGTATCCAAGCATATACTACAAAATGCATATTTTATAATCATCTCATTATGTAAATGTGGATGCATGATTAAGTGGCTGTATTTTCAAAGCTTTAAAACAATTACAATCCAACATTAAGTGAATAAGAATTTCTTTTCTTTTTTTAATAATTTTCTTTTACAGCAGAAATAAACATGGTTCTGGTCTCTGGCCACTATTCTTTATTGGTAAAAGCTGTAAGGGTTGATGATTTTACAATTATAGCTCATCCATTTTGATCATTTTATGAGTTAGAAATGCAGCTGAGTTTACTGACAATTGGGCCGATTAAGATCGATAGATAAATAGATAGATACTTTATTGATCCTGAGAGAATAAAGTTGTCATTAGTCTCTTGAAAGCTGTTTTAAGAGACCTGCCCTAGCTCCAGTACTTTGCTTGTTGCTTGATTGGTCAAAGGTTAATTTGAGACGGCATTTCCAATATTGCGATGGGGGGCACCTAAGCTTACCTCTGCAGCGTTTCTTTTGTTGCTGCCTTTTGGGGGAACATGTAATATTTAAATGTTCATATGTTCACACAAATAAGCTGGTATTGCTGTAGCAGTGATCAATGTACCTGGAGAAGGTCAGTGGTTTTAAGTCACACAGTATGTGTCTTTCAACTACTGCCCTGCTTCTATTAAGAGAAGCAAGCAGCCAGTATTGAAATGCATTGTTCAGCAATATTTTTAGTGTTGTTAGACAAAAAAATAAACAACCTTGCTCACCTACCACCACATAGAGATATGACTTGATCGTTAATTAGCTTATTTCCATGCTACAAAATGGACTGCACAGCTTTGATACATTGGCATTGCCAACCCCTCAGTTCTCTCAAACAACACCCTGTCCTCCAATTATGATCACTTCTGGCTCCAAAAAAATCAGCACAGTTGCAATGAAAAAGTGTACATTTAAAAATTAAATCAAGAAACCAATGTGTGATGTTTCATGGGCTACTGTAAGTACATTCCCTATTCAGTTTATGATGAAACTGTAATTTTCCTATTTAATGACACACACAGAAAACACACCATTTGGCAGCTTTACTACATAACTGACATTAGCCACCTTTGTCATAATGCTTTAGGAGACTTTCTGATTATTTGGCACAGCTCCTCAGAGTCCCACCAGTTCCAATCTACCCTCCTCTGCCGGGCCAAAGTTGATACAGAGCCATCAATTCCATTAAGTACTGGCCTGATACACAAAACTAAAGCTCCCCATTGGAGCAGGTCTCTGAACCTGATAAGAGCTGGCAAGGAAATAGACTGAGTTGTAATTCATGATATGCCACTGTCTCAAAGTTTCGCTGCCCACCTTGTCCCCAGAGATAACTCCAGACAGTTCTACTTTGTGACTTAATTACAGAATGTGGTAAGACTGAGATAAAGTCAGCTTGTACTGAGGGATTTATTCTGTCCTGGACTTAAAGCACCAAAACAGGTCAGAGCAAATATTGAACGTACCAATAGATTTCTTCAATTGTCATAATAAAAAAACACCACTAGCAATTTTTCTTAAATTAACCATATTCCCAGTTTGTCATCTACCATCTTAAATAATACGTTTTCCCCACAATGCCACAGTAAGCCACACTTTAGTCTTAATAAGTGTATTAGATTATGAAACAAATCTTTGAGGTACATTTAAACATTCCAAAGACCTCCCTCTCAGAATGTTGAAGCGAATATGTTTATAATTTAACTTGAAGGCAAATCCCTTAAAATCCATGAATATTTACATCTAAGTACCTGCTGGTTGCTCTAATGGTACAAAAAGCAGAAATGAATAACTCATCTTTGCATTATTGCTATTTGCACCAACTTTTTTGAGCTAATGATACAATAGTTGTGCAGCTTTATCATAATCATTGTGGTTTAAGAAGTCAAGGTTTTACACATTTTGGTTCAGTTCATCCTTCTGGGACTAGTGATACCTTTTTCTTTCACAATCCATCCAGTCATCATTTGTACAGTATATTTCAGTTTGCATCCTAGTGGTGGAGCGACTGAATCACTGGACCACTGAGACAAAACATAGAGGAGACAAAGCTCAAAGTACTAAACCCAAGTTGAACAGAGAATCTTTGTTACAAACTAGGAGGTTTTGGACCCAAGCGCACAACTCAGAGGCTGACAGGATACAATCGACAATAAATTTATTACAAAACGACGGGTGACAAATGGTGAATAAAAGTGCTACAATAAATATAAATGTGACTCTGAATGTGCTTCCAATATCCCGAATTCCAACACGCGTGAGAGGGAGCCAGATTAGGACGACCAAGACGACGGGGAAGACGAGGCTGCAGGGAGGACTGGAGTTGGGAACTGACGAGAGAGAAAAAACACAAGATGTCAAAATTCACAAAAGACAAAACGAACATCCAAAAATGTCCACAAGAGATCGAGAGCTGACACAAGGAGTACGAACCCATGAAGACTGAACAATAATCTGGCGCCGGCTGCATGGAGAGAGCCGGCTTAAATACTGTGCTGATTGGATGTGATTCACCTGTGAACAAACCTGATACCAATTGCTGATTACGGGGGAAGGGAAACACAGGAGGAGCAGACAGACAAAACAAGACCCCAAAACATGACAATCTTGATGGTTTGTTTTGGGGGGAAAAAACAGTCAACTCTAAAACATATAAGTTAGTTAAAACATAAGTAGACCTAAATTTACATCTCTTCTGCTAACAACATTAAAGTTCTCCCAGTCAAGCCTTGCCGAAGGAAGTATATTGTACATTCAAAACTCCCCTGGTTGCTCTTACTGCATCTGAACTGCTACCTATAAACAAGTAAAATACTTTACCAAATCTCATATTCTGTTTGTTTTTTTCTTTTTAATCTTCTTTAGGTTTCAGTAGTCATACAGAAGCACTGCCAAGGAAAAAAACTACTATTACAGGATATACAAACTAAAAAGATTTCTACTGTGTTGTTGAACGTGTTTTTCCAGAGGAGACGTTTCCTCTTTGGAACTCTACTGTAATTGCCAAAGCGATTCATCCCTTGCATACACACAGCAGGTGGTTGATCATACTGAAACAAGTACTTGGGATTAAGACAAAAATCAGACTGAAGATCTATGACTGCAAGAAACAGATTTCCCTTCCAATGCTCTACACATAAGAAATCTCCTACCTATTTTGACAGGAAGACTCCTGTCAAAAGACATGATCATTAACTGCATGAAAACCTGAGATTGACAAGTCTATGTAGGTGTGTTGTTAAGTTTTCAGGTTTGTACTCAGAGACTAGATGTTTTGGAAAAATAAAAAAAACTTGGAGCAGGATGTGGAACATAGCATTCCCACTGCAAACTATTCAAGCATATTTGATTCTCTAGTTGTTGGGCTTGTGTACAGATAGTTCTGTTGGACAGACAAAATGTGCTTGTAAGGCTTAAATTAAGAATGATGTCAGGCTTTTATGACTTCATTCTCAATGGAGAGCCATTTCATTCCTTTTTTACTCTTCTTACTTTTTGTACGTGAATCAGATGGTTTAGGTAACATTTCTTAACAGTTACATGTTTGATGTTTAATAAGTGTAAATCTTGGGAGGTAACCAAATGAAAACATGTCAGTAAACAAATTCCATTTGGATGAGAAGGGACAGCAAATTAAATATGTCCAAGATCTTCGAAAGTCATCCCTCAACAGAATCATCTTGCATTTTGAGTTTTGGGTCAAACATACTTTCCCAGCGCCCCTATTTTGCAGATGGTGATTAAATCTTTAATTGTCAAGGGGAGGCGGCACCACAGAGCAGGGACAAGAAAAACTAGCAAACAGATTTTTGATTATGGCTGACTAAATTAAGACACCCACATTCTGTCCTATATCTCCTACCCCCCACCCCCCCTCCCTTTCCACTTAAATGCCCAAAGCTCTGATTGTATTACTCATTCAGAGAGATCCTCCGTCATTTCCAGTCATCGTACAACATGAGGCGGGACAGAGAGAGTGAGGAAAAAATTGGAAACGTTTCAAGAGAGAGCAAACATTGAATTCATGTCGGAGGATCACTCTACTGTTACATCCTCAAAATTCAGGCTAAGATCTGTCTTGTTTTCTAAAACAGGAGGAACAATTTACTTTTTTTAAAAGATGATTAAAAGCCAATGAAAAACTAATTCAAGCACAATACATATGTGTTACAAAAAATATATTATTTTGTTACAATTATTCCAAATGAATGCCAAGAAACATCAGTCATTTACAAATCATGTTGTCCTCCTGACAACATGCTTCTTATTGGTTTGCACTTGAAATTACGATTTCAGTCTGAAATGCAACATGAAGTCGAAATCCACTCTGTGAAAATATTGAGCATGTTTACTTGACATCCTTTGTGCCTCATTCAACCCCCACACCCTGGACATAATGACATCCATCTGCTCTCGACGTGTCTGAAATTCAGCTTTCTCCACAGACATCAAAGATGTGCTCAGAGAACATCATTCTCCATGACCATCCATCTGGATACATGTGTGTATATCAAGTCTGGAAATGCACACAGTATCAACATGCAAAGCAAGCGTCCGTCGGTCATGCATGCATTTATGCCTGCATTTTGTTGCCTTGTCTGCATGAAGCCGCCTCTGTCAAGAGATCAGAGCATTTACTGTAATGTGGCACACACTCACAAACACAGCCAGTAATTTGACATACATTGATGTCTCTGCGACATCATATCAGCGGGGCAGCAGTGGAAGTGACAGTGTGTAGTTGGGAAAAATGACTGCATGTGCTGGAATTGAGGAAAATGTCCTCCCAAGAAGCAGAATTAGCTTCGGTTTCAAATCCAAGGACTATAAAACCCCATTCAAGGGACAGTGAGCTTGAACTGCCATTGACTTCATCTGAACAGGCGTCAGGAAGAAAGTCATTGAAACCTAAACAACCACTTGTGTCATTCAAGAGTTAAAAGCAACATATTGAGACAGGAATTGAATTGAACATTATAGAAACTCTATTTCCTGATATGTTCTTCCTCTGGTCTTATGGGCCTCAATAATCTTGATCATACTGTATGTAATTGGGAAGAGGAAGACTAAGGGATATATTAATTAACAGTCATTTTATCAGGGAAATCATACACAAGTCTGAGAAAGTGTATGTAACATGCGCCCAAATGCAGCACATGAGGGGGCCAGGGACAAAGAATTATTTTCAATTTGAAGTTCAGCAAGTACAGGAATAAACAGGTAAGAAGTTTAGATTTATTGTTCGGGTTGAAAGTCCAAACAGACTTTTCCAACATTACGCATGTGGCTGCTGTTTCACAGCAAGGTACAACAAACAATCCAGAGAGTAAAAAAGAAAGTTCGACTGGAGGAGGCAGAAGGGTCAGAGGGCCAGCAGATAAGTGTGCACACATTGGCGTCACAATGAAGGTCTTAGAGATACAAGAAGTAGCTGCATATACAGTACATGTGAGCTGTGTTTACTCATTAGATGGGTGTGGTCAGTCAGAAGTGAGGTGAAAAAAAAAATCTATTCCCAGTTGGACTACCTCTGACATAATACCCACAGCAGCCAATGAGAGTGAAGCCGTATTTTGCATACTCATAGTTCAAGATACTTTATTGGCATAAATGCTAACAACCATTATTTTCAAAGCAACAATTATTAAAACAATAATATCACATCTAAAACATTGAACAATTATGTTGTCTCTTATAATGTGCATTTTTGAATCAATAAACAGACATAAATGTGCAAAAATGTATTAAATACAAAAACATCAATTACAGTGAATTACTAAAATAACAAAATTATATTTGTTAGGCCATTTGCCCTCAGATTGTGCTGCAAATTGTATAAAGCTGTACAAAATCTGTCTTCTTAGCCAGGCTTTCATCAGTTTTGTTTTCACGTTTTGTTTTTTTTTCACTTCAAAATAAATATATCAGGACAGCCAGCTGGCAACTGTATAGGTTATCGTCCATCGTTCTCTTCTTCTCAAGTCTCGTCTGAAGAGTTTTGGCTGATATACTCTGTTTGCATCATTACAGCGTGAAGCGTGCTTGTTCAGTTATTCTGCATGTGGGTTCCTCCACAGGTGCATCTGATCACTGATTAGGGACTTGATGGAGCACCTGTGCAGCCCTCCAGCACCATGGAGCTCTCTTGTCAAGTCACACAGCACATACAGAACTAATGCTGATACATTTATCATCTTAAACAATCTCTTTGAAAAGCTATATATATATATATATATATATATGTGTGTGCCCTGTTTGCTGTGACTTTGTGTGGTCTATATGTGTATTTGTGTGACTTAATCATCTGGTTTTACAGTGCTCTGTTGTATTTGTAATGTTCTAATATGTACAGATTCTACATAAAGTATCTGTCTGGATTTTCAGCACTTAAACTGGTCTTCTTTCTATTTGTTGTACATATGTAGTCAGAGCCGTTTTGACAGACTGCCTGAGCAAGCTTTGGTGAATGTAGGAAAGAAACTGTTTTCTAACGATGAATTATTAATCTCTATAAATAGATCTGCATTAAAGTGCAGCTAACAATCACTTAACTTTCAAACATTTCAATTTGAACCACACATTTGCTTGACACTGTGTCACAAAAGCAAATCAGCATTTAGATTATCTGACTACCTGAACTGTTTGAGGAGTGATTAGATAGATAGATAGATAGATAGATAGATAGATTGATAGACATTTGTTCTAGAAAAAGAAAGGAAAATGATTTGGTTTTACTGTGTCAGCAACCAAACTTAACAAACCAAATCCACCATTTTGTGTCTGCCCAGGGAGTGAAATGTTGTTTTAAACAGGCATAGTGAGGACAGCCGGCTGCAGCGTTTGGGTCATCAGTGTGGTCATTAAGCAGACAGTAATGGGCCATGAGAGAGGCTGTTCTGCTCTGGCGCCGGGCCGGCCGACCTGTGGATACCACCAACATTATCAGTCGACCGATCGCACCATTATGCCCTTGATGGAGGGGAACTCTGGATGTGTCTGGAGGAAAACGAAAGGGTTCACAGTGTGCTTCGAATCTGCGGACTAACAGCAAGCAGGTGTGTGAGAGGGCACAGTTATGCAGATGACTTGAACATCCCATAATTCATGTAGATGTGCTCTTTAAGGAGTTTTTTTTCACTAGTCTACATTTAGTAAATTGTATCCCAGTTAACAGCTCCATTCCACTACATAACAGCAATTTTTCCACCTAGTTTGGCAACATATAGAAATGGTCACAGCTGGCACCAGCCCTGGTATATTTCTCAGTCCTGCTTATTTGTGCTGCACCTGTGTTCTTCAATGAATTTTTCTTTCCTTTCTTCTATCATTATTTTTCATCCAGGGAAGCAAAAGGTCACAGACATCTACATGCGGCATCTAAAGATGAACGTGAGAGATCACTGTGGAAGAAAAGACACAGATTGCGTGTGAAAGGATGACATGAAATGGATCCGGCACTGCAAACTCAAATGACAGTAAATGTCAGCTAAGCTACCCACTGCTGCCACTCCTTCCATATTTATTTCATTTCCTGCCAGATACTTGTCTGTTGGGTGACTTCTTATGAAAAGGAAATGTTTTTCTTTTGCTTTGATTCCCTAATGAGGAATAATAAAACGAAAAGTCATATCTACAAGACTGTTTCAGGGGAAGGAAAAAACCAGCAAGTTGATCAATGACATCCCAGTCCTCTAGCAAATTCAGTCCTCTCATTATTTCTTTATTCCATCTGCCCTGCCCTGATCTGATCTGATCTGCCCTGAGTTAGGCTTTTACTGAGATATTGTGTCCTACAACTGACCCTGGCTGTCACTGTTCCTTAATATTATTTACATTATGTCACTAAAACACATTGTTTAATGATAACCAAATAGGGAATATAAAAAGTACAAACAGCTTAAAAAAGTCCATCCAAAAAACAACAACAAACCCCTCCACATCCCTTGAAGTGATCACTCGCCCATTGCTACAAGTTTTTGATGGCCAAGCATGTAGCCGGCAGACATCACAACACTCATTAATCTTAGAGTGACTTTCCTGGTGGGAGTTGGAGAATTGCTGCCTGTTATGTCTCTCTCCAAATCCACTGAGCGCTCAGTCCTGCTGCCACGGTCCAAGGAAGCAAAGTGGAGGCCGGTCTCGATGGAGAAAGATGTGGGCAGCAGAGGCCCACAGCAGCTCTAGGACAATGCTCACACAGCACAGCCTGGCCAGACAAACTATCCAGAGAGTCAATCACACAAAGCTAGCCGTGGAGTTCTCTATGACTTTTACAAAAACTGCGCGAGAGGCTCCACATTTGTTATGAAGATCTATTACACAGGAGGGCTTCTCCTTTCAAAATTCAGATTATCAAAAGATGGTGGATTTCACAGTTGGGGATTATGTCCCCTCCCACCCTCCTCCCCCACATGCAATCTGTTTCATCTGTTTTCCTCTGCATGTGTTAAATATTAGGTTTTCAAAGAGCACAAACAAAATGTTTCATTTTCCAGCCAACCAATCAGAGCAGGAGGTCTGGACATGCCACTAATTGTGGTCAGTTGGCCAGCTCTTTAGATGGATGCCAACACAATTGGAGCTTAAATTCCAAACCACAAAGAAACACCTCCAACCAGAAACTTAAGACACAAGACAGGCCTCCAAAGAAAATAAATATGAAGGGTCCATAATACTGTCCTATAAATAGATGTTAATTTTAAAATGTTGTAATAATAATTATCTTTGTATTTTTTATTGACATGTAAGATTTATAATGTTCTTCTGGAACTTTAGTTAAAAACAAAATGAATTATCTGCATCCTTGTTATGTGGGAGAACCTGATTAATCGTGTATGTTTTATTAGCATTCAGTCATATTGATTGATTTGTATGTCAGCAGTAGAGACATTGACAGGTGAAACTGTCTTTCCAGTGAACTGCAGCATGCCCTTGTATTTTGACCTTTTGTCCAATCCATCAATTACCTTCCTGTTCTTTAACTCATTGATACTGACTGCAGAACAAAAAAAAGAAAAAAAGTGCATGCTGTTTTGCTCAGTCACATACTACCTGTACATATACACACTCCTATAAAGATAGATTAATGACCAGATTTCCGTAGGTTAACTCTTGTAAAGGCTGCTTTTCCAGCCTGTATTGATGCCTTCCCCCACATGACTTTATGCATGTGTGCAAACACAATGGCTCGCACATGAGAATATTTGTAAGAATGTCTGCCAAAACGGCCTTGTTGTAAAATGTCCTACCAACTCTACCGTGAAACATGGTGGAATAACTTGAATTCTGATTTTAACATTATTTGACATCAGTGAGCAACAAGTTACATATAAAAAGATAAGCTGACAAACCAAATTTGGAACAAAACCATTTACTTTTTAAACATTTTAGGATAGGAGTTGAAATAATGCAGCATTACACAGAAAAAAAACAAACAGATTTGTCCTCTGCATGAGTTGGCAAACATTAAACCTGGTAGCCCTAGCAACACAAACCTTTTTTACTCTGACAAAAAATGGGACCAAAATAATATATAACTCTCAACTGACTCAGTATATAACTGCCAAAAAAGAACCTACTCCATATTTGTGTTATTACTGTAGTGCCAAGAGTAAAATGAGAAGATTGGCACTATAAGCTGAAAGGAAACACAGCAGCCCACTCGTTTAATTCAGTTAAAAGCCTTAAACGTCTGGGGAAACATCTTAAGGGAGCTGGTATATTTTAATTTTAAATATGTAAAAACAAAAGAAAGCTGTTTTTTTTCCTGTTTCCTGCATTTATTCTAAGCTAGTGGGCTGCTGTCTGTAGCTTCGTTGTTTAATTATTTGTTAACTTCTGTTTGATCCCTCATTGCCCAGATTGCCTTATTTGCTACTAGAGCTTTTACCTTGATTCATTCATTCAAATACCAGCAAAATGTGTTAAATCAACAGATTAATCAGGTGAATGCTAACATGGTAAAGTGCTGTACAGTCCAACAGATACTGTGACTTAAATATGTAGGGTGCACACTTCAATGCATAAAACCAAGGTCAGTTCTAACATCGAGGTAATAGTTTATGCCTCCTCTTTTGAAAGGCTTCCCTTTATATATCATAGCAGTCAGATCTATCATGAGCTCACTATTGTAGAGTAAACTGTTTTCTCAGAGAGAACATTAGCTATGGAATTGTTGATACATTGCTTTGACCCTGAGCAATAAGGGTTAGGGTGATTTGTTTACAATGTGTTGGGCCATTGCTCATGTTCCACAATACAAACATGACAATGAATAGCTAAATTAGGCCCACTAATTCTTCATGTGAAAAAAGATATAGAGAAATCCATGGCAGCTTGCCGTGAAATATCGTCAGTTAATAAGTGAACCTTTGGAAAGTCTCGTGGAGAGAGCCATTAACTGAGCTATGATGCTTGTCACCCTGCATTTGATCAATGCTCGGATTTTAAAGCCTCTTTAAAAATGTCACATCTATTTAATATCACATTATTCACCAGATAGAGTATGGCCCTTTAAAGGTTTTCAAGCCCTCCAAAGCGGAGAATAATTTCCTATCATGAAAAGCTGCAGAAATTGCCACCTAAAAGGTAATTTTTATATTGAACATTGTGGACTTTGTGCCATTTCAAGTGTCTTTCTTAGAGGGCAGAATGAATGGAAGAAGGTTTTTTTTTTTGCATTGAGGTTTCCATTCACACAACAATAAAAAAAAAAAGTGTCATCCTAAATACTTACAATTTATTTTTACAAATTGTGCATAGCATTGAAGAAAGTATGAAGAACATAAAGGATTATGTGGAACATGCTACTCTTCATTTAAATATAAGGATCTCAGAAAAAAAGCCATTCTTAGCAGCTGCTATTTTCTCTTCCTCCAAGTGCATGAAACTAGACGGCTTAACACTAGAGGGCTCACATGCATTGCCATTCAACAGAGCCCCTCTATGTTCCAGCATTTGGGCAGGTTGTTAGAAAACTCCCGCTATCACACAGACGACTGTCCAATGTATTATTGATTACACTTTATTGTGCCGAAGCATCCCTTTTATATTCACGGACAAAAACTGCTGAGAAAATAGAACGTTACATCTGAATTTATAAGCAACACTGCAGCAAGTCTCATGACACCAGAGTGCAAACTGAAGACACCACCTACTCAGGCACAGGATTTCCCAGAATTTTGAAGTGCTGGGGGGGTAGACAAGGTCAAAAAGAACAAAGGGAAGGACTGATTTTCAGGAAAGTAATCAGTGTGTATGTGGACGCACGAAAGCAAAAAAAAGTGATATGTGTGTGCATGTTTTACGATGTCCAAGCCTTGTGAAGATTTTGCTCTTGTGTGCACATCCCATCACACAACAGTGACAATCCTACTTGGTAGCCGTGCATGTGTAAGCCTTTGCAAACCGAGCAGCTGGTCTCCCCTGTGGGAGTCATTAGCAGTGAAGCTCATCCTTTTGTCACACACTCCAGTGTCTGTCCCTCACCTCTCAGCCCAACCTTGGGGCCCATCATGTTCCTCCCTTGCACACCTGGCTTTACTTCCTCCTTTCCATCGACTTCAAGGCTCCTCTGGCTGGCTGCTTCCATAGAAACTGAGCTAGATAAATAGAAAGAGGGCAAGATAGGGTGAGTGAGCAAGAAAGAGATGGGGGAAGAAAAAGAACACAGATAGGGAATGAGTGGCCAGAGAGAATGAGGTCTGTCAGCTCTCCACAACCGATTAGCGGAGTCCTGGAGGATGCTCTTACCCCTAATACATGCCTCTGTATGTACAGTTTGAGACAAAAAAGAAAGCTCACTCGCAGTTTCTTCCTTTGCACTGGTTCTCATGTTGTTCTCTTAAAGCCCATTGCCTCCACCTTCCAAGCAGAAGCCAGGCTGAGTTCCTGCTTTCCTGCCTTCTCTCTCTCTGCCTCTCTGCAGTCGTACCACGGGGAGAGTCAGTTATATGAAAGCCTCCTCTTCTCCCTTAATCTCAGTGTGGCAGAGAGGCTGGAGCTGGCTTTGCTCAGATACACAGACCCCCTCTCGCTTGCCTCTGCCCAGAAAAATCTCTACCACTGACAGTATGCCAACATGTGCTTCACACCAGCACCAGTCTCGTTTATGGGTCATGTCTGACCCTTACTTGTTCTCATTGAGATGTAAAATCTATTTTTTTTGTCTGGCCTCCCTTTAGCCCTTTCAAAAGATATACCTGAAATTGCACCAGGATACTAAGAGGTGGGTTGAAGAGAAAATGGGGAGTAGCAGGTTGTTGCATAAAGGAAAGAGTGCTCTTACAGGAAGTCAAGAGTTCTCCGTGACCTGTGCCGCATCCATCAGACAGAAATTTAAGTGCAACTAATCCCTTGGGTAGATAGTTATAGCTAAGTAGTGCATCTTTCTCATCAGGCAGCTGACAGGAAATGCTGTGGTCATGGCTCTGAATTGCAGGAAATTAACTTGATTTCTCAGCTAACCTGCTAGTCATATCACTATACTCGCCTGCTGGTTTAGGTCCCTTTCCCTTGAGGACTGGGGCCATATCTCACAGGATTCACACAGAGACAGCTTAGATTGGGAACGAAGTCCCTTTATGGATTTTTGCTCCAAATAAAGTGGCTCATTCCCTCTGAATGGCCATGACCCCAACACAATTAACCTGGCAATTTGTCACTTTCAAGGGCATCCACTGGGAGTTTGGGGGAAATTGGCCAACTTGTCACCATCCTTCACACCCTGATCCGTAATGTAAGAGCGGAGAGATGAGAGATGAAGATCTCTCTCCCTCGCTTGTCATCTCTTCGTCTTCGATTAAAACCCTTCTGTATTCAGCTTTGGTATGTTCACTCATCACAGCATGGATGTTTGAGGAGTCCTAAGTCCCACAGTCAATGCTTTTACTTAAGAATCACTGTATACTCTACTTACTAGCCTGTTAATCACTACTGCTGGCACTGCATATGGAAGCAAAGAACCCCCCCCCCCCCCCCCCCCCCCCCCCAACTGGATGAATGAAAATACCATTGATTTCCTATGAAGGCATAGTGCCAGAGCTGATGCACAGGCGCACAGGGTAGATCAGGTGTTAATGAATATCAATGTTAATCTAATGAAGGAGTTGGGGGGAGAAGAAATGCAAGCCAGAAACAGACAGAGCAGAAAGAAGAGCTTACATAGGAAGTTCAGCGGTTAAATAACTCATAAAGAAATTTTACAACTAACTTATTTCATTGGTTCTACAAAAAAAAAAAAAAAAAACTTTCCTTTAACCCTGTTAGGCCACTTTAGGCTGTCCTAAAAAAAAGTCAGTAAATGTTGTTGGTTTTTTAAAGCCGAAATTTACATAGTCAATGGGTCCTGTTGTTCAGCCTCACAATGTTATTTGGTAGTGAATGTGTTTTTAGGTCACGCTCCTTGACCTCAGACTCACACAACCTCTAAATATTCAAAACATCTCTTTGTTTTAATAGGCTGGATTTGTCATATTCAAGCAAGTAAAATGTCTCAAATATTTTTTGGATTACAATATGTAAAACGTAGATATTTCGTTATTGTGTAAAACAGTCATAGCATTACATTTTCAGCTGCTTATGTCAGGTATAATAGCATGTGCACCTTACAAATCACACTTATGTCTATATACAGAAATAAAACATAAATAGAAATATGATATCATTGATAATTCACTTTAATTAAGTTCTAAATGTGTCTTCTCTGTTAAGATTTTGAATGAAGACCAAATTTGAATAAACAAATAACATTATTCATGATAGCAGTACTACACTACTGTATCTGTAGCAATATTTTAAATTCTACCTGTATGTTATCAGTTCAAAAAATACATTTAACTCCTCTCTGGTTCTGGCAGAAACTGTTTTTCCCTGGAATGTTTTGGGACACTTGGATGATTCCCTTTTAGAAAGATAATTAGCCATTTATCGTTAGCCAGACAGTATTGTGTGAGGGAAGTGATGCTCGTTACGTTTGCACACATTATCTGCATGTGGGGGTGTATGTATTCCTATTCCTTTTAGTATGATAATAAATTAAGCCAGGTAGTATCGTGGGCCCTAAGTGTACAATGTAAATAGGATTGAGACCTTTGTTGCATTGGGAACCTGGAAGGAGGTGTGCATGCATTCCTTTAGTGTGATAATAGGCTAAGCTAGACAGTATGAACACTTCTTCCACTGCCATCAATAGACTGGTGTGTCACATGACGTAATCTAACATTAACAGTAATAATAACCATAGCTTTTCTTTGATACTTGAGACACATTGGAACTTTTACTTTATCACAGCCCATTCTTGTTTGGCCTTATCACTCACCGGTGGAACGCTTATCAGGGCGACAGGGCGATATTTTTCATCTCAACACACACTAGGTCAAAGCAGCCCGTCCTCCCCTCGCTCTGATCCCTTTGTTAATTCTCTCCTATTTTAAACTATTGATGTACTGCTATCTAGCCCAAACATCCAGGTATTTGAGGAGCAGTTAAGCTGCTCCACCTACTTGACTCTCAGCCCTCCACTTGAAAGGGGAATGTGAACTCAAAACCCCGATTAACAGTCAATCTAATAATAGCTTTAAATAATAATGCCCAAGTGTGGCAAGAAGAAGGTGATATCCCACATGATAAACACAAGGGTAATTATGTTAAGTAATGTTTTTTTCACAAATTGACACCATAAATCTACTGATTATTTGTAGGGTTATTTGGTTTATAAAAACACTTACTTTACTGTGCCATCCTACCTTTAAATATCTGCTGCCAAAGAAACGTTTGTGCACCTTTAGAGGACTGCAAGGTGAATAAGAAAACAAGTCATTTGTCAATGCCTTGCATGACCAAATATGACTGTGCTATAAGATGACATCTTTATTTGCAAAAGGACAACGTGTTTCAATTTATTCCAAACAAAGAAAAACACTTTTTAAGTGATTCATAAAACCTGCTATTTTTAGAGGGGAGGTTTGTTTAATTTTAGACACAAATCATGTTGGTTATAATAAAAATTATGTTTTGGAGAAGGAAAACTTCGTTGAATAAGATGGGAAATACTGATCTGAATTGGTTAAAAGTGGTGGCCCCTTGAAAGGACAGTTTGCACTTGACTTTGTGTCCAAGTCACATCCTGTGTTGACCTATCCATCCACCCGCCCGCCAAGAGCTCATCTCTCAGAGGTGCTTGCATTGCTGATAATTCAGCTTCCCTTTATTTCAACCTTTTGCCTTACACTCAAGTGTCATAGCTCAAATTGCAACGACTATGTAATGAAGCAAAAGGTAAAGAAAATGGGAATAAAACAAATATATGATGAAGTCAGATTATTTTTCAAAGGTTCCTAAATGTACCCTCTGGAATCTTCTTGTAACGTAAGAGGAGTCGCTGGATGTTGAGTGGTTTAACCAAAATATAAATATTACCCTGTCAAATTCATTTCCTGTCATGAAAAATAAGTCCTTGAAAGGAAATCTTGAGTTTTTCATTGCTAGAGGATCATCTTTTCATCACAGCTGCCTCTAAGGGTTCTTCCACACTCATAGTTGAAGTGATTGAGTGTGAATTGAATGTGTTGCCACTTCATGCATGTGCTAACAAAACACATCCAACTACTACTTTAAATCAGATTGTTCTTAGTGTTTTTCCAATGTTTTAAGTTGCTTCAGCTTGATAATGTGTCTCTATCTTTATCTTGAAGCTTCTGGATCTTTTGTTGAGAATTCAGTTTTCAGATGTATTTTGAGGGTAAGTAAAATATCCTCATGCTCAACTTCTGTTATTTGATTTTTATTTTTTTAAGCCCATAAATGCACAAATTCAGCTGACATTTTTAAAAATTTACAGTGCATGTACAGTTTACTGTACATCTCGTTAACAAAGTCAATGAAAAACAACACGAGAACTGATAGCATCTCTCTTTAAAGATCATAGGAAAAATGGGGGGGAATTTTGTGGGAAACTGCTACCACAGTGAATTTTTCATCCCCCAATCGATCCCCTTGCTACCTGCTTATTGAGCAATGAGCTGCAGTGCTAACAGGGTTAGCTGGGAAACACACACATCCTTTCCTTCTGCACAGTGGCCTCCTCCTGGGGGACAGCCAAGCTCTTCCAGGTCAGCTGAAAGATGTTCTCTCACCAGTTTGTTCTGGTCTGCCCTGGGGTCCTCTTCAACTCAGCTGCATCAACGGCACTGCCAAAAGGAGACAGCAGGGAGCCCTGCTCACTGCCTCATTTGGCTTCCTGCTGCATAGATGTGCATGCCGAATAAGGGAGGGCAGACCACATCTGAAATGAAATGGTAAAATAAGCCCCACTGGAAATTTGGCCAGAAGTGTTGTTCCTTTCTTCAGGTTGATGAAAAATAGCTTGTCCTACTATTGCTGGCAGACAGAAGCAGTGATCCAAGGTTTTTTGTGTTAGTTTCGTCTAAGCCATGAGTAGCGATCAAACAGAAAAGAAACATGAAAGTATGCTAACAATACTGTAAGCAAGCTCCACTGAAACATGACTATGGGTATTTTCTTACATTCTGCTCAACAAGAGTACAAGAGTTGTTACTACTTTTTGTACCAATGCAGTTGTCAACATCTGGCGCCAATGTAGTCCAAGAAAAAAAAACATCTGTTAGTATTTTGAGGCAGCAAAAAGCAAATGTGCAGTTGGCCAACAAAAAAAGGTATAATATTGTTCTTGCAATAGTTTACCATCCTTAGAGGGTACATTTTTCCCAAGTTATAAGTTAATAAGTTAGTGGGCTTATGTTTGCAACACCAGCAACAGCATTGTAGCTTTGTCACACCTCACTTTAAACATTTGTATCATTTGTACAGAAGACTGGGAGAAAGCATATTTCTTTTTCTGCATTATTGTGCATCTTTTGGCATTGTGTGTCTATTTTAGTGATGACAGACGACATGTTTGATGCTGGCTGCTCCCACGCTAATATCACTTCATATTCTTTCTCCAGCCTTGCACAGGGCAAAAACTCCCACCTGACAGTGACAAAAAGTCCAGTCTTTTGAAGAAATACTGCTGAAATCTTCTGTGTCAGTGGCAATGGGGAAACCTTTGTTCTTGGGCTTTAGATAAAGGATCATAGTTCCTTTAAATAAGGTTTTTAACTATGCAAATACTCACACACTTTTAAGGCCCTGACACACCAGGCATAGGACAAAGAACTAGTGGTGACAAAGAACAACTGTGGCATCATCTTTTGCACCTTGTTTCTCGGCCAAAAAGTTGCAATTAAACACAACGCAAAAACTCCAAGTGACGGCCAACCACTCCATACAGTACATTCTGTGTACGCGTGAGAGGAAATATCTCCATATTACAACAGGCCACAGTAGTTCGTTGTTAGCATACGTGAACATAATTTTCACACAACTGTCGGTCGCCACTCATAATATAGGTATTTCTATTTAGAAAAAAACAAGGGTGTTGTCATCCCTTGGTCTCTTTGTGGAAAAAGAAAATACAAGGCGAAGGCGACAAATCAGGAGAGACTGCACTAAATGGGTGAAAGCATGCATACTACCGCGGCAGGCTCAAGGGGCTTTCCCGAACCTGTGTCAAGAGCTGGACATCAATGAAACCTCGGACAGCCAAACCAGGGAGATGCACCAACTGTGCTGATGCCTACTGATGTCGATTCAACATTGTGTAAATGGACATATTAAACGGACGATATGTAGCAATGGAGTGGACACACCGCAAAAACTAGTTAAGTACCTAGTTTTTGGCTGGCCGTATCTCTGCCATATCTTTACCACCACCATGACAAATTAAATGGTCTGTTCAAAATGTATACTTCGTACGTCGCTCTGAGAGACGCCTGGTGCACCTGGTGCAGCTCCACATGAATGTATCTGCAGCTGAAGCGAAAGAGTGCTCCCTGGCGGTTGATGTATGCCACCACTGTGGTATTGTCTGTTTTTATGAAAACATGTTGTCCCTGAAGGAACAGCAAACATGTTTAAGTGCAAGGAACACAGCCCGAAGCTCTAAAACGTTTATGTGAGCTGTTTATATGTGCCGCTCGCGACTGTGCCTATGAAAGTTGTTACCTAACCTGTCAATGGCGCATCCGTTTTCATGGTGACCCTGGAGGATGTTGCAATAGTCCATTTTCCTCTCCACTGGTGGAGGGTGTCGGCGTTTGTGAGCACAGGCCCAATGCCACTACCCAGCGTTGAAAATCCCTCATCATTAGAAGTCCCAAGTGTACCACAGAAATCATAGAGGCCATTATGCCATGTCTGAACGTCACAATTTTTCCCATCTGGAAAAGGCAGAGGCACTGTGAGAGAAATGTTAACCTCCCCTCTGAAATAGTGACACGATAGAAGAGGGAATTCAGGTTGAGACCCAGATGTTCAGTACACTACAAGGGCTGCACTCGGCTCTTTTTCCAGTTTATACGGAACCCAAGATCTATGAGGTGATTTATCACAGCCTCTTTAGAGTTCGGTTCTGACCCTTTGGCAGGGGCTGGAGCCGAAGACACAGCAAGATGGCGCCTGTGACTGGCAGTGCCACGGATCGCTCTCTGTTGTGTAGATTGTTGATGGTTATTGTTTCACTATATGTGATCTTAGCAGCCCAAATGACAAATGGAAGTGTCCTGGCTTTACAAACTTATGATCGGGACACTTTATTTCGTATCAAAGAGTCATTGGAGGACATGTTTGATACTTGGGACAGGTACAAACAGGCGTTTCCGCCTCCGTTTGAAATCGATCCCGACTCACCTGACTACTTAGTGCTGTATCGGGCGCCGGGCAAGAAAAAGATGGTTAAGATGGGTTCCTCATCTCCTTTTTACTGTGTGTTGATATACCGTCCTCCTGGCCCTGCTGCTGTCTTCTTAAAGGTGACTTCTTGTCCTCTATTATAAAGCTGTGGAAAGTGGAAATCCACTAACCTTGAGGTGCACAGGCTCTACCTCAGGGATCTTGTGTCCTCATACAATGTGATGGTCGAAAATGCCAGATCTGAGTATATCCATCAACTGGTAGCACTAAATAAGAAAAACCCTAAAGTGTTGTTTGAAACGATAAACTCACTTGTATGTCCTGCTGCCCCAGTTACCCCGTGTTTTGTGAAGCTGACAGCAATGCCTTTTTGAGATTCTTCCCAAACAAGATAAAGATGATCAAGGACAACATCCCGCCCCCTCTTTGTGTTACCCCTGCTGTTTCTGAGCCCGTCTCCAGCTTGTGGTCCTCGTTTAGGACTGTGACGGTTGCTGATATTTCAGCAGTGGTGTCTAAGATGAAGCCCTCCTCTTGCTCATCTGACGTCCTTCCCTGTAGGCTTTTTAAAAAAGTGTTTGGGGAAATCGGCCCGTGTGTGACCAAAATGGTTAACCTGTCTTTGTCTACTGGTGTGTTTCCTACTGCATTCAAACATGCCATAGTGGAGCCATTACTAAAAAAAGCAGGCCTAGACCAAACTAATCTTAATAGCTTTAGGCCTATTTCTAAGCTCCCTTTCCTGTCAAAGATCCTTGAGAAGGTGGTCTGTAAACAGTTGACCCTTTTCCTGGATCAAAGCAACATCCATGAACCGCTTCAGTCCGGTTTCCGTAACAAACACTCCACGGAAACGGCCTTACTGAAAGTGTCCAGCGACATTATGATGGCTGCTGACTCTGGAAAGTCCACGGTCCTGGTTCTCTTGGACCTGTCCGCAGCCTTCGACACTGTAGACAGTAGTCAGATTCTGCTGAGAAGACTGAGGGATTAAGTTGGACTGTCGGGATCAGTTCTAAAATGGTTCTCCTCTTATCTAGCTGGACGTAGCTTCAGTGTAGCAGCCTACCAAATAAGGTCGGAGTCTGCGGACCTGCTGTGTGGAGTGCCTCAAGGTTCCGTCTTGGGTCCTGACTTGTTTTTGCTGTATTTGATCCCTCTGGGAAAGATCATACGAAGGTTCGGTGATGTTTCTTTCCACCTATTCGCTGATGATATCCAGCTGGACTGCTCTTTTAAGCCGTCCGAGATCCAGAAGCTGAGCTCCCCACGTCATTGTCTGATAGAAATCAAACAATGGCTCAGTGAAAACTCTCTGCAGCTCAATGCAGACAAAACAGAAACATTGATTCTCGCCCCTGATGACTCATTTCCAGGGATTAAGCAGTTCTTGGGGGACCTAGGCCAGTCCGTGAAGCCTAGTCTTAGAAACCTGGGAGTTATCTTCGACAAAGACATGTCTTTAGTGCAGCACTGTAAACAGCTGTCAAGGAACTGCTTTTTTCAACTGAGGAAGATCTCCAAACTCAGAAACATGGTTTCGCAGAACATTTGGAGCTCATTATCCACGCCTTTGTGTCTTCACGTTTAGACTGTTGCAACAGTTTGTTTTCCTGTCTAAACAAGAAAGAGCTCTCAAAACTCCAATTAGTTCCGAATTCTGCAGCAAGAATTCTGACCCGCACATCTAGGAGGACCCACATATCCCCTATTCTGAAAGAACTTCACTGGCTGCCAGTGTCCTTTAGGTTCAGGTTTAAAATTCTGGTTCTGGCTTTCAGAGCCTTGCGTGGTCAGGCTCCCTCTTACCTTAGTGAGCTGATCCAGCCTTACGCTCCTGTGCGAGCGCTGAGGTCTATGGATCACAATCTGTTGAAGGTCCCTCGAGCTCATTTTCGCACTAGAGGTGACCGGTCTTTCCAAGTTGTTGCTCCGAGGCTCTGGAATGAACTTCCGCCATCTTTGCGCTCAATTGATTCAGTTGACACTTTCAAGAGTGAACTGAAGACGTTTTTATTTGTCCAGGCTTTTAATTAGCCTCTTTTAGGGCTGTTGTGATCTTTGTACTGTCTGTATATTGCTTGTGATGTTTTAACCTTGTTTGTGAAGCACTGTGTGGCCTCTGCCTGCGAAAAGTGCGATATAAGTAAAATTTACTTACTTACTTACTTACTTATAGTAACCAGAAAGGGAGGACTGAAAACAAGGTCAGTTTAGGTGCAACTTGAGTTTAGCCCAAACTAGACAAGAAGCGGGGGCATTTTACTCGTCGCAACACTGTAGCTGACTCGGTACCCAGACCTAATTCGAAGAATACATGCTAGCTCGCGGTGAAAAGTTAGCCTCTTACTCGTTCAGATGCACAGTCACAAAATACTGTTTAACCTAAGAACAGTTAGCCTTGACACGGAGACTGTTCTGACTAAGCAACTCGAAAAACATCTATTACAGATCTACTTGGAAAATCCTAGGCTGAACCAAGTTTGACAACGTAAACCTTAAAAGGACGTCCGTGAACAGCTCAGCTGAGGGAGTGACAATAAATTTCTTCCAGGAAGAAAGCAATTATGATTTGAGGTGGGTGGGTCAACTATAAATTATGAGGGAGCGTGCCCTGAGTAGAGTTCAACCTGTCTGTCAGAGACAGACGTGGTGCCATTGGAGCTTCTGGATTGGTCACGCCAAAGCGATTCCCATAGTGAAACACCAAACGAAGCTGGAAAAGAACCTACTGTTGTGACACCAAACATAATCAAAATGCAGCACACACATATGCTCCTTAAAAATAAGATTGTTGGTCACTCTTTGGAGGGCAGTCTGTGCAAGTATTTTAAAACAAATTAGAATTCCTCAAAGGTCGTAGCTTGACGCACAACAGAGTTTAGTAAGGCGGATAAATCTTCTAAAATCTTGGGTAAAGAAAGTCAGTTGAGAGATCAGCCCACACTGTGTGAGACACGAGGTCAGCAATGGGCCCTGATTAATGGGATGGGGTTAGTCAGTGAATCTTTTGTTATCAAAGGCTCCACAGGACTGTTGGTTCTGAGTGTTAAGAAAAAATAAGTTGCTCTTACATTATTTATATGCTACTATGGTTTATCAATTTTTCAATATTCAAACATATGACATTTTTTACTGCTAAAATTATGTGTTGTTGTAATATGTTGTACTATTTATCACTGGCTGCAGTTACATGTGCAGAATTTCTTCAATCTGATTGAAATCATTCCGATAGGGAATTCCGATTTCACTGTCTACATGGACGCTAAATAACATGATCACATTATTTTACACCCTGAAAATGGAATATATATTTCCTCATAGTTTAAAAATAATGTAAACTTTGTAATATACGCACCTTTCAGACATTTGAAACATTTCCAGCAGCGTTGTTTATCTTTTTAACTTGTTATAGTTCATGTTCTCAAGGTTGTGACTAAACGTGATCGTATTGGTTACAATATTGAATTAAATATTCTACTCACATTAATGATCAACTGTAAACATACATTAAATGTGAATGAGCTGCTGCAGACACCATCAGATCAAGTGAATATATGGATCCTGATCTGAACAACGATCGGCATAAACCACCCCTCTCGATCGGAATGAAATTTCTTTCAGAATGAGCCTGATCGGATCAGTCTGTTTGACATGTTTACATGCAGTGTTTTTATTCAAATCAGGCTTTTATTCAGATTATTTGTGTCCATGTAACCGTATGCCCCTCCAGCCATTTATGGACGAGCCACTGTGTGCTTTGGTGCTCCTAAATACAAAGCATCACACATATGCATGTCCACCTTCAACACAAAAGCAGAAGATGTTATACTGTTTGCAAAGGAAAACAAAATTCACAAGGCAAAGATTAAAGTATTTTATGGATGAAGTGTGGACACGACATATAGCACTCGCGTGTTGTCAGAGGAGTCATGACCTAATTCAAGATAGAGCATTTTTGTTTGAATAAAATACACCTTGGCTGACTTCTTTTGTAGAAATGTTTAAGGAACATTAACATCCTTACATGAATTGATTCAATTGTTTTCCAAAATAACAAGGTAAATATAATTTGAATTTTAGTTCCTGCAGTTCTACAGCTTTCTGATGTATTAGCCTTAATCTGCAGGACATTTTTAGCAGCCTCTCATTCACAGGAACTTTCTGTACACTATCTACAAAGCCTTAGTTTTGTCATTTTGGCAAGGCCAGGGATATTTACCATTCAGTGTGTTATAAAACAGCAGTAACAACGGACATACGCATACTGTATATGTGCTGTTAAGCTGTTAAAGTTGGAAAAACTTTGCCTTTATGAATAAAGCACTAAGCTCCAGTTTGGCAAACTACAGGTGACAGTTCAGTCTGCCCTGGGTGCTTTTCTTTTGCAAAGATCCATCTCCTTCTCTGTCCATCTGTCCCTTCCTTTCAACTTTTCTCCCTTTCCTTCACCACCATCACCATCACCACTTCCTACCATGCCCAATCACACTTCACCCCTCTATCACAGCCAGCTGAAACAGTTTGTGGGAGAAAAAAAAACCTCAGGATTTGACTCAGCCAAAATCTCTCCGCAAAAGAGAGGCAACAATTATATTTCTTTATTCTTAGTTCACCGAGACCGCCCCCCCCCAACCCCCCCACCACACACACATACATACACACACACACACACACACAGCCTCCACATGCCTGCATTATACTAAGCCAAAGCATCCAAGGTGTGTAACGTAAGCCTCTGCAGTGCGCCTCATGTTTCATAAAGAGATAAGGGCCACTAAAAATACCCATAGTGTGTAGAGAGATAGCCAAGCATTAGGAGAGGTATCTACCGCGAGCAGCCAACAGCGCACAGCCTCCTTTAATTCCTACCACAGACATCTAAGAAAAGAGGAAAGAAAGATCCCAATACACCCAAGCAGAGATACTATTCTATACAGAAACAGATTGAATATATTCACAGTTAAAGCAGCTCTGTATGGAAACATTATTAATATTAATCTGTTTCTAAAGCCAGTAATAGAAAATTGTATTTCCACAGAATAGGGCCCTTATAATTTATCATGCACTGACAAACACACACACTACAAGATGTAACAAATGTGCAAGAACGTATATACAATAGTATATGAGACATGAGAGTGTAGGCTACTGAATATATTCCAGAAATACTCGTTTTGAGAGCAGGTCCATTTCAGATAATTTGGTCATGACTAGGGTACGTCTCCTGAATCAAACAGAAACATGGAAATGGAGTTTGATCTCAGCAGTATTTTACCCCATGGTTTTAGACAGTTTCCTACCAAAGAAAAGTTCTTGTTTGAGGTTCATTCTAGACAATTCCAGCTGCTATAGTAATCAGCTTTTAATAAAAATCAAATCAGCTACAAGAAAGGTCCGTCAAGAAAATGGTAAACATTATACGATGGACTTATAACATACTGGACATGTCTGTGACACAATTGACTGACCAATTCATACACATAGTCAGGAACTATATATAACTTGTTTGTCTCCAATAATAATATGAATAATAACAATACTAAATAAGAGTATAATGTACGTTTGAAACAATCCAACAAACATAACTCATCCCTGAACAGAACCCACTTAACATACAAACCCAACAACACACAAATGAGCCCAAGAGGACCGACAAGGCAATATTATTTAAGCAATTAAAGGAAAGTTAGTAACCATAAGGAGGGAATAAAAACAGAAAAAAAGAGATAAAAAGGGATGAAAGCAAAATAAATTGGTCGAAAAAATAAAAAGACACACATGACCTTATAGCGATAAAGCACCAAGGCTGTTCTGTGAGATAGGCAGAGTGTTGTGTATTAAACAATATTATTTCTGATTTGGAATTATTGAGTGGCAGAAGGTTTTGTGCTATCGAACAGTTAATATCACTTAGAGAGTCTCTGAAAGCACTGGGGGACCTCAGATTAGTATGTATGTACTGTGTGGTCTGCATAGCAATCAAGAGACATTTTGGCGCTGTAATATTGTGCTGAATGGCAGCATGTAAAAAAAGGGAATAAATTACTTAAAACTAAACAGAATAGTGAAATGTGTGATGCAGCTTGTCTAGGTGGCTAGTTTAAATGTCCAATTTGTATTGAATTCTAGCTCATCAAAATACACAGATGTATGAAGATCAGACCACATTACAAAAGATCAGAGCTGTTGCATACATTGTAGTTACAAAAATGCACCTGTTTGATGGTTATTTGTGTTGGACAGTTTCGTTTTTTGCACGAAAGTATTCATATAAAATGTGCTTTTGTTACATCCAAAAACTATGCATAAGCAATGAAAAACAGAGGATTTTCAAAGCCAATTATTTGTGCCCTGTGCCAGATTTTCAACGACAAGTGTCACTGAAGCCTTGTGTTCGTTTTGGATTGTGTGCTTGTTTTTTCCAGTTATTTTCAAGTAAATAAAATGAAAAACAGTGACAACATTACACTATCAAGAGAGACAGTAGCTGATAATTTCTTAAAGCTACAGATGGAGTCAACAATTTTCCTGCTACAGCACATCTTAGATCCTCTGAGGGAGGTCTGTCCCCCTTTGAACACACAGTACCGGGACACGCACGCACACACACGCACACACACACACGCACACACACACGCACACACACACACACACACACACACACACACACACAAACTAATAGGGATGGCAGTCCCCATGCTAACTCTTGGGATGTACGCTATTGTAGACACATAACCTTTAGTTGCATGAAGCTTGTTAAAGAGGAGCTGCGAGTAAAAAGGAGGATGAACTTGGGTAGTTCATTTTTAAGCAAGTGTTCATCTCTCTCCCAATCTACGTCACGGCAGCTTACAGGAGAAACTTTTACAGTGCCAGGTGAGGTTAGACTGAATTAAACATTTTTGTTTTGAGTTCTTTAAGGTGGTGCAGCCCTTATTAAGAATCAATATTGATGGACAATGTTAACTAGTATTAAGTAATCCTATTCATACTCATTCACTCACCACTAATTAAGCAGAAGGAGCAATTTGGGGTTCAATGACATGCCCGAGGACCTTCTGTTTCCCTTCTCTTCTCCCTTTTTGTATTTTCTTTTCTCACTCATGATCTCTTTCAAAAACCTTTCACTTCCGTCATCATGTCTTTCCCTACCTTCAAACTATTCCAAGAACTTCAGTCTGTTTCTTTTCCCTACTAATGCTAATGCTTTTGTTTTCAACTCCTCATTTCATATTGTAGTGTTTTTTTCCATCTCACTCTTGAACTTCTTATTTATCCTCAACTTAAAACTAAGATGTTACTTCATACACTTTGAATTTTTGTCGCAAGCTACAGGCACTTTCAATACTTCCACTTCCCCTTCCATCCCAAACCCCCCCCCCCCCCCCCCAATCTCCATTACTATATACTTTGTACTTCAATTTTTCTTCAGCAGCTCCTATTCCCTTTTGTTTTTCTCACTCGATAGCTCAATCAAATGTCTTATGTATCTATAACTACGCTGTTTTCCACTAGAGAATAACGTTCAATTCTTGCATGTTTTCCCTTTCCATCACAAATCCATAAAACAAGCTCTGAACCATTGCAAATTGTATGATAAAACATGTTTACTTTCATTTAGCCTACTGCATTACCCACTCCACAACATATATATAAAAGTACAGACTGACAACAACATAGTTAATCAGCTTTGTAGAAAACAGTCAGGACAGACTCTGGAACATTTTGCAGTTCATTATGATTTTAGACCGTCACCGTTTGGATTTCCATCAAGTGAAAGTAAGTGTTGAGTCATCGCTTCCTCTTCATCTAAGCTGGGTTATGGATGGAAAAAAATTAGTCTGGATACACTCAACCAGCCTGCCTCACTAGTCCAGCATTTCATCTCTCAGGGTGATTAAACGGGAGACATTCACACCCGATTTGTTAATTCATCAAAGGTACCGTGTGGGATACAGAGATTGTATTAATCATATTTTGGGCAAAATCATGTTGGCTTGCATGAAGCTCAAACAGCCTTGCATTACAGATTAGTCTTCTGGTGGATGTGCCTCACCAGAGGTTCATGGCATTAATATATTACTTCCATCACAAAGTCTGAAGAGAAAGAGAGAAAGAAAGACAGACACTGTTTTGGTGGTGATGAAATAGACACTGTGCGCTGTGACTGGAAGATGAACAGAAGATGAACATTTACCAAAGATCTGCAGTCTGAACGCTTGTTTGAGAAGATTTAGATAGAATAAATCGATTCAGAGAATTCAAAGATGCTTATTTTTATACTGTTTCTCTTTTAAGATATTATCCAATGTGAATGTACTGCAATCAAGTGCAGAAAAGTGGCACCTTGCTTGTTAGAAATACTGTGTAAGGCTTTCTTAAATTCCCACAGGGGAGTTGGATTTTTTTTTTTTTTTGTTTACCAACGATTTTGTTATCCCCTCCTTTGCCATCCAATTTGTCTCATAACTTCAAGGTTTTCTAATAGTCATTAGAAGGTAAATCCCCCTGGCTCAACTTGCAACAGTAAAACTCTGGCATTCAGACCTTGATAAATGGACACTCAACACTAGTTATTATGATGAATGGGAATTTCATGCTGGTAACTGTGCCAGTTAGAAGTAGAACAGTGGAAATGAATTCCTCCAAAAAGGGCTGCCAATGGCAGATTGGAAGTGGATGCCTATAGGGGTTGGTTGATATTTAAGTATTGGTTTTTATTGGACTGTTGAACTGGCTTTAAGGGCCAGTGTGAACCGAGTTGGTTCAATAAAACATGAGCCATTTCTCAAATGAAAGCAAGAAAAGAAGCGGGTGAGAAAAGAGTCAATAAGCCGATCAAGAGCTACCACAGTGAGCACAAAGCAGTTCATGTCGTCATCAGCACAGGTTGAGGTGACTTGTGCTGCAGACAGGGACTCAGCCAGTCAAAACAATGCAGCAGCTGTATTAACATCAATGTATTATATGAAAATGGTAGAGAAAGGGGGTCGATGTTGCAATGGCTCTTGGTATCTGATCAATGGGCTACATTAAGCAGGGGAGAGAGAGAGTGGAGGATATGAGCTAAAAAGAGAGGAGAGAGATGCACAGTCTAAGAGAGGTACAGCATGGGGCAATTTAATCACACCCATTTTGGCTGGGTAATAAGAGAGGAGCGAGAGAATATAAATAGTGAGCAGAAGACTAATGGAACTCATTTTAGGGGAGTATTTAACCTATTTCAGAGAAATTCCAGGGTAATCAATTATAAGTGCTTTTAGCCCAGGACTCAACTTTAATTACTCTTCAAATGTGATTATTCTCTGACATGCTACCTCAGTCCTAGAAATAGATATAATATTAGCCATATGTAATGGTTGGCTTTTGGAGACTGGAACCAGTGAGAAGATCCGAAAAACTTAATAAGGCAATAGTGGCGACATTTCATCAACGTTGGGTACATACATTAACAGCATGTTGTTACATTATATGTAATATTAATGATAGTGAGAACACATTCAAGAGCTCTGCTAAAAACGTCCACGTTCATTTAAAACTAGGGCCGGAAATGTAAAAACATCACATACACCCTTGCCTACATTCAATACACTGGCTTGCCATCTCACTCAAGATCGAGCAAAAAAAACTACTTACCAATCATTGTATACACAGCTAGCCCCTCCCTACATTTAAAGAAATGTTACAAGTGTGCACACAGGAAATCTCCGCTCTGCTCATACCAACTTTCTCCACACATCCAGGACCAAGCTTTGAACAATAGGAGATCAGTCCTTTCACACCTGTGGAATGCTTTTCCTGTCCATCTACATAGATTGTGCTCGTTTTTTCAACTCTCTAACACAGGGATGGCCAACAAGTCAGAGACTAAGCCACATTTTTGATCATGTTACTTTTAAGAGCCACATCATTCACATGAGCACACATGCTCTCTGCCTTTCTCTGTCCTTCCCAAACTCTCATCCTCCTCCCCGTTCCTCTCTATTAATCAAACACACATTAAAAAAAAAAAAAACAATAGCTTTAACGCTCACACACGCGGACAGACGGACAGACAGACAGACAGACAGACAGACAGACAGACAGACAGACAGACAGACAGACAGACAGACAGACAGACAGACAGACAGACAGACAGACCTTTGCTCACGCATTTTTACTGTAAATGTCAAACACCAAAATATTGACCAAAAATTGACTTAAAACGAACTAAGACCACAGGCCACTGCAGCCATAGTCAGCAATGAATATTATGTGGTAGTGGCTAATGGCTGGCTGCCTACTGGAGGCTGAGTAAGAACTGTAGAAGCTCAAAAGAACTACAAGGCAAGGCAGCTGAGTACACCACACTGCAAAACTGAACATCCAAAAAATGAAAAAAGAAAGAAAAAAAAACCCTAGAAGCAAACCCAAACAAGAATTATTTGGCATAGTGGTGGAGTCTTGACCAGTCTTTTATGGAACAGGTGATAACTGGGTGATTGAAAACAGGTGTTCTTTTGTTGCCACTCCAGTTGAAATAGAATGACCCAGCCCCGCCTTCTGCCGTACACAAAGAACAAGGAAAAAACAAAGAGGACAGAGGATGAATAAATGTCATGTTTATTAAGCCCAGTGCTTTTTTTGTTTTTTAATGTGGGTTGAGGGGATTGAAATTTCATCTGTGCTGTATGTTTAACATGGAGCATATTTGACAAATAAAGCCTACCTACCTATGAAGAAAGTTAAATCAAGCCCAGGTAAACCAGAACATGACAATAAAACAAGACCAAACATATACATATGTGCTGCCTTAAAGTCTCATTCAAGACAATTTGTCCACACAATAGGAAAAGGCCAAACTAGAATTACTCTAACAAAGTCAAAGCTGCTTTGTGCTTAGCTGTCCTATTAAGCATGCCAACATGCAATTGGAGGAAGGTGAACATAAAAGAATAACACCAGCCTCAATTCAGCATGTCAGTATTGTTGTGTTATCTATTGCAGAAATTTTGGAAAAATAAGAGGAAAATATCCTTTAGGTTCAGAAAATATGAATTTAATCTATGTTGTTTTGAGATATTTATTGTTATTCATGTAAGGTTTTTTCATAAAGTAAATGTAAAATCGTAAATGTTCTTTGTTTAATTGTTTTACTGATCAATTCTCTGAATCTGACGTTAGATAAATTTGTGTCATAAATTCTTTTTTGATTGGCAGACCCTGCATGGCAGCTGACATGTGGGTGCTTCAAAAGCCTTAAATCCTCTCCCACAGTGTCAGAAGCCATTTAAAATCGTGGCCTACAGGTATTTAGTCAATATGTGCTCACAGTCCCCACGGCGCAGAGGAGGTCTGTTACAGCCACAACGCCAGTCTAGCAGAGAGCCTGTTTGTTTGACAGTCAACCCAACACTAATCCACTGCTCTGAAACCCTCTCAGAAGGGGAGAGTGATAGAAATGACTGGAGGGCGTACTTGGAAAAAATATGCAACTCTGCACACATACTGTATAGTCCCACTGAGATGCTATTTTCTATCAGAAACACATGTACCTGATAGGTACCTGATAGGTACATGTTTGTACTTAAGCATACAAACACACAAACATCTTGACAACAGATAATGTGTAGGTATTGTAAACGTTATGTTTTGATGATCATTTGGTTGGATGAAACGAGAGCAAAACAAGGGCTTAGATTTTGAGCTTTCAAATTTCTAAAGCGTCATGTCAGCTGTCACATCTGGTAATTGCAAACACAAACATTATGCTACAGGCCAGATTTTCATGCATTGAACATAGTTCATGCAAACCTACCAGGGGAATAGACTTTTTTTTGAAGACATGAAAGAACACAAAACCACAGGCAATGTTGCTTCTATTCAGCAAATGAAATGAAGCTCTACAGCACAACTCATGAGAGCCAATGCAGAATAAGAAACAAAGTAAGAAGGGATGGCAGTGTGGCACATGTTAACATTTGCCTGCATTTTCAGGGAGGTTCTTGTCAGACAGTTCTTCAAGCACATTTCAAATAAATTTCTATGCTGATTGTAAATGTTATGTAAAACATTAACAATATCTCTGCAAATTTCTTATATAATTTATCTTATATAAATAATGCGGCAAGGAGAACACAACAATAGATGGCATCTAAATATGGCACACAGAAAATCAGTTATAGAGAAGTATAGACAAGCTGTGAAATGGTTAAGTGAATCCATGAAATTCCAAGCAATACATCAATCATCCATTTGACCTCCAGCAACTTTTTCTCGCTTGGGATTCCTCCTTGGGAATCCCAAGTAGTTTTCCATGCCAGAAGGGGTATATATTTATTCCCTCCAGTGAGTAGAGTGAGGTCTATGCCCAAACCACCTTAACTGGCTCATTTCAACTGCACTACTTTGAGCTTCCTACGGATGTCTGAGCTACTCATACTATCGCTGAGGCTGAGCCAAGCCACCCTTTGGTGGGAACTCGTTTCAACTACTTGTATCCGTGATCTCATTATTTTGGTCACTATTTGAAGTTCATAACCACACTGGGTGTAAGGGTTGGAACATATACCGACTGTTAAATTGCCTTTGGACTCGGCCCCCAGTTCCCCATGATGGTTTGGCACAATGCCCTCAATACTGCTGAGGCTGCACTCATATGCCTCTACATCTCAGACTCCACTTTAAGACCCCGAGACAGTCCCTCCAGGAAGTCGCAATGTTGTGATTGCAACAATTCACGCAAATTCAACCAATCCCCGCAATTTCTGGGCGACCTTGCAATTTTGTCCAATCACGCAACTTTTCTGCAAATTTGTACGTCGTCAAAGTGCATGCACTCAGGGGTGTGTGCATGAAGCGTTTGTGCGCTGAAAAGAGAAGCGCTGCAGGTCTGTCCTGTCTCCATGACAACAGTTTGTTGACAAAGTGCCGCTGTGTAGCTGACACTGCTCCGTTACTTTTTACTGCATGTTTAATATTTTTGATCATATTTTGACCCAGCAGACACAGACGAGCTGGGTACAAGATACAATCTCTAGGAAAATATCAAATACAGGGAATATCATACATAATAAAAAGAGCAAACGTGAAGTCAACATCGCCCTTCGGAAAAGAGGAGCTCGCCATGGCCAGACAAAAATGACTGTGTGTGCGCGTGTATGTGAGAGGGAGAAGTCACTGAGTGAGGCAGAGGAATATGCTTCACAAAGTAAATCACTCTGCCCAGGTTAAAATATCACTCAATCGCATCCAAGTGTGCTGTGCAAGAAAATAGTTTACATGAAAAAACAAATCGCAACTTTTGCAATTTTTGCTTCCTGCTGCAATTTAATAGAAAAAAAAAGTGCTAAAAACATTGCAACATGCATTGCAATTTTTTGGAAAAGCTGCCGCGAAATCAGGCATTTTAGGCTGCAGCAATCCCCCCAAACGTCTGCGAAATCCTGGAAGGACTGCCTAGATACTTGAACTCCTTCTCTTGAGGAAGGGACTCACTGATCATCTGCGAAGGAGCAATCCATCGTTTTCCTGAGGTGCGGACAATAATCTCGACCGCTTCTCACTCAGTTGCAAACTGCTCCTGCCTGCTGGAGGTCCCAGCCTGAAAAAGCACACTTTCGAGTTCCCCATTTTTAAAACTGGGAACCATCTACCCAGTCTACACGTCACCAAAAAGACATGTCAGCCACTGCAGCTTAACAAACTCCAGAGTCTTTAGCATATCAGGGTAAATCTCATCTATACCTGGCAACCTGCCACTGAGGAGGTTTTTGACCCCCCCCCCCCTTTCCGAGACAGATTGCCATAACATCCTTGGGTCCAACATATAGTCTTTTACCATACCATTAAACTCCACCCATCCCTCCACCTTCTGCAACTATTAATGCCACTCCCCTTCAAACCACCTGATACCTGTCTGCTGCTTCTGGAGACCCTTGGTGTCCACTATTGAACTCTTCTACTTTTAAGTGTTGTGTACCCCTTTTTACCCCCCCCCTCCTCCTTTTAAACATTCAGTGCCTATATTTTGAGGTTGATTCACTTCCAACCAACTCAACTCAGCTCCTAAGACTGATTCTAGAGAACAACCGTGGTTCATAACTATTCCCATCTCAATGGATGAGCACTGTGTGACTGAGAAATTGCTCGACAGATGGATTATGTCCCTGTCGCAGGATTGTGCTGCCGGCAGAAGGGCAGGGCATAAGTATTTGGTAAATGCATGAAAGTTTTTGGAATAAGACTTCCAACACATAGGGTGGTGGCAGGATCCTGTCAGCCTTGATGCTGTGTCATGCGTTCACATTTGCATGAACGTTTGCATTCACTTGGTGCGTTGAGAGGAAAGAGAAATGAGGACTCACACTTTTGCGATTGATGTTGCTTTTTTATACTTAGAAAGCAAAATCTTGTTTGTTTAGAACCCTGGAAATAAAACATGCTGACTAACTGTTCCCTGGCGACCTTGCATCTAATTTCAGCGTGTTTGTGTGACTGTGTGTGAAAGGTGGGGGCTTCTATGGACGGAGAGCAGCTTAAGTTTAATTGCTTGTGGTGGCAGTCAAAGTCAATATGCTGGTCAATGGCCCATGCATCCTGCAGGTTCATTTCCCCATAATTACTCTACATGCGCCAGGGCAATGCATAAGTCTGTCATCATTAAAATAATAAGAATGGGTTGGCCAAGAAGGAGGGAAGGAAGAATGGAGGAACAAGTGCAAAAGAAATGAATGAATCAATACTGTAGACAAAGGAAAAAAGATAGCTTGGCAGAGCAGCAACACTGAATTACATGATGGCCAAGCCTGTCCAAACAATCAAACCCATGTATATCATTATACAAAATACATCAAATACTGCAAATACAGCAAACTTTTTAAGTGAGCTTTTAAAATGTGAAAAAGTGAAATGTGAAACATCAGCAGTAAATGCATCTCTAATGGCTTGAATGAAAGACGTTTCTTTACAGTAACTGATTTCTAATTTTAGAGCTCTTCTATGTCAACTGTCAGAGACTGCCTTCATTTAAAAAATGAACATGGCAGATTCCAAATGCACAGACTAACGGGCAACGTAATTACGATGAATAGAACCTCAGCACATCTGACAGCACATGCTGAATGACAAGGTCATGATGAGCATCACAGTATGAATAACAATTCAGCAAATGTATTTTTAATGCAACTGCCAAATGCATCTCTGCTTCAAGCAAACTGAAAAACTTTTGCTGTTGTGATAATGAAGAAGTTTGATCGTGATTTGCCTTTT
The DNA here is from genome assembly GCF_947650265.1 of Symphodus melops. NCBI lineage: Eukaryota > Metazoa > Chordata > Actinopteri > Labriformes > Labridae > Symphodus > Symphodus melops. The sequence continues at coordinate 8,898,839 of NC_136708.1, forward strand.
AAATTCAGACCTCCTAATTCAATGCATATTTTGGCTCAAAATACTTGGATGAAAAGTCAGTCACAAGCATAAATTGATAAGCATTCTCAAAGCAACAGCTCAGCCTATTACGGCCCTCATGAACCTGCTGGATTGCAGCGTTATGCAAAAACAATTATACTGCTCATGTGTCTACTTGTGTACATCTGTGGGTCTGAGTTGGTCCGCTGTGGCGTAGCCATGTGTTCTACAGTTGCTGATTGTAATCCTCGGCCTTTACCAGCTGCCCACAGGCCTTCAAATACGTCTCGCTCGAATTAAAAACAGGTGGACACAGTTTGATTAGCTTGTTAAAACGCACCTGCTACTGAGGGGCAAGGTATTACACACACACACACACACACACACACACACACACACACACACACACACACACACACACACACACACACACACACACACACACACACACACTTTAAACACCTGCACACAGGCACACAAAAGTTATTGGTCTGTGGAACAAATATAATTATTATATGGAGAAGTATTGGAGATATTCAGGGTTTTTGTTTGTTTTTTGTTTTTAAGAGTGCAGTGCCTACCTCTGTTATTGTGAGGGGTGGCAAATTATTTATCAAAAAGCCATGGACTTTTTCACAGTGATTTCTTCGGAATTAGATCATACAATAGTGTTATGATTTTATTTTGGTTTGTGGGTTTTTTATCATCTGTTGCAGCAAACAAGACACAATACTTTGGACTAAGAGTCAACTTCAAATTTTCAGCGTAATAAAAAGAAAATAAAGTACAGCAAATCAAATGTTAAAAATGGTTTTGTTGTCTATCATAAATACTGCAAAGTTTGTATATAAAATAAATCAGGACTGTGTAATTGTTTATGTTGTCATCAATATTCTTTTACTCATTAAGTCAGTTCTCTGGGAACGCTGAAGAAGAAATCCCCTTTATCATTCTCATTCCAATTCTTGGGATCTCTACATAGTTTTGATAAGGTTTGAAAATCAATAAGTTAGAAGAAGCAATTTCTAAAATTGATCAGACTTCTTCTTGTCTAATGCAGACCCGAATATTCACAAAGGCTTCATATCTACTCATTCATTAAACTAATAAATGGTCTAATGATTCAGCAAGTATCTCTCTGTTTTATGGCATGCCATGATTTTCCCACTGGCTGCTTTTAAAAGGCACCAGAGACATTCTCTGCAAAAGTCTTTTATGGTATGCCAGCAGGTTAACAGCTATTTGAAAGCCCATTGAGTCACTGTAACATTTAAAGGCTCTCAAACATGAAGCGTTTTATTCCTGTGTCAGCCTTTACCTCAGTGACCAGCATGTAAATGCCTGTGTGCGTGAATGGGGGCATCGTATCTTGAACAGTATTGCAGTGATTCTCCACCATCACCAATGGGACAAGGCCAATTGAACTCTGAGACTTCATGTTTTAAATGCTCATTTGTGCATCAAATGTACCTCCAGAAGATATTAAGCCACCATAATAGATTTATATGAAAATGCATTACATGGGAGGAAGGCTAGTGCATGTAAACCCTCTTCCCTTCCCCTCATCTCACCCTCCAACAAATCCCTTACAAGCAGCTATGCTCTAGGTCCATAAAGCTTCTCCATATAAATGTTTAATGTACGACTCATGTAATGCAAATTCTACTTTGTCTTGTTTTTACCTTTGTCCAGTCTAATTATATGCTGCAATAGACCTGTCACTTTGACTTGAAAACATTGACCTGACTTAAAATTTAAATACATAGAAGGGCAGATAGTAATGTTATGCATGGTGTAGCATTTTGTTTTGGTCTTGTTTTTTGTGTTAATGCAGAATGCATGTATTAATTATCATGTAAATGCTATTTAGGAGTGAGGAATTTATTAAAGGCGTTTACTCTATGTATAAAGATTCTATAGCATAGAAGCATATTTGTATAATGCCTTTATTGTCATTATACAAATTGTACAACATGATTACTCGGCTTCACCTTGAAGTGCACACAGCTAAAAACAAAAACAAGAAGAAGAATATAAAAAGTGACTCTAGTTAAGGTAAGGTGGAACATGTGTGGTAGGACTCATTTACAGTTAGCAGCATAATAAATTTGAATGGATATAGCAGAAATATCACATAAGCATTTACACAGCATGAAAGTAAACAAAGTTTCAGAAGTATAAAATTTAGTTATTGCACAGTACGAAATGTAAACCATAGCAGGATATATATATATATGACAAATATAGTAGCAGGATGTAAATATCAATATCGCACAGTATGAAATGTAACCTATAGCAGGGTTTATAACTGTAAATATTTGCATTGTATGAAATGTAAATTTAGCAGGATATAAGATGTAAAAATATACATAGACGTATATATTGTATACATATACAAGAGTGACGTTGAAATATGCCTTTAAATGAATGGGGAAATGTTAATAATGAGATATCAAAATCCAACGATCGAAGATATTGGATATGGTTACAATGTGTTCTATTTTGGGATGTCACAAATACCTTGTTTATTTGGTACATCCCAAAATAAAACCATTTGACCATAATCTATAGAATATAATTTGTGAGACATACATCTTCAGACAAGCCTTTCTTGATTTAAGTTTCTGTTTTGTAATAATTGTCCTAGTAAGCACTTTGTAACTTGTTTTTTTAAAGTCCTCTATAATTAAAGGTTGTTATTATTATGTGGTCAAACCTGCACAAGTAATGCAAAGATAAACCCTCTTTACTTCAGTTAACTCCTTCCTTCATAACATATTAATGGTTTATTTTTTATAACAAGGTAATTGTCATCCTCTTAAGGACCTGAGACTTTAAGTGCATGCAGTAAAAGACACGGTCAGACCTCATGCTTATACTGTATTACAAAATGTTCAAATGCTATACGAATCATTGAGCTCAGGCTAATTTCTGTAATAATCATGGTTTGTTTCTGCCGCATCCACAAAGTAAACTTTCTATAATCAATATCTGTTTAATAACAGTAGGTGTCATATTGACAACACTACCATAGTTTTCTATATTTTCAGTTCCCCCATTTCATTACTTGTTGCTCATTACTTTAAAACTGCAAGCAGGTGAATGCAAACCACAATTTATATGCTGGTCTGCTATCATGGACTTTGAAACAGCAGATGGGCAAAATGGTGGACCAAGGTCTGTCCAGGCCCCCAACCCTCCCCTGTCCTTCTGTGCAAGCTTTGCATTGCCAGGATTAGAGAGCCAGAGAGCTAGCCCCTTTCCTCCCCTAGAGTGGGGGGTCTCTATGTGGGGTTGCAAGGGCTTGGCAAAGCAGCCTGTGGATCATGGATAGCAGAGGTCAGCATGTGTGGTAAATGCCCTGCGGCAAGTCAGGACTATCCAAACCTCTGCCTGGTTTGGCAAAAGAATAAGAAACGTGAAAGGAGAGGTAATGCAGTGATATCGATAGCTACAGGCTGCAATAAAGAACATTTAATTTCTTTCCCATCAGTTAAAACAAGAGTTTGAAGATATATTTTAGGGATGTTTAAATAAGTGTCTACAACCGAGTTGCCAGAGAGGACATGTTTGTCTTTAGAAAAATGCTAATGCTGGCATGACAACCCGTTCATGACGATGCAAAATAGATTTATCATGTCTAATATTTTCTATGTTCAGCTGTGAACCGCTTTAGTAAGGCTGTATTTACTCTGAATTTGAGCAATTAAATCTAACTTTTAATATATAGTTTTGACTATTTGCTTCAATGTGACAACAAACTCATTTACCAGCCTACACAAGTCTTATCTTGTAACTCTAAGACCCCCCTTATCACAGTTCAGTCAGTTCAACATCAATTGTAACTGGTTAAACTGATAAAAGCACTGCAGAAGAGCATCATTGAAACTGATTTATAATGTGAAACAGCTTCATTTCTTAACTAGTTTAAATTGTCACATTTGCTTTGTGAACGAAGACCACGCTAGATATCACACCTCAACAATTACAATGAAAAAGGAGTCCTCACAACATCTCAGCATCTGTAATAAAGCTAGCAAAAGCAGCTCCTGTGGCTCCAAATTTTATAGCAGATTGTCTTTAGTATTGAGCAGTGAAATTGTATTTTTAGGCTTTTTGATGTTGTAGCTCATGCTTTGTGCAATTATGTAGCAAGAAGCACAAACATTCTCACAATCTGTTCATTTTAAAAAATGTGAGCAAAATCTGAATCGTTTCAGCTGGTCACTGAAAATGTGGAATTTTAATGAAAAACTCTTTATTTAAAATTCTGGTTACCTCGTTGGGGATCTTTGAGTATGCTAAAAATGTTTTTAAAAAATGAAGAATTCTTAATCCACATCTTGAGACAGCCATCCAATATTTGCAATGATTCAATGGTCACTGTCAGCCTCAAATGTCAAACTGTTTGTAGGATGAGTTTTAGTTTGAATTTTACCCCCTTTGTATAGTTAATGCCTGTGCAACATGTTCATAGGTTGTGTTGGATGTTCAATGATTATACTTAAAGTGGGAACAGTTTAAGCTCATTAGATAAATGACCTAGGTAAGTTAACAGTGTGTGCTAACCAGGCTTCTCTTGCAAATCATGGAATTTTCTTGAGAGCACTCAAGAGCTGTCCTCCCTTGGCAGCTCTTCAGCCTTTTATCCATTGATGGCTTTTAGAGAGCTGACCAATCAGAAGAAGGTGGACAGGTTTGGAGGGGGTCCTTAAAGAGTCAGCACCTGAAACAAACTGTTTTAGGTAGAGGATTATGTAAGAGCTTTTTCTCATAGAAAGATAAGAAGTTTTTTGAGCTTCAAATGAATGGAATTGAGCATAGAAGTACATATTATACATGCCATGCAACAGGTAAAATATATATTTATTGCAATGCTTTAATTTTTATTTATGTCTGCATGTGTGTGCGTGTGTGTGCGTGCGTGTGCGCTTGTGTGTGCTTGTGTGTGAAGAGAATGGGAGGGTCAGTGCATGTCCAGTGTGGTTATGGTTCCTGGGGAAGAAACTGTCCTGAATAGGTTTGTCCGTGCTCTGACAGACCTGTAGCGTCTGCCAGAGGGCATGATTTGAAACAGATGAAAGTTGGATGAGAGCTGTCTTTAGCAATGTTTTTCGCTCTGTTCAGGCAGCGGGAGTTGTACATTTTCTTTAAGGAGGGAAAAGTGCAGCCGATGATCCTCTGTGCTGTGTTGATTACTCTCTGAAGCCCCTTCCTGTCTGCTTCAGTGCAGCTGGCGTACCACACTGTGATGCAGTACAGCAGCAGGCTCTCTATAGAAGAGCTGTAGAAGTTTACCAGCAGCTTCTCATTCAGGTTGTTCTTCCTGAGCATTCAGAGAGTGCAGGCGTTGCTGTGTCTTATTGGTGATCTCTGAGATGTTAGGAGTCCAGGAGTGGTCAGCAGAGATGAGGGTGCCCAGGAACTTGAAGGTTTTGGACCCTCTCAAAACAGACACCATTGATACAGAGGGGAGCTGGGTCTGCAAGGTGCTTCCTGAAGTCTAGGATGATTTCCTTTGATTTTGTGGCGTTCAGTGCCAAGTTGTTCACTGAAAACCACATTTTCTACTTCAGGATCTCATCCCTGTGTGCAGCCTCGTCTTCCCCTGAGATTTGTCCAACCACAGTCTGTGAACTTGATGGTGTTTCCAGGGTGGCTTGGGCTACAGACATATGTGTAGAAGGAGTATAATAGTGGGCTCAGCACACACCCCTGCAAAGAGCCGGTGCTGAGTGAAAAGTAAGCCATGGCTCTTGGGTCCTCTGTGGATCTGAGTGCTCTATAAGCAAACTGGTGTGGGTCAAAGGTCTGAGGAAAGCTGGCTTCGATGTGGTGTAGAACCAGCCTCTCAAAGTACTTCATGATGACCGGTGTTAGAGCAACTGGACGGTAGTCGTTGAGGTTGTCAGTTGATGATTTCTTGGGCATGGGTATGATTGGGACTGATTCCAGGCAGGATGGAATAGTGGCTTGAAACAGGGAGAGGTTGAAGATGCAGGTGAAGATTTGTGAGAGCTGGTCTGCACAGGCTTTGAGCACCTTCCCTGGTACTCCGTCTAGGCAAGCTGCCTTCCTGAGGTTTACTGCTCTTAGCACCCATCTCACTTCATGCTCCTGTACGCCTGAGTATGACAGTGCTATGTGCTGATGGAGGCTGAGGTGGTGGAGCTGTGTGGAGCTAAGTTTTGTCAAGCCTTGCGAAGAAGCAGTTCAGCTTTTCTGCCAGTGAGGCATCTGAGTTTCCAGGTGTCATGGTGCAGCCCCTGAAGTTTGGGATGTGTTGTACGTTGTACCACACCTGTCGTGTGTTGTTATCAAAGAGGTGGTCCTTTAGCCTCCTCCTAGGCCGATTTAGCATCCTTGATTCCTCTCTTCAGGTCGGCTCTCGAAGCACTGTATAACACTGTATCATCTGATCTGAAGGCAGAGTCACGGCTTCTAAGCATCATTCAGACCTAGCTGGTCACCAAAACTTGTGAGTATCCCCACACCCGCACGGTGCCTGTCAGCCTGGCCAATTCCAGGAAATGAGTGTCCAGCCCCTCTCCAGGAGTTTGGTTCCAGAACTGGTGGTATGTGTTAAGGTGAGCCTAACTATCTCTAGCTGGTAGCGCTTCACCTTCCGCACCAGCTCCTTCCCTGCCAGCGAGTTGACGTTCCATGTCTCAAGTTCACCCAGCCTTATGCAGTGTTTTACTACACTTGGCAATACAACATGGATTTTGGAAACAGAAAGTCTGTGACTTCTAAACTTTACTCTAACCAACACATTGCCATGTAATCTGTAAATACATAGTGCTGTGTTTTGTCCGAATCATATGTTCATTGCATTGCTCTGTGGCCGGTCTGGTCCCTGTATGACCGGAGCAGGAGCCTGGTTTGCATTGCCAGCAGTAATTCGGACCTGTTCCCAGTGTGCCTTGGCCTCCGGCAAGGCTGCAATTTCTCACCTGTTTTGTTCATAACTTTTATGGACAGAATTTCTAAGCAAAGCCAGGGCCCGGAGGGGGTCCAGTTTGGGGACCATGGGATCTCCTCTCTGCTTTTTGCAGATGATGTGGTCCTGCTAGCTCCATGGATCCTGGACCTTCAGTGCATACTGGTGAGGTTCGCTGCAGAGTGTGAGGCGGCTGGGATGAGGATCAGCACCTCTAAATCCGAGGCCATGGTTCTCGACCGAAAAAAGGTGGTTTGGCCTCTCCGGGTCTCTCTGGGTCTTGTTCACAAGCGGGGGTAAGATGGGGCATGAAATCGACAGCAGTCGCTGTGTCGGTCCTTCATGGTTAAGAAGGAGCTAAGCTGAAAGGCGAAGCTCTCGATTTACCAGTCGATCTTCGTTCCTACCCTCACCTATGGTCATGAGCTTTGGGTCATGACCGAAAGAACGATATCTTGATTACAAGCTTCCTCTGCAGGGTGGATGGGCGCACCCTTAGAGATAGGGTGGGGAACTCGGCCACTAGGAAGGAGAGCCACTACTCCTCCATATCGAGAGGAGTCAGCTGCCTTTAGTGTCACTCAGAGCCATCCTCACAATTGAGTTGATGGCTATTTTCTTTGCTTCCAGTTTTCCACTACACATTATGGCATGGCCATCATCACTGAGGGTGTAGAACTGCCGATTCCTGTAAAATCACACATTGGCACTGTTCTCGATCTTTGGTCTACTGGAACTTGAAATTCCCTCTTCAGGGACTTTAGATGTAAACTTTAGTGAATGGCACATGCTCGACTGTGACAACACAGACCAAACTGTATCTGACTCCACACCATATCCTGTCTAAGTTTAAACAGTGTATTGCTTAAGTAATGTTTAGTGTTCTAGCTGAGCTACACTCTGCTGATCAGGCATGGGGAAGTTGTTCCAGGTGATTGTCACCCAGTTCTCCATTTTATGGCTGATCTGCAATGGCCTTACCCAGCTGGCTGATATCAGCAAAAGACTACTCACCTACGGCCGCAATGAACTTTTGCTGCACCGAACCTCACTGCTGAGCAACATCAAACCTGTGGTGGATCTCCCACGCGAGCTTCAGCTGAGGAAAAGAGGACGTAGTGGAGGTATTTGCAGTAGAATAAGGAACTGTCCTTTTAAACCTCTGCCCTCCATTATTCTATCAAATGTCCACTCAAAATGGACCAGCTACAGCTCAGATGCAGACTGGAAAGGGCTTTCAGTGACATTGTATAATCGCTGTCCGAAAGCTAGCTCGACAAGTCTGTCTTTGATTCTGAGGTCAGTCTGGACAATTTGACAATGATCAGGTCCGACAGAATGGTACAATCGGGGAAGATAAGGGGCGGCGAGGTCTTTATGTACATCAATAATAGGAGGTGTAAAAACATCAAGGTGCACCATAAGGTGTGCATGCCCAATGTAGAGATGCTGACCCTGTCACTACGTCCCTCCAGTCTCATCTGGGAATTCCCAAAACTGCTTGTCAGCTGTGTTTATTTATCCCTCAACGTTTACTTTAGCTCTACAAACAGGAACTGAAAAGTCACAAACCACAATGTTACAGCGCCCCACAGTGGTCAGAGGACACCATTACTGACCTCCAGGGCTCCCTGGCATGCACTGACAGGGAAATTTTTTATGGAGATTTGAATGGCAGGGTCATCACAAAGTACAACATTCTGCATTCACAACAGCTTTCCTATAAAAACAATAAAAAAAATGTCATTAAATTAATTATTAAATTGAAATTAAATAAAAGAAATGGAGGCTGAATTTGCCAAAATGAACACCAAGCAGGCATTTCAGACAGTTGAAACTCTGACCGGGTGTGAATCCAAAACCAGTATAGGTGCAATAACTGACCCAGGTTCCTTTGCACAACAACTTCACACCTTTTAGGACTGTTTTGACATCCAAGGCTGTACAGCTGATCGTGAAGCATGGCTAAAAGCCATCCCCATATCAGAACCCGCTAAGCCAGCGCCCTTCATGGTATATGATGTACAGCGCCAGCTCAGCCAGTGCAAGGTGGGCAAGGCTCCAGGATCGGATGGGATCACAGCAAAGGTACTGAAGGCCTGTGCCCACTAGCTCTCACCAGTACTCTGCCCACTCTTCTGTGAATCCTATTGGACCGCCATCGTACCCACCCTGTGGAAAACTGCAACGATAATTTCTGTACCCAAAAAAAAACTAATTTACTGAACTCAATCACGACCGCCCTGTTGCTCTCATCTCCATTATAATAAAGTGCCTGGAGAAACTGTAGCTGAAAATAATTCTGCCAGTTGTTGCCCCACAGCTGGACTCCCTCCATTTTGCATAACAGGCAAAGAGGGGTACAGAGGACGCTGTGGCCTGCCTGCTGCACCTCCTGCTTCAGCTGCCTCAGGTGACTTTGTCAGAATCCTCTTTGTGGACTTCAGCAGTGCTTTCAACACCATCCCAAGGCACCTAATGATCCAGAAATTACACCAGCTGAACTTCACCTCATTCACAACCGGAGCACCACAAGGATGTGTATTGAGGCCAGTCCTGTTCACACTCGAAACCAGTGACAGCACCAGCCTGTAACCTACCATCACATGCCTCAAATACTCAGATGACACAGCCATTCTTGCCCTGCTCATCGACAATAACCACCTTCATCTGAATGTCCTGAAGACAAAACAATTAATAAGTCTCACCTCATCCCAGTATCCACTTCTCATCAATAACCAAGCAGCTAAAATAGTAAATAGTTTCAAGAACCTTGGAGTGACATTAGACAATCAACTCAGTTTTGAACAGCACATCTCCTTCTGCTGCTCGATGATTCAGCCAATCCTAATGTACTTTTCACCTGCTTCTTTAACATGTTAACTGTAAATAGCAAAGCTAAACTTATACATCACAACCATAGCTGCCAGAATAATAGGTCTCCCTACACCAAACCTCACACAACTCAATAACACGGCCATCACACGCATTGGAATCTCAATAGAAGAGAACATTACATACCCACTGAACACTAACCTCACCCCTCTTCCCTCAGGGGAGAGGTACAAGGTACAGTGCAGTGAGGTGCAGAAAGGCTCATCTTGGGAGGATCCTGATCCCTGCTGGAATAACGGCCTTGAACAGAAGGCCTCGCTAAACTCTTGACTCTTGTCTTATCTTATGCTGTGTAATATTCTGTGTTTTGTGCATGTATGTTCTTTGGTGGGACTTGTCTGTTTGGACAGTAAGCGGTGCTGTGGAAAATAATTTCCCCAAAGCGACAACAAAGTCAATACCATTCCTTCATTCATTCATTATATTGTGGGCCTCGTCTGACACAGGCTGTTGGCCATGTCCCCCACAGATACCCAAAGGGTACATGACAGGACAAAGACCAACAACCAACATTTTCATGCCACCAGATTGCCCTAGATGCAAGTAGACACGCGGGAGAATATGCCCACATGGAGGACCCCCAGTCAAGCTAGGTGGCTCAGAAAGTTCAATCTGAAAGGAGTCGGGAGAAACATGAATCTCTGATCTCTGTGTAAGTATGTATTAACCAGTAGTACAGATGTTTTGGTTAAAGGGATACTTCACCCGTTGAAACGTGAATCGGTATTGAACTTGGGTCATATATGCAGTAGAAATATGAAATAGGGTTAGGGTTAGGCTTGAAATTGCTCACAGAAGTGTGGTGTTTATGCAACTTCTGTGTGGAAGGCTGTAATGTTTTTAACTTTAACGCTGGGCAAAGTGACAGCCATTGGAACAGGCTTCACTTGCAGGGAGTGACAGGCCGTCAGAGTGATGCAGTTCGATCCTCGTCGACGTGAACCTTTGTCCTGCAGTGCTAATCTGAAGTAACCTGAGAATTAAAATGTGTCAGATGCTCTTCATAGGTGTCTTTTAGAGCTTGAATAAGATACATATTTAATAAAACATTGAACAGTTCTGTAATTTTAGTTTTGGATTTTAGTTTGGATTTTACAAATCCAAACTAAGTAGCTTAGCCAGTAGCTTAGCCAGTAGCAGGAGCTACCAGGCCATCACCACCACAGCAGCCAGTAGCAGGAGCTACCAGGCCATCACCACCACAGCAGCCAGTAGCAGGAGCTACCAGGCCATCACCACCACAGCAGCCAGTAGCAGGAGCTACCAGCCCACCACAGCTACACAAGGGGGTGAGGTGAAAGCTTAGAAACTTAAAGCTAGCTAAGCGCGCCACAACTATGGCTACTTCCCTGCTCTCCCAAGACTTCATAACACCAAACATAACAAATAAAGACATAACTGACCTTGAGGAGGATGTTCGCCGGCTTAAGGCTGAGCTGGAGGCCAAATCTGCCATGCTGGTAGCATGTATGAACATCGCGCACAAGCAATCCCGCCGGATCTCGTCAATGGCAGCGGCTCTCCACGACACGGCGCACTGGGATGGCTCCATCCACCCGCGGCCGTCCTCCTCCTCGACACCCAGCCACCACCGGTCCTGGACAGAGGTGGTACTCCGTGGTGGAAAGAAAGCCGCCAACCGCTCTGCCTCGCCTCCCCGGCTCTGCCTCTCAAACCGTTTCGGTCCACTGTCGGGAGTTGGTTCGGCCCTTGTTGCGGGTCCTGGTGTGGGCTTGGAGCCCGGAGCCGATGCTCCCCCTTCTACAGCGGACCTGATGCCTGGGGAGGCTGCGACCGGTAGGTCCTCCGGTACACCTGAGCCGCCGTCTTCACCTCCGCCGTCATTCGTGGGCGCCTGCTCGGTTAACCCAACGTCCTCCACCTTGGCAACTGGCGGAGTTGACCGGTGTTTGACTGCGGCGTCGGACGGTCAGCTCCCATCGCGAACATCCCGCCGGCGGCTGCTGGCGGAGGCGGTGCGCCGGCACTCTGTGGACCACCGCCGCGCTGATGGTGTGAAGGATTCCGGGACCCAAGAAGCCGCAACTCCGTCGGGGATCTCGGCCGTGAATGCGCCTCTGCTGCCGGGGTCCATCGCTGATGGGAACCCACTCTGTACGCGGCGCAAGCCCGGGGACCACGTTTCTTCTCGTCAGCCCACCTCCTCCCATGGCGATGTTCCACATCTCAGAAATCCATGCTCGGACCCCCAGCCACAGCCACTCTTCCCTCCAACAACAATTATTGTCGGTGACTCCATCATCAGAAACGTTTGTTTCTTCAATGCTACGGTGCACTGTCTTCCTGGAGCCACAGTGGCACGGATGGTGCGGGAGCTCCCTGATCTGCTCCAGTCCATGCCCGCCACCATCTACAGGATTGTTGTTCACGTGGGTACAAATGACATGCCGCACGGGCGGACAGAACAAACAAAAAGAGACTTCAGGGAGCTCTTCAACATGCTGAAACCCTGGATTACTAAAGGCATGGCTGTGCTTGTCTCTGGTCCCCTCCCCACGCTCAACCGAGGTGATGAGCGCTTCAGCCGGACCCGATACCTGAACACTTGGCTCAACTCCCTCTGCAGACTCCACGACATTCACCTCATTGACAATTTTAATCTTTTCTGGAACCGTCCCACTCTCTTCAGGCCAGATGGCCTTCACCTGAACAGGTTCGGCACCCACATACTCACAGGCAATATCCTCTATTCCATCCACCACTCTGCACCTGCACTTGATTGACTGATGACCCCACACACACACCTGCGCCACACAGGCCCCTCCCACACACCATCTGCTGTTCCACTGGACTCAACTCACCACATCCCTGTCATTATCAGCAGAGAGCGGAATCAGCATAACCCTCCTCACAAATCCACCATTGACATCAATAATCTCAAACCTCTTCCCAAAGCTCAACCACATCCTACAGTAAATCAGTCTCCACTCACAATCAATGTGGCCCTCCTCAATGTCCGCTCTCTGCTGAACAAGTCTTTTATTATGAATGAACTGATTTTAGATAGAAAACTTGATTGTTTGTTTTTAACTGAAACTTGGCTGGGTGCGGATGCACCTGCTGTTCTCACCGAGGCCTCCCAACCTAATTTTAACTGCTTTTATTCTACAAGGTGTGGTAAAAGGGGAGGTGGCACAGCTTCTATAAGCACAAACACTCTTGCCACCAAACCTTTTTTATTTGAGCAATACACCACCTTTGAATATCACGCAATTGTTTTTAGCAACCCTCCGATTTTATGTGTCACCTTTTATCGTCCACCTAAAATGTGTAGTCTTTTTATTCAGGAATTTTCAGAATTCTTAGCAATTTTACACAGTTCTTTTAACATGATTATTTTAACCGGTGATTTTAACCTTCATGTAGACAACCTATTAGACCCTCTGTCTAATGAGTTTTTAAATATTCTTAATTTTATGGATTTTACCCAACACGTCACACAGCCGACTCACAACAGAGGGCACACCCTGGACCTGGTCATCACATATGGCCTGTCCACCGGAGTGTCCTCTGTTGTTGACCTGGCTGTGTCGGACCACTACTGCGTGTTTTTTAACATCACTGGTTTTATTCAGCGGGAGACCTCTGTGAGAACTGTAACGAAACGTCATCTAACCCCTGAAGTGGCTGCACATTTTAAAGAGGTTTTAGAAAAATGTCCACCTATTGTTTTACCTGCCCCCTGTGATTTTATTATTGATGATTTTAACAGCAGACTACGGTCAGCCATCAACACAGTTGCCCCACTTCAAACAAAAATCATCAGTAATAAACCAATACCTCCCTGGAGAAATGAAGAACTTAAGAAACTGAAACGTAATTGTAGGGTCGCAGAGAGAAGAAAAAAACAAAATTACAATAAACCATCAAATGTATGCCGAACAGCAAAAAATATACAATAAAGCAATAAGAAACTCACGCAATAATTATTTTTCAAACCTTATCAATAACCATAAAAATAACACCAAAATTCTCTTTTCAACAATAGACAATCTACTCAACCCAGATTTTAACAGACCTCATTTTAATGCCACTGACTCCCTTTGTGAGGAGTTTGCAGACCACTTCATGGGGAAGATAGACACTATCAGATGTAACATTTTATCCTCCCAAAGCAATATGGTTTTAAACACATCTGAGTGTCTGTCTTCACCAGAGGAAACACTGAACAGTTTTGTCCTGGTTAATGCTGAGACTCTTGATAAAGTTTTCTCCTCAGTGAGGCCCACCACATGTCTTTTAGATCCAATCCCAACCTCATTTTTTAAATTATTTTATGGATCCTTCAGAGAAGAGCTTTTAAACATGATGAATTGCTCTCTTCAGACGGGGGTCTTTCCTGCTGCCTTTAAAAGGGCAGTGGTGAGGCCCCTGCTGAAGAAGAGCAATTTAGATTTTAATGATTTTAATAATTTTAGACCAGTATCTAACTTACCATTTTTAAGCAAAATTTTAGAAAAACTTGTTCTTATTCAGTTGAATGATTTTATTAACTCACATAATGTCCTGGAGAAATTTCAGTCTGGTTTTTGGGTAAACCACAGCACCGAGACGGCCCTTTTAAAGATTTTAAATGATTTTAGATTAAATTATGATTCACAGAAGCCGACAGTGTTGATTCTACTGGACCTGAGCACCGCCTTCGACACAGTAGATCACACTGTCCTTTTAACCCGCTTGCAGTACATCGGCCTGGCCGGTGCTGTTCACAAATGCTTTACCTTCTATCTCACAGACAGGACATTCATGGTAAGTCTAGATACTTGCTCCTCTAAGGTCCATAAAGTCACATGTGGTGTGCCCCAGGGTTCGATTTTAGGCCCAGTGCTTTTTAACTTGTATATACTCCCTCTAGGCAGTGTCATCAGGAGACATGGAGTCAGCTTTCACAGCTACGCAGATGATACACAGTTGTACATCTCCATGTCTCCTGATGACACAAGGCCAATGGATGCACTTTTTAACTGCATTTTAGACATCAAATCCTGGATGGCAGATAACTTTCTCCAGCTTAACCAGGACAAAACTGAAGTTTTAGTCCTCGGTCCTGAGGCTCAGAGAGAGAAACTTTTACCCAAATTACAGGCACTATCTTTTAATCCATCCACACAGGTGAAAAACCTGGGCGTGATTTTAGACTCTGAGCTGACTTTTATTCCACACATTAAGAACACCACCAAAATAGGTTTTTATCATTTAAAGAACATAGCCAGAGTCCGCCCCATTCTCTCTTGGGCCAACACGGAGACGCTAATGCATGCTTTTATCACCAGTCGTATCGACTATTGTAATGCCCTGCTTTCTGGTCTTCCTAAAAAGAATATTTCATGCTTACAACTCTTACAAAATTCAGCAGCTCGTGTCCTGACGAAGACCAGAGGGCAGGCCCACATTACTCCGGTTTTAGAATCACTGCATTGGCTCCCCGTGTCTTTCAGGATCGATTTTAAGGTTCTTTTAATGGTTTTTAAGTGTATTAATGGTCTTGGGCCTTCTTATCTATCAGAATTGCTTTTACCATATGAGCCTTCGCGGTCCCTGCGCTCGGCAGAGGTCTTTTAGTCATCCCAAAAGTCAGGACACACACCCACGGCGAGGCGTCTTTCAGTTTTTACGGTCCTCGCCTCTGGAACAGCCTGCCGGAGGACCTCAGGGCCGCAGAGAACGCTCATATTTTTAAGAGCAGGCTCAAGACCCACCTTTTTAGTCTAGCTTTTAAATAATATTTATTCATTTTATCTGTTATGATTTTAGCATTTTATGTTTACTTATATCTTACCATTATTTTATTGGTTTTAGCTTTATTCAGTTTATTGTTTGGCCTCATTTTAAAGTTTTATGTATTTTACGTTTCTTGCCAGTGTTTCCTTCGAGGGAGCCCTCTGTGTCGGGAGCGGTGGAGGGCTGTGGCTGCCTGGGTGCCGTCCTGCGGTGCCTGGGTGGAGGTCAGGGGTCTCGGCCCCGCCTCCCCTGGGCACCCTGTGATGGTGCCCCTGATGGCCGCGGCCGATCTGCTGCTCTCGATGCAGACGGCTCCTCTTTGGCGTTTACTTACCTGGTTCATCCGTACTCAGCCTTCTGTCCATATTATTGATGCTGGTGTGTGTGCATGCGTGTGTGTGTGTGTAGGTCTGCGTGTGTGTGTTGGAGAGTGGGGTGGCTTGTGAGTATGAGTGTGATACTGTTTGTATGCGTGGGGGGTGGGGGGAGGGTGGGAATGATTTTAATGTGATTTTAATGTGATTTCAACATGTAAAGCACTTTGTGCTACTTTTAAAGTATGAAAAGCGCTTTATAAATAAAGATTGATTTGATTTGATTTGAATACCTGCTGCCTTACCTTCAAAGCTTAGCTTACCAGAGACTCTCACAGGAGATTCTCAAGGCCAGGCAGCTGCATGTCAGTGGAACGTAGGCTTCAGCGTTGATTGGCTATTACTATTACTTATAATAACTAGTTAGCCAGACAGTGTTGTGGGCAGGACATTAAGTGAGACTGAGTAGTGAGTGAAAACAGAGTGGAGGGAGAGAAACTGTTGCAGCGGAGTCAAAGTTCACTTTTAATTAATTTGATTTGTGATTGGAATACTTTCCCAAAGAAAGAACATGTGTAATTTATTTTCTTCAAAACTTATTGCCCAAAATGTAAATTTTGTAATGTAATGTGAGATGTAAACTAAAATGTACATTTTGGGCTCAGCATCTTGTTATGATATAAACCAGTTATTACATTTCGGGTTTTATTACTTTTTATTTATAACATTTCAATCATTCTTACATTTCATTCTCTTACAGGGCACTCAGTGGAAAAACCTGTTTTGCAAAGTAATAAGTGATTCACGGTCTTCAGTAAATCTTCAGTCACATCTAAAATTATGTAATTTAATAGTCAATAAATCAAACAATGAATTTACCACATCTTTATCCACTGTCCCTTGTCAATGGCAAGATTTTCTACCGCAGCATTACATGAAGCACTTTCACCGAGATGTCTGGATTTGATGCATTTTACCTTTGCTTTGCATTTTTTACTTAACATTATTCATGCAGCGATGACATGGAGTTCAGCATTTTGCAACATGTTTTTTGATTTAGTCATTTCAGCCAAGAAAGGCTATCCAAATATCTATTATTTATTTTACAAGTTTCCAATGATAATTGACTGACCTAGACGGTCTTATTTGAGTAATTACTGTTGAAGAACTAATATTAATTCCTTTTGCGACTGAAATGCTAGAAACATTTTCTGATTAATACACATTTTCTGATTATTAATACACGTGTGTGTGTGTGTGTGTGTGTGTGTGTGTGTGTAGGAGTGTGTGTGTATTTCATAAGAGGTTGAGAGAGGGTTGACAAGACGTAGCGTTGCTTTGTCTGAAATTGGATCTATGCTTTAGCTATTCACATCAGAGCACAGGAATAAATGACATTTGAGACGCACGTTGCAAAGTCATATTGTTTGGCTCTTGGCCCATGATAATGAGCACCTTGTGAAGTTCTGTTTTGATGTTGGTGGAGATTCAGCGTTACTGCTCTGGAAGTTCCTTTTAGCTGCCCTGCATTCTCATTTTAATGAAAAGGAAAAAAAAAACATTAAAAAAACATTTGTATGCCTTTCTTATTATTCGCAAAGCAAGTACAAAAAAGATGAATGCTATTTGAAGTATTTGAAGTCATTAGTGTAATGATTTAATTATTTATGAGTGCCTCGGCATAACTTAGTATGGGAAAGCTTTCAAGATATTATTGAAATGAAATGCAAGGTTTTTTTCTTCTCTTAGCACTGAGCGCTTGGAAAATAGATTTTGAGTCAGCTCTTTTTATGAGAAGAGAATTTTAGCTTTGTGTACACCTTTCATTGTCCTATTTTTGTCTCTTCAATTTTCAGTACTCCTCCCTCTTCTTTCCTTATCTTACTCAAACCTGTCAGCACATTCGCCTGCCTCTTTCCTTGCCCCCACCACTGTGTGCATGTCTCTGTATGTGCTGTGTCTGTGCATTTAATATGAAACAAACACAATAAATAGCACTGGTTGGACTGACGTGAACCTCATAGCACTGTGACAGTCCAAGATTACATACATTAAAATGCGAAGAGAAGGATGGACTCTATTATGTCCTCTTGATTTCCACTTTCCCAAGCAGACCCTTATCATATGGACAGACATTCTTTGCTCATGCTTTTTTTATTTTTTTTGGTAACATCATTCATTTTTGCGCTGCTAACAAGTACTTTTCCAGTCAGCCAGTACACATGCTGATTCCTTGTTTTGTTTTTACATGTTTCAATGAAGCATGGGGGCTACATCCTGCATGTTTTGTTTTCAGCTCAATCATCTGAAAGACAGAATTAAAGAGGAACATGGCACACCACAGTGTCTGCAGGGCAAATGAGAAGCCGTTGTAACTTTGCAAAACATGGAGTGTGTCTTCAGATGCTACTGAAACTTTCTGTTTTATCCCCGAGCTATTTCTGTTTGTTTACCCTCTTTTTGCATGGCAGCTCTCTCCACAGTACTGCCAGCATAACTTACTTCATAATATACATTGACTGGTTCAACCATCACTGTAAGTCATGCACAGCTGCAGAATCGATATATAACATAGGTCGGTGATGGAGCGATGGAGAGGTAAAGCAATGATTTGTGTCACTGTAACCGCCTGTACTATAGAAATGAGAAACTGCTTTATTTCAACATTTCCTCTTTCATGAGTTTATGCTGCATGCTGATATTAAAATCAAATCTGAGTACTCAAGCTAACAGATGAAAACACTGCCCGTGTATACACAGTTGTCTTCTTGGAGCTAACAGACACAGCAGCATTTAGCAAAGAAGTGAGCATTAAATTCTTAAAAGCTTTCTCTGAATGTATTATCCTAAAACCCTGTATTTCAATGTTGGGAGACGTGCTTAGAACAAAAGTATAGCAAAATGTACTCTCATTTGTTAATGTTACCTTTGAGTAAAATCAATATCTAATATGTCCTGCATATCAAACAGGTGTGGTTCATGTGAGGGCCTTGTGAGCAGTGAACAACCTGATCAATGTGATGAAATAATAATCGATCCTGATCATAAAAAAAGATTTAAAATGAGAAAAAAAGACAGTGTTGAATGTATAATTGGTATATTGATATAAATATCACCCTATTAATGCTTTAAACACAGTTCTGAAAATTACTTGTACTTTAAAATAATATTGCATCTACAATCATGAACAAAAGATGTGTTCATCAAATTGTTCAGTGCTGAACTGGAGCTCTAAATGCAAATCCGAAGTTTAGTTCTTCTTGCGATTGGAAAAATATGAAGGGGTATGCTTCCTAAAATTCAAGAGAATTGAGACATAAGAGGGAGAGGGAGGGTTGACTGAAGGGACGCAGGGCTCTTGTTCATTTTTCTAATATGTTCAGTGGACGAATCACTGACTGAGGCAGAGAGAGAATCAGGGGTCCCGCAGTATGTTGAAATCACCAACCCCAGTCCCACACAAAGTGTCCTGAAACATGATCAAATTCAGAACTTCCTTAGTGGATGATAAAACAGTCAGCTGATTGAAATTAAGTTGGATAAATAAGCTTTTTGCAAATTGACAGCAGCCATAAAAAGCACATACATTCTTGCAAAACCTAATTGTTCCTTATTTGCTACTTCCTCGATTTTTGAGACATGAGAGGGAGATAGAGGGGCGGGCTTCAGCGACACAGGGATCTCATCCTGTTCTGTGCAGCAGCATGTTCAGTACACAAATCAAATCAATGACTGACCAATGCCAGGGCACCAGTATAAGACATGTAAGAGAGTGGGAAGGAGTGCGGGCTTGAGCGACTCACTTCACTTTGCACGCTACTTGCGGTCTACACAGAAAGAGAAAGAGAGAGAGATAGAAGCGAGACGAGACAGAGGAGAGCTCAACTGAAGCTGGGAAAAGAACAAATCTTTTCATTAAGTGAATTGGTTGCGTTTGTTCACCCTCAAGATTTATTCTTTTTGAACAAATCATTTGTAAAACAAACCATATTATTAGTCCACGAAGCGGTGGCATGCAATTAACAGCAATAACAGGGATAGCTCCTTTTAACAAAAACTCTCATTGACTGCTATTGACTGCAATCAAGTGACTTCAAAAGATTTTTTTTTTAAGTGCCTAGTGTAATAAGTGAAAATATCTGTGTAATATGGTTCTATAATCACATTAATGCCGACTTGATAAATGAAAAACACAACATCCTATCATAGTAAAAAAAAAAGGTTTTTCCAATATAAGAAGACAAAAAGTTTAAGCATTTAATTAAACTCGCATGAAACTATGGATCAATAAGCACACATAAGCACAAACAACAACCAAATTCAGTGCAACATGCCACAGCCTCAGTATATGAGGCGCGCAGCATTGTGTAACCATGAGTCGATCCAGCACCTTAAAGGTAAATAGTTTTAACTCCTTAAATCAATATGCACAGCCACAATTGCCTGGGCCCAAAACAAATTGAAATCCTATCCCTTACCTGATTCAAATGTTTTCAAAAGCAGAAACAAAATTATACAAAAAAAGACGAAACAACTTCAGACAATTTGTATTAGGGATAAATTGTTCTGCAATACTGCATATAAATTCACTTGATATTCTGCTACCTGATATGTCCAGGGTGTAAGAGCAAGGGAGGGCTACATTCCATATATGCTACATGTAGGCGTTAATGAAGAAGCATGCAGTGTTGTCATTTAGCAGGTTCGCGCTAGTCATTTGGCCTTAGATAGTCTTTCAGTACAGAATTATATGAATGAAAATGTAAAAAGTTTGTTTGGCTGAGAAGAAAAGAAAAATGTTTCTTTTGCAAGCAACTTCAAGGTAACATAAATATTTATTACAGGGAGGTTTACTTGAAGAATAGAGTAGGCTTTGAGAAATGAGACTATGAGCTAATGATGAACCTTAAAACAAGTTTGAATAGAACATTATAAAGGGCTTTTCAGTTGATGTATCAGACAGGGACGAAAATAATACCTCTTGCTTATTCAATACTCTTTTTCTTTATAATTTTAGCTCACTGATGGCCAAAAGAAGCACATATGGTCGAACAAATGCATAAATGTTTACTTTTCTTCAGACAGGGTTTAACACTTTGTCCATTTCTTTAAACGTTTGCTGTTATTTCTTAGTAGGCAATACGTTTATTTCTTAATAAACATTTACTTAACTAAAGGTCAATGACAGAATACAAAGAAATGGGCCTTAAGCACATTCTGTTCTTTGTCACCAAATCTCTATAACACACATGACACATCAGCTATGTTAAGGACAGAAGCATTTTTAAAGTCAGCAAGATCATTACACCTACAGTATATTTGTTTTCTTTTATTCAGCACTGCCTTCTGAACTATGTGAGCATCCCCAGCATCCACAATTAAGTATGGGAATCCACCAGGACCGCTTGATAAGGGGGAGGAAAAGGTCAGGCCATTCATCAGCCACATACCTGGTCATTACAGCATCACCAATGAAAACTGTGACAAATGAACCCTTCTCACTTTAATGGACTTGGCATTCTGGTATTCTGAACATGTACTCCAGCACCATTTGGAGTCAACAAGCCACACACATTCACAGCAGAGAGCTGGAACACTCGTAACCTCTCCAGCCAAGACCATAGGCAATTAACAAGCACCTACTTAGAAGAAGAAAGAGGTAATGGATTAGGACGTGGGAGGAAATGGATGAATGGGGGAGCAAGCATGGTGTCATTATGCAACCTTATAAAAGAGGCTTTGTGGAAGGAAAGCATGGGAAGAATTGATACTATGTCCCTGTGTCTCCGTGCTCTAATCCTCTGCCGCTTTTCTTCCCTTTTTGTCTTCCTTGATTTCCATCTTTATGCAATTCTCTGCGTGCTCCCACATGTACTGTGTTGATTTGGATTTGTGTGGGCATCCAAGAATAAGCATGCCTAATGTATTTCAAATAGGAGAGACACAGATCCAAATTTCACCTTAATATATGCTAAAACATGTTGTGATTTTGGCAACTTCTCAAGCCTTTTGACAACAGGGAAGTAATCAAAGCTGCCCCTCCAGAGACCCTGCATTCTATTGAAACCTCCTGCTGAAGTTTTTCCTGTTGACAGCGCTCTTTGCTCTCCGGCCGTGCCCCAAACAAGAGAGCGAGACCCCGGTGGCAGTAATTACTGTGCCACTCAAGCGAAATGACAAATGAATAAGCGTCACAAAACCAGGGCCTGCTCACTCCCTCTTTGCTCAACCAGCTTTTCACAGAAACAAACAAAAAAAAAAGAGCCAAAAAGTCCTCTCTCGCTCTCTTCTATCCAAACATAAGAAGTTTTATTCAAGGAAGGTGAAAGCTTTGACAGATCCTCACGCCTCTTTTTTTAGCTTCAAACTGAGAGACGGAAGGAAAGAAAAGGAGTGGGAGGATGAGGGGACTGGTAGAATAGCCTGTCAGGAGGCAGGCAGCCATGTCCGTAGCAGCAGGGTCGTATGCCCAACGCTAATTACATTGATGAATGGCATTGGCTGCGTGTCCCGCTACCAGCGATTTACAGCCTTAGTGACCCTAACTATCACCATACTTGAAGGACAAAGCATGCAGGCTGCAGAAAAAAAGGCAAAGAGGAAGAGAGAGGAGCGCTCACTCTGATAAAAAAAAAAAGAAGAAGAAAGATTTGATGCTTGTTGACATTACCCGTCTGTATTATCACCATTTCATGGTGCTCACAAAGCTAATTGAATCTGTGCCTCCTCCCTGCACTGAATCCTTTTTACTGCCAGCAGGGCCACCTTCATTACTTTTTTTTCCCCCTGTAGCGGAACACTTCACATTTGACACATGCCTCACTCGAACACAAAGAAGATGGAGCATGTCAGCACAGCTTCATTCCCACTGTGGCTCAAACTGAAAAAAAAAGAGCCACATAATACATGTTTACTGGAAGTGGTGTGTATAAAAAGAGGAGGTAGGGAGGGGTACTTATGGCAGATGAATTCAAGCTTTCTGCTCACATCATGCAAGGGATGAGATTGGGACTGCTGTAAATATGAGCGTGTGTGTGTGATCACATGTGAGGTAGTGGCAGAAGAAGGAAAGGGAGAATATGAAGATAATACTGTAGATAACAAAAAGTATAATCAATGTGTGTGTGTGTCTTTAGATTTTGAAAAGGTTTTTTTTTTTTTTGCGAGGCAGAGAGCGAGCACGGTGCCCTGTGATTGATTCTCCCTCTGTTTCCTACATTCACATCATCAAAGGGTGACATGGTGATCTTGAATACAATTAAGAAGCTCAGCTCTGACACCACTGTAATCAAACAGACTGGGGTAGAAGAAATGAGGACGTCAACTCCGGCTGCTGCATCTGCACTTTCATCTATTGCCCTTTTCCAATCCTGTCAGTTTTCTGTCGATGTGAGGGATGTGTGCACAAAACAGGTCGGGCAACGCACCTAACTTATCAGGCCTGAGTCATCCAGCTGTGTAACTTCATAGACAAAGCAGTTAAAAGCTAAATATTTGCCATTATTTGCTGATAATTAAGCTATGTATGGGGCAGTTGTTACATTGCAATATAGTGGACATGAATAAAACATCTAAACACAAAAACTGAAATCTAAATTACTATGTCAAAAATCTGTTGTGTTGAGAATACTGTAGGAAGGCAAAACTGACACACTTATCCATATATTTTGTTGTCAGAAATAATCAGTAAGGAATGAAAACATGCAGTTTATTATCAAGTTCAAAGAAACATTGATCCATCTTTGCAAATGTTTAATCCTGCTGTACGGCATACATTTTAGGACATCCTCAGGTCTCAGACGAAGGTGTCAGACCTCAGACGAAAAAGCATCAGTTCTCAGCAAAACCTCCGTCGGGTGTCAGACCTCAGACTAAACTGCCTCAGACGAAACGGCCTCAGACGGAACTGCCTCAGACTGAACTGCCTCAGACGAAACGGCCTCAGACTGAACTGCCTCAGACTGAACTGCCTCAGACGAAACGGCCTCAGACTGAACTGCCTCAGACTGAACTGCCTCAGACGAAACGGCCTCAGACTGAACTGCCTCAGACTGAACTGCCTCAGACGAAACGGCCTCAGACTGAACTGCCTCAGACGAAACGGCCTCAGACTGAACTGCCTCAGATGAAACGGCCTCAGACATAATTATTTTATTTATTTATGTATTTTAAAATTGGGGGGAGCGTAGCGTTGCCGGGGAACATGAAACGTCATCAAGATGCGACCACAACAACCCTGGCACGTCGATGGGCGCGGAATGAAAATACACAACAGTAAGTTTTAGTTTAACGTTCGCATCTTGATGACGTTGCATGTTCCCCGACAACGCTCCGCTCCCCCCCAATTTTAAAATACATAAATAAATAAAATAATTATGTCTGAGGCCGTTTAGTCCCCCCCCCCTCGATTTTAAAAATAAATAAAATAAATATGTTTGAGGCCGTTCAGTCTGAGACAGTTCCGTCTGAGGCCGTTCAGTCTGAGACAGTTCCGTCTGAGGCCGTTCAGTCTGAGGCCGTTTCGTCTGAGGCAGTTTAGTTTGAGGTCTGATGCCGTTTAGTCTGAGACAGTTTCATCTGAGGCCGTTTAGTCTGAGGTCTGACACCCGACGGAGGTTTTCCTGAGAACTGATGCTTTTTCGTCTGAGGTCTGACACCTGAGGATGTCCTAAAATGTATGCCGTACTGCTGACACATGATCAGCATGTATTTATCTATTTTATTTGTAAGATTTTTTTGCCTTTTGAAGAGTGACAGGAATTGTCTGTCTGTCCGTCCGTCCGTCCGTCCATCCAGGTGAAGACATTCATAATTCATGACACAGTCATTATCCTTTCCCTATTGTTTTGAGGCACGCAGCTGGAAAGTGTCTTTATTATCTTGGTGATCAAAACAATTCAAGGGTCAGACACCTCTGAGAAATGAAAAATAGTTATAAAAAATTTCAAGCCTGACAAGAATTCTATTAGGATTTCAGCTCTGAATAGGAAGTCAGAAAGGTGTTTCAAAAGAATTACAAACTTGACAGGATTTAATCACAAATGGAAGTTTTTTGTAATTGAGCTGCATACGCCATTCTTGAGCTGTTAAAAAAAAACCAGACAAACAAGCTGGACAGGGCCAAACAGAGGGGGTGAACGACAAAGGTGTAAAATTCATTACTAAGGTTGGCTATTAGGAGGAAATGTGTATGATCTCATGACTGTTTAAAGTGCCTATACAATTGCAAAAGTCCCTTATATGATTGACAAAAACTAAGAACATTTGAATTCATCAAGGTAACATGGAATTTTTTCGGCTACAGCAAACGTGAAGTTACCAGTTCTTTGCTAAATCCAACAACTAATCCACTTGCATTCCCCTCAGGCTTGTTGTTGCAGGAGGACTCTAGCAAAAACAGTTGGCAGTCATTGGTAAAATCATTATCATTGAATAATTCAGGGATTAATTCAAGTATTGTTGCTCTTGCTAAGTAGGTCGGTATTGCTCATGTTATGACTGGTTGTTAATCTTGTTGGATTATGTAGAACTAAAAAGGAACATCCCACAAAAAACATCCTACAAAAAACACCAAAAATAACTTCTACTCAAGATGCTTTTACTGTAGCCAAAAAAAAAAAAAAAGTTCTCAGGAAACCTCCTGTCCTAAATATATGTAGATAGCAGGCAAGTGAAGTAAATCTTTGAGAATAAAAGACCTAAAGCAGTGGAGGTGGCGATGTTCAATTCAGTCCACAGAATGAAAGAGTTGAGAAATGTAACCTGATGGTTCATAAAGGATCAATGGGTCTGCAAAAAGCATTAGGTTCCATGCAAGAGACCATGAATACCCAAACTTAATTATACTCTTTAATGTAATATGGATATCGTGCTCCAGTAGAGAATGCTGTCTGGACAAACTGACTACATGGGCATTCATTGACATCACCATTCTTGGGCTGGACAAGCAGCACAGCAAACACATGGCAAGTACGTATTTTTATTAAATGTCACATTTCCCGTCCGAAAACACACGTCCATTAAAACTGGCTCAGCTGTCAAAAAAAGGCCTTCTATCAGGATTCTTACCACATACGGCAAAAATGTCTGAAATGCAAATCAAAGAAGCAAACCTCTTCCTCTTTTTTTTTTTTTACTACAATCCTACATAGTACATCAAACAGCACATCTGCATAAAAATGAATAATAGCGAGACAGTCTCTTCTCATTGCAGATAGAAAGTCTGCAGCAAAATAAAAGTCTATCCTTATTCACTGATCAAGCAAGAAATGAAGTAACTGCTTCAAAAGCATCCCCTAGACAATGTCTTTCCTGACTGCTCTTGCTCCAGTGATGAGGATTAATGATCATGAGACAGCTGGGCCACTTTGGCAAAGGGTTCGACACATAAAATAACAACAACCCATGCATTTAATTAATACTACAAATCGCTATCGATAAATTATGCACAATGTATTAAAGGTGGGAGAGAACCTGTGTCTCAACTATTGGTGGTTTGAAAGGTAGCAGATGTTTTCAGTCTTTGCCATTTCACAGCACATATAGACTCAAGTGGCAAGCATGTAGTTGGATGCTCATGTTATTAGCTAAACAGACAGTGCAGAAATATGCACAGAAACACTTTGGCAGCATTATGCATATTAATGCAAGGCTCTGCTTTTGGCTTGTGCTGCTGTTGTGCAGTTTCTAAGACGCTGTTCAAAGCACAGCTCTCTATTGTTAACAGAGGCAATACTTTTTAGCTGCTCTCCTCTGAAAAGTAAAATGATGACTCTTAAAGTGCTCTTTCTTTAAAATAAGAAGAAACATTAAAGTAGTGCTGAGGAGGGAGTTAACTGGATGTCACAGGATCCTTACACATGTAAAATAAGTCGAGCAACATATTTTCAGATGTTGCTAATTAAACACAACATAGCAACTCTGTCTCATTTAATGTGTGTGCAGCCCCTTTAGTTAACATATCAAACAGTTCCCTCCCTTTCGAATCGCCATCTTCTTCTCATCTCTCTTCAGCCAACAGACAAGTTCAGTGAAGGGGAGGCCTTGTTGCCAGGCAACAGCCCAGAGTGTATGATTAAAACTTTGATTTCCAATCTATCACCTGAGAGACTGATGTGGCTCCTTCCCTCTGATGCTCTGCAGAGCAGCCGCAAAATGGACTCATGCATAGCAGCTCCACACTTTCCAAATGAATCCTCACTGTGAAATGAAACATTTGGTTCACATGGAGTCGGGCTACCTCATTTCCAACCAACTCCACATCCAGCCAAACCTTCAGAATGTCATTTTACACTGTATTCAAAAGTTATGCCAATCGAACGTGGTCTGTTTGGGAATTTTTGGTGGAATTAGTTTTCTCCTCAGGCATGTTTGAGTACAATATTTGTTATAATTCTGCCAGTTCGGTATTTTGTCTATTTGTGCCCTGACGTCATAGTAACTGCTGTTACTGTAGAAGACCGATAAAAGGATGGACAAAAAGCTTATTTTTGTCTCCTTTGTTTAAAGACAACAGCCACACTGATTGAGGTGTTAAATCAGGTTTCATCATCGTGATTGATTCTGATAGAGCTGGGACATCTTAAAGTCTCAATATGTAACTTCTAAGATTTGGTGGGCTTTGGCACCACCAGCAAGTCTAACTGGAACTGCACTGTCATAAAACGGTTACGTTTCCCCTCTGAGACAACGTGCATTTATTGACAAGCAGAGGGCGAGGAAGCCGGCAAATACACTGTACGAACTTTAAGAACCATGTCGACTGAAAAGGTTCAGTATTATTACCAGATTTTGATCGAACCTTAACGTCTGCAGCCTGTTGCTTGGCATGTGTTTGTGTATTCAACTGTTACCATGATATCTGTAGCTGCGGCTAAGTGGTTACATGTAGACATGCTTGTTGTAGATTGGTACAAGGATACAAACTTTATGGAGACAAGGTAAGATGTACCGTAAATTTCGGACTATAAGCCGCTACTTTTTGTTGCGGTTTTTAACACTGCGGCTTTTAAAACGATGCGGC
The DNA here is from genome assembly GCF_947650265.1 of Symphodus melops. Lineage (NCBI taxonomy): Eukaryota > Metazoa > Chordata > Actinopteri > Labriformes > Labridae > Symphodus > Symphodus melops. The sequence continues at coordinate 8,926,752 of NC_136708.1, forward strand.
TTATTTATGGATTTTTCTTGCGGGACAATGAGCTTGTGCCTTCGTCACATCGGATCTTAATATCAGTCATTTTGCGCTTTATGCACGCACCCTCATCATGGAAAACACACGGAGAAATACATATGATGCAGCTTTCAAGTTAAAGGCGATCGAGCTGGCTGTCAAAGAAGCTAACAGAGCTGCTGCACGTTAAGATGACACTGACAGCGACAACAGAGACTGAGGAAGTGAGTAATGAAGTCATTCTGAGGCAGTGAATGGATGGACTTTTTCCTGTGAAATATATTACGGTAATCTTTTTCATCAGCCGCGTTACAGACACTGTTTGATAAAGGATTTACAGTAGGCTTCATATTTGCGGATGTTACCAGTAGTACGTATTTCATTAAAAGTTAAAAAAATGTCTTTGTGTCACGTCTTTGTGTGTAAATAGCTCTTGTTATAACGTGGACACCTGCGGCTTATAATCAAGTGCGGCTTATATATGTACAAATAATTTTTTTTACCTATTTTTAGCCGGTGCGGCTTATATCCAGGTGCGCTCAATAGTCCGAAATTTACGGTATATACTGTATTTATCTATATGTTTGTGTGATACTCACAAAATAATTGATTTGTTGAGATTATTACTTTTTGTTTCCTTTCCTGCTACTACATTTGTATTTTATTTGATTCTGACTGATAGAATTGAACACTAATGAGTGATGACAGCGAAGCGCACAATGACGTGCTGTTTCACCAAATGGACACAGGGTGGCAGCACCCTCCACGAGCGTCACTCGGGGACCTTTAACAATGCGCAAAGCAAACAGTGTAGTCAAGTGCGCTTGTTATAAGCGACTTTGGGCTTGTTTTTGGTTAAGTCGCATGCCGATATTTTTAGGGTTGCTGTTTTTTGGGCTCGTTTTCTAAAGTGCAGTTGCTTATTTGGGCTTGCTTTGTTGTCATGCAGAATATACCAAAACAAAACAGGAGAATATAATGTGAAGGAAAAGCTACAGAGATCAAGATCAAATACTTAAAATACGTATTTGCCACATTTGCCGGGGGGGAGGGGAGGGGGCATTGAGGTTAGTGTGTGAGAGAATGGGTACGTGTGTGTGTTTTTGAGAGTTTGTGTCAGATTCCCAATAGTGCAGAGCCAAGGCACCGAAACAGTTTGGCCCTTGGCAGTGTAGTGATACATAAATGACGTTTTTTTTTTTACTGAAAAGGGATGTCTGCATAAGAAAAAACGCCAGGGTTGTGTGTGTGTCTTCAGAATTTATGTGTGTGTGACAGAGCTATCCGAGTTTCATCTAAATGCTCCCCTCTGGCATCCATGGCATCCCAATAGGTGGGAAATCTAATCTAGAGGCCAAAGATGATAAGAGTTTGTGGCGCAGAGAGGAAGGAGCGAGACAATCACATGAGATGCTGATCTCAGACGAGGAAAACAGGGGGATGAAATGGGAGGTTGGAATGTGACATTTTGTACCTTTAGGAGACAGGTCAAACATATATAGACATCTGGGGTTGAAGGGGGAGCTTGACAATAGTGACCATATCAAAAGAGAAGATGGGAAAAGGGAAGTGGAGATGTGAAGTGTGTTGACAAAAAGGAGCATCTATCAGTTGGATTCTTGAACCACTATGGACAGATGTGTGTCACGGGTTCTGTCTTGAAGGACAGGTGGTATATAATGTGCCAGAAAGAGCCAAGAAAACAGCTGCTGTCAGGGTTATTGACATCTACATACAAAATACAAAACGTCAATACAAAAGCAAAATGAGCAAGCAAGGACCACTGGAAGCAGAACTGGGACAAGTATGTATTTGCATGAGCTCAATGATTTTACTTCTTTGACTGATAAGTAGTGCTGTCAGCTTTATCGCTAACATCATAAATTAATGCATTAATATTTTTTAATGATGATTAATCACATGCTATTTTGTTCCCTAAACTGCAACATGGATAAGCTATCCTGATGTATTCCTGTAGAAACAGTGATGGAAAAGAATGACACTGCTTCATCTTTGAATGTCTCATTTCACCCTAAAAAACACTTAATACTTTACTTTTACTTTTTAATACACTTAATATAAGTTATATCCACCTCATGACATCCAACATACATTTTTAACAAGTCCTTTTATCTATTTTTTACTTTTTGATCCATAATAAGATCCCTTTTCCATGGTTTAGTTAATGTAGTAACCTTCAATCTACCAGAAGGTCCTTGCTTTATTTCAAAATAAAAGCTGAACCATTCTTATTTTTAAGTAATGGAATTTCGAACATGCCATTAAAAATGTGATAAATCACAATTAACTATTAATATATTCAGCAATCAATCCAGATTCAAAATTGTAATTGTTTGACAGCCCTACTTATAGGTAAGGAGACTGCACTTTAACATTACCTTTCTAGTTTACTTTCCACACACAGCACTTAACACTATAGGCGCTCACTCATATACTGATGGCAAAGACTGCTATGTACTGTAAGGGGCCACCGTTATGTCAACCTCTTGTCTAAGCCATCCCATATGCAATCTCTGTGATTGCATATGGGATGAGTGATTTGGCGTTTAAGGGAACTTCAGCATGTGTATCGGACAGTCGTAAAACCAGTAGGTTTTAGTTAAAACAAGAGTATTTGAATTATTTGCTTCACAGATTTAATTATACTTTTTAGACCCATGCTTTGAGCCAGCCTTTACCAGTGCAATTGAACGTGTTCTTACCTCAAATCATCAATTGCCATTGATTTGTCACAACCATTTTGCATTTGCTATTTAGGCCAAATGGTTACTGTGTTAAGTGTATGCATATAAAAGTGTCTGTTTTCTTCCAGTCTTTATACTATACTAGTAATACTAGTTTGTTAAGTTATGTTAGGTATCTTGTTTGTCTTTTTGTGTTACCTCTGGATGCGGGTTAGGGTTATAGGGTATCTGACAACTTTGTAATGAATACATGCTTTCCAAACTGTAGTTTCACCTCTGGCTGTCAGAGGGAACTAATCTGTTCTGGGCTAATTTGGTTAAGTGGTCCAGTGTAGTTTTCACACTGCTAACTCCCAGTATTTTCTCTGTTGGTTGCCTTTGTCATCGGTGGAGGAGGAGACACAGAACAGTTGGCGATGACACAAGCCTTAGGCAAGTCTGTGTTCAACTCAGTGAGGGAGCTCCAGAGAGCAGGACGAGGAAACCCTCAGCACCACAGGAAGCTGGAAACCTCCAGGAGAGGAGTGAAGACAGGAGGAGGAGGAGGCAATTACTTCTTCCATTGTGTGTTTTGGCTGTTGTGATCTATCTGCTCTCTGCTTGCAGGCAAAAACCCATACCTATAAACTTAGTAAGAGCTGCCTACAGACAAAGATGAAAGAAAAGCTAATTCTAACATGCTCAATAGCAAAGAGAGTTGGATTTCCATGTTTATAACTGAACAAAGTGTGTTGATTCAAAGTTTCTTGTTTACCAAAAGGAATATGCCACCAAACTTTAGGCCAACAGGCATACTTCATTATCGGCACAGTTTTGCCAGGATACAACATTAAAACCTTTATCAGTCTAAAGTGAAGCCAAAAGATGAAAGAGCAGTCTGTTCTTTTACTCATTGGGATTATGAACATAACTCACCCAACACTTGATTTTTAACAGAAACTCTCGAGGCCATTACGAGCTGAGTGTTGTATACAGTTGGAAGGAAAAGCAGGGAAATGATGAAATGGATGAAAAGGTCTTAGCTGAGCTAAGTGACTCTTGCGACGGAGAAAAGGACAACTAATGTCTCCTAAAGCATATTTCCTTGTTCCTCTGAATCTCTGGTGGTAGGGACTGAGATGCAAGTGAGGGAAGCAAGTGGAGGAAACATGGATGCAATTTAAGAGGCATGAGAAGTATCTATGGTGTAATATTATTAATGAAACAATAAACCAGTGTAAAGCTTGGTCCAAAAGTATGAAACCTGTTACACCTGTTACACTGTCACTGCACGGAATGACTATCTTAGAAATGATGCCACCTTAAAAAAATAACATCTACTATTTCTGGAGCACTGGACTCTAAAGTGCTAGAAGTTCCTCATTTTGTCCACAAAGCTGGCTGTATTTGCCCACACGCTGTAGGATCATTGGAGTCAAAGGTCAAAATTGTAGGTGGTTCCACATATATTTATTGATAATCTTGTAAAATGTTTTGTTTGCTTTGATCTGCAAGTGTTGTCTTTTAGTGGTGAACTATGTGACCCCCATGTTCTATATAAGAGGTTGCTCTATAATCTTTCCTTTCCAGTCTCTTTTTTAATGCATTATTAAATCTTGCAGTGTGACAGGTAGTAAAATAACCAACTACATTATTGTCCTCTGGTTGACGACTCTTGATTGGGAAACTATCGTAGCTGAAGTTTCAAAAGAGAGAGAGAGAGGAAGAACTTTTCTTCCCTCAGCCTGGTTGTAATTTTTTCCATGTAGATTAAGAAGCAGTCATTGACCACTAGCTTTCATTACAATATCACAGAGGGGTGTCACAGAGCCTTACACTTATATAGTACAATAAAAAGGCTTGGAAAGCAAAGCTGTTGGCTCATCAGGTTTAAGTGTTTCAAGAGGTGCTGTGGAGTAAATCAGCTGATGGTTCGCAATCATTTCATGAGGACAATAAAATACTGTGGATTCATTTTATGCCACCACAATTAAACTGTGACTTTAACAAGTGAGTAGGAATATTTCATTCCGTTATGCGTATTGCCTCAAATAGGTCATTACTTCTTGTTTGTTAAAGCTTCCTTGAGACTTAATGCAAGATAGTAATGAACATGGCAAGTTTCGTATACAAAGAACATTTATCAATAACGATGAAGCTTCTTTTGCTGCTTTGGTACACATTAAGCCAGAAAACAAAAAAGGAACAACCATAGAGTTTCTTTTCAACCTTTTTTTTTCTGGTGCCTAAAATTCTCAGATTAAGTATTTCGCAAGTGTCGAACAATGTCCAGAAGGGGGGAAAAAACACGCTGCTGGAAATCCTGTGTGCCTCTGTGCCTACCCCCAGACTTACAATTCCATTTAGGGAAAATAATGATGGAATGTCAAGTCTTGTCAAGTCAGTTTTATTTATAGAGCCCCAAATCATAGCAGAAGTTATCCCAGGGCACTTTTCATATAGAGCTGGAGTAGACCACACTCTTAAAACGTGCCTTAGGCATCAACTGGGTGGATTGAAGGGGTGTTCACTCACACTTGTGCCGAATTTGAGTGGGTGTGCTGCTGCTGCTGCTTCATCCACTCTTGGGCTGACTGGTGTGATTGAAGTGGAATGACGAATAGTTTGATTTTACAAATGTCTGAGAAGCTGAACAAAGCACTGAACCCAGTAAGCGTAAAACCCTCTGGGATTGGTGTTGCGTGTTTATTTGACCAGTGCCCGCAAAAAAAAAAAAAAAAAAAAACAACAACAACAGCTGGCTGGGAGCTATTTCATTACAGAGAGTGTAGTTAATTCCATTTTCTCCAGCACTCTCTGAAGTGCCTAAATGAAGCTGTAGTCATCACCTTACAGCCAACCCTAGATGCTGCTACAAGTCTCCATAAAGCCTGTCAATTTTGAGAAGGAACATTTGAAAATCTAAAACCAACCATCTACTTTTTATGACCTACTTGTCATAAAAAAAAAAAAACCAAAAAAACCCAATAAAGTATTTCTCCTCTTAAATGTCATGTAATCACAAGAGAAACTGACATCTCTCAGGAGTGCCTGGATTGCACTCAATCTGTCATCAACATTTAGAAGCCAGAGCAGCAAAGCGAGGGACAAGTAATTACAGTTTAAAGGCAGTTGAGAAATCAAATGTATGGCTCTACTTATGTGGCTTTGTCCATGTGAGAGCAGTCAAACACATCAAGCTGCGTCTCTCTAAGTTACTACGCTTCTGCTAATCAGATGTAATATACGTCTGAGGACAAACTGAGACAGGAAAAGAGAGAATGGAACACAGTTCTACAATCAAGCCCTAATCCAACTTCTCGTCAGAGGTCTTGACATACCTAGGACCAGTAGACAGCCTGACATGTTCAATCTCCTTACTCAGACACGTTTCACAAACACAAAGGCATGGAAGCACAAACTGGACCTATAGACATACATTCATGCTAGGGTGAATGGGCTTTACAAGGAATAGTGACCAAGGAATCTGGGGTTCAGTGCATTGCATCAGCAAATGTCACTTTCAACTCAGTGTGTATTTAATTACAACATATTTATTGATTCAGCACATCATCTTCAATGGAGTGTACATTTTGGTAATTTGGCGGTAACCAGTGAGTGAACCTACACCTCTACAGCCACAAGCCCCAATTCCATACTTGGCCTGTCAGGGCCTGGCAACTCTCTGGCTCCCAACCCTAGTCCCTACGGACTGAGCTACACCCGCAATCGCTCAAAGAACATCTGGTGTTCCTGTTACACTTCACCATCTATGTCTTTGACAGGGAGCAAGCCCCACAGTGTCTTTCCACTTTGCTGTTAAAAATTTATGGATGAGCACACTGTGTGTACAGCACTGAAAACAAATATAGTTCCCGATAAAAGATTTAGGAGTGAGCATGAAGAATACATGGACAAGCACAATTAAATCACTTACATTATCATTTAACAATCCAGAAACAGTCTCAAATTGCTAGACTTGCAAATACATGCAAAACTACTCATAAAAAAAAAAAATCAATATATTCTGCCTGAAAGCATTCTCAAAACTATTGTTCATTAGGCGGCAGCAGCTCAATCCTTAGGGACTTGGGTTGGGAACTGGAGGGTCGGCGGTTCAAGTCCCGATGCCATGGAAGTTGGTCTTGGGGCTGGAGAGGTGCCAGACCACTTCTCAAGCACTGCCGAGAAGCCCTTGAGCAAGGCACTGAACCCCCACCAGCTCAGGCGGCACTGATGTCTCTTCATTAATGTACGTTCACAGGTCCTGCTTGTGCATGGATGTGATTCAGGCCTGTGTGTGTGAAAAGTATGTCTCTAGAATAACAGAGTGTGAACCAGAATTTCCCCCTCAGGGATTAATAAAGTTATTTTGAGAAAATCCTAGTGATGGACAGCAACCTGAGGAAATACTTATAGTCGATGCTATCTGTGATAGTTTGAAGGCAAAACAGCTAACTCTACATTGTGGTTTAAGGGGTCTATGATACAACCAGGGGCCAAAAACCTCAGATCAGCTAAATTTAATTAAAAGATATCTGAAGTACAGTATATTCTCATCTCTATAAACATAAACATAAACAAACTATACAAACTATAAACATAAACAAACTATAAACATAAACAACATAAACAAGTGCATCTTTTATGGATTCCTTATTTGTAATTTATCTGCCCCCCAACTCCAATGGAGGAAGGGAAGGGAAGTAGTACAAGTACTGAAATCCTCACCAAGACTTAACAATGGGCTCAAGTGTCATGTTATTGGCCTCACAGAAAGCTGATGACTTCCCATGGACACGGTTTCATTTCCGCTGAGTCATGTACTATGTGGAAAAACATGAGAACTAAATTGTAGCTGAAATGATAGGGTTACAAGGTCAAACTGAGCAGGAGACAATCACGGTTGCCTTTAAATGATTGGGTTCAAGGTGCATGATAAAGTGCTGTATATAGTGAGGGACTTGTATTAGGATTTTAAAGCTTAAATCAAGCATAGTTATCAGTTTGAGTATGACAAAGCTAAAGTCTGCTTAAGCGAAGTGTAAGCTAAGTGCGAATGTAACTTCTCCGAGACAGGAGAAGATTAGCATGGAGTTCTTATTTCTAAACATAACCACATGGTTGCCTGATATGCTGTCCCAGTGTGCGACATTCCTGAATTGTATAAGCAAAAGAGACGTGTTAAACTAAGACTCATGATGAAATGATGAAGGATGCTACGATGGGGGATGTTTTGTACCAAGAAATGACAGCGTATATGTCTGCAATGTTAATGCTACATGGAAAGAGAAGAAGTATCTGCTCGAAGTCATTTAATGCTATCCCATAGCTACTCCAGAATTCACCAGATGATTTGCATCTGCTTCCAGAAGCCTACATTGTTGTCAGACAATGACTACTGATGGGTTCTGAGATCTCTACCACACTCAGTGCTGACACCTTTGCTTGACTATTCAACCTCTGTACCTTTTACTAAAGACTGGGATAAAGTGCCGTCTTGAACAGGCTGTGGAAAAGGGGCATATAATTAGAGCCACTCATTTCGCTATATGATTTAATTCAGAGAGCCTCCAATGACTGAGTGTGAAGGAAAAAAAGGGGTCACTTTGGATATAAACTGAAAGTTAAACTGATTGTGTTGCTGTTAATTGTTAATTTAGCCCAGCACTTCTCAAAGTGTGGGGAAGGCCCCTGGGGGTGCACAGAGGCATTACAGATGTGTGGCCAGGAGGAACACCGAGAATACTACGTGACGAACTGCCCTGGTACACAGTATATAAAGCACCTAGCCTTGCAATTTCCCGCCCATTTGACCAGCATTTCAGACCAATGAACCAGTAGGTGATCGATGTCCCTCGCTCTGTACCCCTCACATACATGTTACATGTCTGTATACTCTGCAGGTAGATAGATAGATAGATAGATAGATACTTTATTGATCCCGAAGGAAATTCAAGACCAGAAGTAGGGAGAAAAAGAGAGATGTTGTCCTGTTGTTGTGTTATACAAAGGCACTGAAGACAAAATAATGTCATACTAAACTTTATGTAGGCTACTTATATAAAGCTGCAACATTTGACATTTTGCACAGCTATAGCGCAAAAAAATTGACCTCCACCAAAGAAGGGCATTACTGAAAAAGTTTGAGAACCACTGGTTTAAAATGATAGGGCAGAGTGCCCCCGTTGCCATAGCAACATTGCTTTAGAAACAGGGTTGTTTGCAGAGCTCTTTTCCAATCTGGCAGTGAAGTGGGGTGTAGCAGGTTGCAGTGTCGAGTGCTTTTTCCCTGACTGACTGAATAGGCCCTCACTATGTCAGAAAACTCACGAGTGTAGCTGCTGGGTCAGACCATTTTATGACGTCACTGACCCTATCCCAAAGTCTTCTTTAATGTTGACATGTTCCTGTTGGCATTGCTATTTGTGATTCTATTAGCTGCTATTTTTGTGAGAAAAACAAGTTAAATGTTACAATATTGGTATCAATTAGTAATCAGTTACATTCATGCATTTTATGTATTGAAATCTTTTTTGGTTCTTATGCATTTATTTAGAGACAAGCCAGTGAATAGACTCAGAATTTGTAAGAGTAAAGTGGGAAATAACATGAAGGAAAGTAGCCACCGGTGTGATTTGAACCCAGGCAGCCCACTTGGAGGACTAAGGCCTCCGTACATGGGGCGGTTGACGAACCACTGGGCAACGGGCTTCACCAATGCATTTTGACTAATGTCAAAACTGAGTTGTAGATGTTATTAAATATTTACACATGATACCTTTTTTGGTGACAATGACAACTAAAACTGCCTTAATAACAATTTTAAATAAATTATTTTCCAATAAGCAGTCCAAAATCTTGGGACATTTAATTAGTTGTTTGTAGATACTTGAGAAGGATTAATCTGCAAGCAATGCTTTTTGTCTTCAGCTTTTATGGGTTTGATGACTGGCTGAACACTGTTCATGTAAATTGTGTGAATTACAATACTTGCAACTATACACTGACTAAAACCTTTCATTGAAAGATTTTATTTTAAATTTCAAAACCTATTGAAAAAATATTATAAGATTGCTTTGCATGTTTTGCAGTGCTTTAAGGTGGATGGATGGAGTGCTAAAACCTATATGAGGGATGCCGTGAATAGCAGGGATAGGAACAGTCACCCATCCATCCATCCATTTTCTGCCACTTATCCGGGGCGGGGTTGCGGGGGCAGCAGTCTAAGCAGAGACGCCCAGACTCCCCTCACCCCAGACACCTCCTCCAGCTCTTCCAGTGGGACCCCGAGGCGTTCCCAAGCCAGCCGAGAGACATAGTCTCACCAGCGAGTCCTGGGTCGACCCTGAGGCCTCCTCCCGGAGGGACATGCCCGGAGCATCCGGAACAGATGCCCGAACCACCTCAACTGACTCCTCTCGATGTGAAGGAGTAGCGGCTCTTCTCCGAGCTCCTCCCTGGTGACCGAGCTCCTCACCCTATCTCTAAGGCCCAGCCACCCTACGGAGGAAGCCCATTTCGGCCGCTTGTATCCGAGCTCTCGTTCTTTCGGTCATGACCCAAAGCTCATGACCATAGGTGAGGGTAGGAACGAAGATCGACCGGTAAATTGAGAGCTTCGACTTTTGGCTTAGCTCCTTCTTCACCACGACGGATCAGTCACATACTTTTCAATTCACTTCAGTAATTTCAAGCTATATATTCATGTTTGTGTGCTGTAACACACATGCATGCTTGGCAACATGTGGGTGTGTTTAGTGAAAAGGTACGTACCCCGAGTGTCCACAGACTCAGAGACTGTTTAAGGGTTGTAGAGTTTCTGGAAAAAAAACAACCAAAAAAACAAAAACAGGGTGTGATGAGTCCGTGGTAGAGAAGGTTGTCTGGAGTCTCTATAATGTACCTTATCTGAAGATGCAACACAATCATTTAGTTGCATTTGGAGTCCATATACATGAACCCAAGTGAATCTTTTTTATTCTCTTTTAAACAATATTTACCATGACTACAAAATCTCCTCCTGAGATTGGTAAAAGAGAGAACATATAACATGGTGTTGAATTTAATCAGAAAATGTATGTACCTTCTCATAAACGTGAAATACAATACTTGGTAAAAAAAATAAATCATAAACTTCAAGTACCATATCATTTTCACTCCTGCCACGATGGAGTGCAGAGACACACACAGCCACGATGGAAGACATCACTGTATACATTCATTCTCTGTAATCCTGGGAGAGGACAAACATCCATGATTACATTAGGTATCTGACAGGTATCAGCATCACTCTCAAGCTCTACAACAACTACAGCAATACTTTGTGATGATGCTTTTGTACTTTTAATTGCCTTGTTCCTTAAATGTGTGATGTAAATAAACTTACCATACCTTAGAGTACCTTGCCTTTTCTTCAATGAATCCAGTGTGTTGGTGAGCTGAAAATTCATTTAAGTGACGCATTTTAAATATAAAGCTCAGGTTGTTTAGTAAGTATTTTAAAAGTTTTTATAAATGTAAATATACGTTTAGATCTACATACCTACTGGACAATTGGTCTAATCTCCTGTTGAAGGAAAGGAGGTTGTAAATATCCTTCCATAATAAACTCAACAAAAACTTTTGTCAGGGTGTTGAACTCCAGTCAAACATATAGCCTGTCAATAAAGCCTTTGTGCTATCAAACTAATCTGCACTTGACTGAGTCAATAACAGAAAGTTTTAACAGGGAGTTCACCTGGGGAGACATGAAAAGAAACAGAGCGTTTTAAATGTGGCTTTGACCCAAGTGTGGAAGCCATTAGAATTGCAGGCTTTAATAAAATTCCTACATAATAACCTCTGCAGCAGTCTTGTTCTTCTAACTCTGATTTAGCCTGGTAGATGTAAGATCCTACATTCTTCAGGAATTTGATGACCACAGGCTCCATCCTTTTACTTTTTGTGACTGTGCTAATGGAGGTGCCCTGTGCAGGGATTGCCTCCACCGGGCAGATGATAGCTCTAGAACTGAGCCACATCCTGTTGGCTGACTCAGCATCCTGGACAGGATAAGTGGTGGACATGTATGAAGACATGAGAGGGTTTCAAACCTGCTGCTCGGAGCTCAACGCTGAAAGGAAAGCAGCTAAGGATGGCTGTGCACTAACGTTATGATTACTTTGAGTCAAAGTACAACACCATCATAATATATATTGTCAGATACATTTCCTTAAAACTTATGGGCACCTATTTTTAGTGATAAGTGCCGTCCCAGGATCAGGGATCAATCATAAACATAAAAATGCTTAACAGAGTGGCAGCTGATGGGATAACTTGGGAAGTTCTCCCCAAAATGTGCAAATAAACATCATGAAAACCAACAGAATAGAAATATTATAATATTTCATACTGCAGGCATTTACATTGAATGATGAGGTACCATAGTGAATTGCATGCTGCGAGACAAGTCAACACACAGCAACTGAGGTTACCATGGCGGTCAGCAGAAAGCGAGCTTGGGTCTGAATGGCGTTCTTGTGTAAAGGAAAAAGAGGAGCGATAGAACAAGTGGACATGGTCTTGGCTAAGGAAAAGAGACCAGCGTTGGAAAGAGAGTGGCGATAAGTAACATTACTGTCAGCATATATTTTCAACAGGTTTGGTGACTGTGCAGCCGCTCTGATTAGTGCAATCTTTTCATGCTGGATATGTATTGGTTGGTAGCTGACATAGGTAGGTGGTCCTAACTCACAATGCGAGGTAGGACCACAGCTATTTTTAGGCCATGACCAAAGCTATTGCAACGTACATGGAGTGTAAATGTTGAACTTTGCTGTTAAATGTTGAATGACAATATGTGGACACTTTTCTCTGTGTTATAATTATGTCTGCCCAAACATGCACAACCAAAATGTTTAATCTTTTATATATGACCATTTAAGTTCTTTTTTTTTTTTGGTACCATCTGTTGGTAGGGGTTGCTGTATGAATTATTATAGTTATACATTTTATGGACTCACTGTCTGATCAGTCAGGTATGTGATCTCGGAAGCGCTGAGCTTTACTTTGCTTTACTTTGGGAGTCAAAAGTTTAATGTTTATTGTTACTGTTGAATTGTTTCAAGTTGTTGCCTTGGGAGGTGAACAACATATTTTTGTAATAAAATTAACTTTTTAATGCAAATCATCCAGGCAGCCTATATAATGCTGTCTTCTACCTTCTTCGATGGAGCATCAGCCAGGTCTCATCCTGATCAGACATATTCCATTGGCTCTGTATCAGGCTGATCTCCTTAAAAAGAAGACTTAAAGTTGTAAATGAGCTCCCTTGACATGTGTAACTAAGTTGGGGGAAATGTAATCTCTTGCTATTTGAAATATCAGAATTTGCTGTAAAAATAAACCCTTTTCAAGAATTGATCTGAAGTCCTATTTTGGGTCCCTATTATATTGAGTGACATAGCTGTCCCTTTAGCTGGTAAAGCTCTACTGCACTCACTATTCTATTGCACAAAGTCTACTGTGTGTTCCCCAGAGCTTTTATTGATTTATTTTTATGCTCAAAACTTGCCGAGTGCAGAATAACGCTGAGCGAGAGATGAGAAATACACAAAGTTGTGATCTCGTCAGCTAAAATAAACTGAAACTGGAGCAGAGCTGCAGATGTGATGATAATTTGGTTCTTCGCTACTCCATTAATATGAACAACTAATATGCTCTGAGGGCTGTGACATCAGGCTTACACGTTCATTTTTTTCCACTGTTGGTCCTAACTTCCCCAATGTAACGTTGAAAGTCCTTGTTATCCTTGATAGAACAAGGATAATAGCACGAGTGCAGACGTTAAACTAGAAATGTCTGTTCAAAATATATTCAGCATGACATACTCAAAATATAAACATTTCACTCGGCTGCCTCATCAATGGCTCCTCATCAAGTGCTTTTATATCAATTACTCGAATAAAAAAAGCAAACTTGTTAATCAATATGACAGTCACACATGGGAAGCCTGCATGATCCATTCCAGTCGACAACAAAGGAATAATAGGAAAACAGAGAAAGAGTGAAAGAGTTGACTGAGTTTCTACGTTCGTGCATCTCCTCCTGATGAGCTCTGGTTATTATTATCCCATCATGCCACAGAGCCCTGACAGTTCCCTATTAGTTATTGTCCTATTGTTCTGAGCCAAGCATGGTGGTAATTGGAGATTCACAGTCGATCGTTATCACATTGCTTGGATTTTCTTTTTCTCATTCAATATACAAGATAATGAGAAGTTTTTTCCCCCTCATTCATAGACTAAAAGGACATTATCAGTCTGTTATTTCTTTGCTTTCTTGGTTTATAAAAGCATTGAATTATACGGCATAAAGATGTGCTGAAAGGATAACCACTCTTTTAATTTGTTTTTTTTTATAAGCGCAAATTCAGAGTCGCATGATTGAAAAGATGCATAGAATATTTTTGGTTGATTGTAGTGCATCGCCATTTTGGAAAAGCTCATAACAAAAAGAGAATTACTGCAGGCTAAAGAGCATGTCCTAAAGAAGCCCTTGTGATATTTTCTCATAATTATAGTAGGACTGGCCTTTCTGTGGCGCTTCCACTGAAGTAAGTAAGTAAGCCAGCCCCCTGCTGACAAATTCGACTGACGGAGCAAATATACACTTCCTCTCATCAGTCAATCCCTTCATCCTTGGTCCGATGTCTTCTGGGAAAGCGGAGGGTGGATTCTGCCAGATATTAGCCAAGGCCCAGGCCAGTACACTGGGGGGATTTGCGAGGGTAAACCTCTTGCTTTGATGTCTCCTCAAATATCCCAGCTTGACACAGTAAAACAAGGAATAGCATGCAACTGAGGGGAGTGATCCAAAAGAGTTAACCCTTCTGACTTTGCTACCAACATAAACAGGGACAGCAATTACTCAAGGGTGAAACTAGGAAGTATAAAAAAACCCAATGCAATCTCATCTCACATTGATGGTAAAAATGTATTAGTGTGGGACGCTATCTTTATCATTAACGTACAAACAGAATCCTTCTTGCAAAAGCAAGAACCAAGGCATTCATATTTTCCTGATTAAACACTTCAACCTGATCAACGTGTAATGACTTGTATTTCTCACTGCACACAGCCTCTCTGACAGAACGTCCAGGAAATTGCTTACATAAACTAAATTGAGATGGGGAAATAGGAGTCCCATGATATTTGCAATGTGTTGATCCATACTGATTGCAATGTAGTAAGATCCGTCATTAAAAAAAAGAAAGCTGGAACATGGCTGCCGGACACCTTGGTAATTGTGGAAAACTGTCATTTGGGGTAAGATGGTTGAGCGTTCAGCTGTCAGTGTGATGCGTCAGACTGCATGGTGATAAAAGTGACAAAGCTAATTGTCGTCTCGCATCCTCAAGCTTAAAGAAACTCCAGAGACCTCTAAAAAAGCTTTTTTTCTTCAGAACTTCTCTCCTTAATATTAAAAAGGCCTGAGGGAGACATTTGGGTGGCAGAGAAGAGGAGAAAAGGAGTACAACTGATGCTGACGTTATACTGGCGTCTGAAGACTCAGAGAAAAATTTGCTTGCTATCACTTCGACTCCTGGGAGTCCAAGGATAGAGTATCTGCAATCTGATCAAAGAATTTACCGGAATACACAGAAGCAACGATGCACACAACGAGATTGCTCAGCTTGCTGATTGCTGAGCTGGAGCAACAAGCCTCTTTATAGCAGTTCTAGTCCTGACCCAGAGAGAAGCCAGCGGCAGCATCCGTGTTGGTCTTACAAATGACCCTCTGATGAGGATAAACTATTATTCAGTACAAATTGAGCAGAATCAGATTTTAATCTGATGAGAAGGCAATCATAGAGAACGCCTTGAGTTCATAAGATGGCAGGATGTTTGATTTATCTGCCTGGAAGCAAAATCAATGGCTTCTTTTTGATCTGCATCGTCAGTTGGTGATAAAGTGGAGCGGCCATTAAGTTAATCCTCCACATTGACTTGCGACGAAAACACTGAGGCCATGAACAGTTTTTTTCAAGTCCGGTCCTGAGGACGGAGGGCTAACAGGCTGCTGTGGAGGAACACTCTGGGGTCAGCAACTTGACAAGGTTTGATTAATCACCGTGGGAAACCTGGTCGAGAACAGGAGTGACTAATGACCCGTGTATGGCTGTTGATTTAATCAATCAAGAAAAGGCTCTTACCTTGCCGATGCTTTGGTGATACACAGCCACACACTCGTACTAAAAATACACACACACACACACACACACACACATTCACTCACTTGCACCAGCAGGAGTTGTCATTAAATATTTTGTGTTACATAAAGTGCTCTCCAGAAACCACTGAGCACTTGTTGTTTTTCGTTACTCTTTTTTTTTTTTTTGCAACTGAGAACATTTCTGTTTTGAACTTGATTTATCAAATGACCTTAAGAAGAAACAAGGTACTTTCTCCATATCTGTATAAAAGAAAACATCAAGGTATTTTCTCAGCAGGCTGTTGTTGTTGTTCTGCAAAAAAAGGGCTGCAAGGCATTTGTGGTTGCAGTTATTTATTCAACTGCAAGTGTAGTTCTGGAGGCCTATGTTTCCGTCTATACTGTCAGAATATTAAGTTATATTCAAATATGAAATGCAGAAAGTTCCAACTGTGCTATGAACATAATGTTTGACATCATCAATAGATTATTTTGTAAGATAACTACGGATATGTTGGGCTTAAAATTATAAATGAATTATATTGTGTTTATGTACTTCGGCTGCTTGAAATTTGGAACAAGGTTTCCTAACAGTCACTGTTACCGTGCATTCATACTTTGACGTGACCAGGATATAGAATAATCATCGGATCACTGCTCCTGTGTTGAGAACACCAACCAAGCCGGCTCATTTTTCATGATCGACCTTTGAGCATTTCAACCTAATGAAGACTTCCATTGCTTTTCAATATTGGAAATTACTGTGGCAGGCCTATAGAAGGGGTCAAAGGGTCACTTAGCTAATACACAGCAGCGTTTCTTTACATGTGCTGCACAGTTGCACTGGTAAGGTAGTGGTTATTTTGTAAAGCTTTTAATGAACCCCCAAGAAAGTCATGTTTCCCTTTATTAGTTTTGTGGCGCAAGACGGTCCAGTAGATACCTCAGATCTGTTCAGACATCAAAAGTAACTGTAGAAAAAGGGATATTTATCTGACTTCTAAGTTCAAATTATTGCGATACACTGTAGTGTGTATATTTTAACTAGAATTTAGAGGCTGACTCTGAAGATGTACTGAAAGGAACATTGTGTTGATTTTAGCGACCCCAGTTTAGCACGCTTTGTCATGAAGTCAACCTTCTTGATCAAATGGTAAACCATCTTAAATCAATGTTGATATTTAGGCAGAGAGAAATGTCGTACTCAACTGATACATGTTGAAATAACCATGTATTTTAAAAATATTTTCCCTGTGAGAGTTTTGTTGTTCTATTCTCTTAATGAACTCAACGTACTTTACAGTATTTTCTTCCTAAAAACAATAACAACAGGGAGTAGGGAATTACATGGAGCCATAAGCTGGACATGAGCCCAGCCTGCCTTCTCAAGAACAATGTCCTCTGCATTTGGGCTCTGCAAACTCACCACAAGGCCACCAGTGCCCCCTTCTTTAGCTATTTTGGCAATTTTGATTATTGTTTGACTCCAGGTGAGCATAAAATGACTCTGCCTGAGTCAAGGTGACACTGCTAAACTCCGACCAGATTGGTCCAAGAAAGCAGGCAACAGTGCACACTACATAACTTTAGCACACAAGATTTAAAATGTCCCTTTTTGGGATCTCTTACGTGCATTTCTAGAACATTGAATTACAAATACAAACTTTATTAAAAAGGAAAAAGAAAATTAATCGGTAACATAACAAAACCAGTCAACTTTTTACAACATAAAGATGAGACATGCAAAGAGATGATGAATAAAGGAACATGTCAATCAAGGTAAATGAACCTGTGCTGTGTTGGGATAAAGGTCTTACAAATCTTCTACGAATGATCTTGGAACCTTTGTTCACTGAATGTGGGGGACAGGCTTGGGTTTGTGTTGACTGGCCTTGTTGGTGAAATGGAGTGGGGTGGAAGCTGTGAAAAGTCTTAAGTGTAGGATTTATCGACCATTGGCTTGATTTTTGGAAAAAGTGATGATTGTGGTGGGAGCTACACCCTGATCTTGACCTGTCTAAGCCAGCAAAGCATGTGAGGAATAAGATCTGATGAGGTGTGCAGTTGACTGCTGTCATGGTTTGGAGAGCGAGGGTGGTGGACCACCATGACAGAGCCTGGAGAGCTGTCTTGGTGGTCCTGCTTTCACACTTTCTCTGTAAAGGAAAACTGGAACATTGATTAAAGAAAGAATTTGTTATATGTTACACACACATACAGCAGAAATCAAGTATATGTTCTGTAAATGTCTCTCTGAGTCTACACTGTCTACAATGAGTAAGAAGTGTGAGACCTGCCAGCTGTGTTGTTGTCGGAGCTGTGTTTACATCATGTTTTCATGGACAGAAAAGCCTTGCATACAAAGCTGTTTTGATCAAGGACTAAAGAAAAGATTAAAAAAGCCTATTTGGATGTCACGTGTCTTTACATCACAGTCATTCTGTGTCAATGTATGATCAATGTGAAGCTATGGGTTCACAAAAGTGTGCTAACATTAGCCTGCCAACACAACAATGCAGGCCACAAGCAATTGTAGCTCAAAAAAAGGACAAATTGTACTTAATGGTGCTTAATTATGTAGAGCTCTTTAATTACTCAATCTCCCATGCCAGGACGGGTTAATGAGTGTGCTTTTTGACACTTGTAGGGTGCTACAAACATAAATCCACATGAAGCCAGAAAATATGGACTGTGACTGTAGTCATGGCAACAGACTTAAACAACAATTAACTGCTCGAAGAAGCTGAGATACGTAATGCCTGTAAGAAGCTTGCTTCGTTTTTCACCTCCTCAAGATGGCTGCTGTTTTGTTTTTTTTTCCATCAAAAAAATACAAATAAACAAGAAAGGTAAAAGAAGTCAGGGACAGCAATAAGCAGCCCTGCAAGTGGCTTAACATTTGCTGTGTTACAGATAGCAGCATTGTGCAAGGGGAGTCTGTCTACAAAAATGGCTGATCGACATATTGCTAAAAATGTATTTAGCTCTTCCTTGGACAATGGGAATTTGTGGCTCTCCCCATTTCCTTTTTATATCTCATTTGGTCATTAACAGTTCTGGGTTCGCACTAGACAGAGATAATCCTCTTTCTATTCTCTTTGTTTTTGGTAATGGAGCTGCACTGCCTATGCAAGGAGCGTGAAGTTGGTGATATAAACATGCTAGAACATGAAGAGGTTTTTCAGCCGCCACCACCATGCTCATACAGATTGTGTGAAGCTGCCATAACAAGAACAATTTTCCAGCCATCTGTAAACTTAAAACAAATAACTCATAGTGCATCTTTGTAAAGACAGGCACTTCCAGTCATTGCACGGCCTTGTCTGACCCTGACCTGATGCCCGTGGTCACAGGCATTAAAAACAACCATAGGTTACGCTATATAGTTCTTCCCTGTGCCGTCTGTCCCTGCAGCCCTTCTAATGTGTCACGCTCTGCCCAGGTGAAGCCACTGATTGCACAACAAGTGCACCTGGCCTGCTTGAAAGCCCAGCACTGAGTTGAGGAGGAGAAAGGTTTTTGGAGTGGGGACATACTGTATGTGTGTTGCAACTCAGTCAGGGAATGTGTGCTGTCTTGTTCATGAAATCCCCTGTGGCCTTTTGTGAACTATTTAGTTTAGTTAAAAATACTACATTGAGGCTGGTGAGGAATTAAGGGAGTGATTCTCTCTGCTATTCCCCTCCAGATAAAAACAAACTCCGAGCGGACAAAAGTCGAGACAATCCCTGACAAAGGCACGCCTTTACAGACGAGCTAATATATCTACATAAGTATAATTTACATGATGTTTTTTATCACAGCAGTACACAGTACAGAAACAGTATGGCAGCTTTTAACAGAAGTTCACACTTTCTTATGCAACTGTCTTTGACGTAAGTTCTGGTGTTTCCATGGCAACACTAAACATTCGTCTGTCACGGTGGCCTTCAATAAACACATGGGGTGCCTTTATTGGAGAAGTTTAGGATTTCTCTGGCTTTGAAAACTGTTGGAAATATTAGAGGTTATGTAAGAACTCAACCAATAAAAAATATAACATTGGTTTACTCAATGTGTAACTCATTTAGCTATTTTAGGGTAAAAATACGACATATTACACGTCTAAAAACATTTTTTAGTACCACTGAATGGAAATCAATTGCATAAATATTCAGTATTAATGGACTTCTCCTGAATATTTATATTTCCCCTCTGTGTAACTGTGATGGAATCAAGAGAACCATCAGACAAGCTGGCTGCAAATTTGAAAACAGGCATTTGGTTGGTTTAGGAGAAACTGCATGGTGTTGTTAATGGTATTTACAGACAACATAACAGTTCTGTTTAAGAGTAAGATCCTAAGGAAGTGGTGTCACTGTTAACTATTAAACCATGATATCTGTTAGCACAGAAATGCCAAAATATTTCGACCGATGGCCATCTTTCTGCAGTCTGTAGAGAGAACATCTGATGTGACTCTAAACCACAAACATGTTACATTAAACGTGTTTAATGTCCACAGGACAAGGCTTGAATATAGCACGGGGAAATATTAATCTTCAAAACAGCAAACAGACATCTTGGACTAGATATGAAAAGCAGAACATGAACATCTGACTTCATGTAATGGCATGTGGTTGTGGTTAGTTAAGCATGATTGGCTAACAACAGGTAACAAACACAGGTCATCAATAAATACACTGATGGAAAGTAGGTTTTATATTTTTATTCCAAAACTTTCAAAATAAGTTTCAAGTTCAAGAAAGTAGAATAAGCTTAGACACAATGCAAAGCATCATATACAGACGGATAAAATACATTTTATATATTGCAGACAAGCCATGGTGGGTCTTACATATTTACAGTATGTATGTAAACTTTTATGTACAATATTTTTTACATATACAAAAAGCCTTGTTTCTATTTTTCTTTGTATATATTTATATATATATATTTATATATAGAGATTTTTCATATACTCCCCACTAGCATTTGTACTACAATAATGAAAAAGAAAAACATTTACATATGTCAATCCATTTTTTCTTTTTATATTACAAATGTATTTCCATAAAAATATATCTCTGTACAAAAAAAAGTTTTATTCGTTATTCTCTTTTCTTAGAGACTGTTTCACCTTTAAAGTTCCTCTCTGTACTTACACACAGTCTGCTAAAGTCCATGTTAGTCGATTTCTTTACAGGTAACCCTTTTGGTGTACAGCAAGAGATCGACTCTGCATCTTTGTCTTCCACTGTGTTGTTTTGTTGAGGCGTTCGGGGCCTTGGTGGTCTGGCTTACTGTAGGCGCTATGGGTTGTTATGAGCTCAGAGGCTAATTAAGAGACCTACTGGACATCAAATATTGTCATGGAAAATAAAAAGGGTAATAATCGTGGCATGAATATAAAGACTGGTATTAAAAAGCAGCTCTGTAAATATTTTGTTAGATCGTACTGTAGATAAATTGGACATTCTGTTTGTAAATCAAGGTTGACACATCTGCAAAGCATATATTTTCCATTACTGCGCACAAACAGGAGGAGGAGCAGTTGTGGGGTTACAAATATTGAACACAGTACAGATAGATTAATTATGGACGCACTCAGACCTTGTCCACACGTAAGCGGGTATTTTTAAAACTGAGGTTTTTAAAAAATGATCCTGTCCACACATGGTAAGTTTTCAAAAACATCTTTGTCCACATGAAAAACGCACACTGCAATTATACGGTTGGCAATGAGCATGCCATGGAATCATGTCGGCCCTTAACCACCGCCCAACGACCAGCCTCCACCATCACACTGTGCCGTCCCAACCGACATCCAATGCCCAGACACTACCATCAGACTGTGTCGCCCCCCTGCATAGTATCCCATATGCTCTTTTGTGAAGCGTCTCGAGAAAGCACTTGTTATGAATTGGCGCTATACACATAATGATTGTTTGGTTAATTAAAGTCAACATCAATGTCCATGATATGCTTCCATTTTGTGGACACTCCTCTGCAATTTTATTTTATTTTTTTACAAAGAAGTCCATTCTGAAGTCTCTGCTAGTTAACATAGTGAGAGAGCCACTGTATATGTATGTGTAAGCATTTAAAAGGTCAGCAATGTTAAGACCAGCACGAGGTGGTTATGTCTGCTTTCGCACTAATCTCATGTAAACTATCGAGACATTGTCGGTCAATGAGCCAGGAGAAACCGGCGCAGTGTGACATAACAAGCCCAGAAATCCTTTTTCCCAGACTAAAAATAAACGCGAGTTTTTAAAAATCTACATCTTGAAGGAGTTTTCCAAAAGCTCCGTTTTCAGTTACGCTGTTTCCATGTGTATGAAGGCTGAAAACAGAAAAAAGAACAGAAGAAAGTTGTTTTTAATAATACCAACCTGCGTGTCGACAAGGCCTCAGTGAAATGAAATACATTCAGTAGTTTTCAG
The DNA here is from genome assembly GCF_947650265.1 of Symphodus melops. Classification (NCBI taxonomy): domain Eukaryota; kingdom Metazoa; phylum Chordata; class Actinopteri; order Labriformes; family Labridae; genus Symphodus; species Symphodus melops. The sequence continues at coordinate 8,949,058 of NC_136708.1, forward strand.
AAATAACTGCACTCCTTTGATCTCAAATGATGTCACAATCGGTCCCCTCTTATCTCCATTTATAGAATCAAATTCATCTTAGCTCCATAGCTTTTCAAAAATACATCTCAGTTCCCTCTCCACACGCTTCATTCCCGTCGACACACTGAAATGGGCTGAATAGTGGAAGCAAATTGGATGGAATAGGTCTGAAAAACACAGCAGTTAGTGCGGCTTTGTCAGAGCCCTCGATGTGCGGCGACGATGAACAATGGAAGATTACAAATGATAGTTGATGCAGAATATATCACACAATATTTCAATACTACTTCACTGTGGCCTGTGTAGAAATCAGACAGCTTTTACTGCATAAAGAAACGGGTCATTTTTGGTCTAGCGCTGACTGTGAGCAGATTCAGTGAACTCGGTGAAAGGGAAAGAACATAGCTGAGATGTGTTTCATGTTCGAAGAGATGGTGAGGCAGGAGAGAAGTCAGAGCTGTGTCTTCCTGATAACAGAAATGAGCCAAGAATGAAACGAGTGTCAGTCTTAAAATATGCAAAGAGAACCAGGAAGTAGCCAGCTGCTATCAAGGCAGACACTCGCCAAATCTTACAGCACGGCTCTATCCAGAACTCAGTCATCCTCTTTTTCATATAACTGAACTGAACTTTCTTTGAGAACTTTCTGGACTAACCCAGTTTGACTAAGAGCTTAATTCTATAGATGTAGTGCCATTAAGTATAAACTCTTATTCCTCCATAAAAGTTTATAAAAACAGTTTAACTAATTGAAACAAAAAGGCAGAAGATTTTATGCTGATAGGACATTTTAAAACAAATTTGGCGAATGATTGACACCTCTCTTTGGTTAATCAGGGTAATATTTAAGCTCTTAAAAACACACACAAACCCTCAAAGCAAGCACATAAAAGCCATGCCATTAATCCTTGTGCACTACACTACAACGGAGCTCATTGCTGATTCATAAGGAGTAGTAATTGATGTTTTATCTGACATGATCTCAGCTCAGTTTTTCTCCTAAAATATTACAAACAGGGAGCACGGCGCCTCTTCTATAGATGCATCTCTGGGTGTATCTGGGTTATACGTGCAGAGGTTATTACAAAGACTTGACTGAAAACCAGAAACAAAATCACTCTGATTTTCTATCTGACACAAAAACCTTTCAATAACTCTCGCCTGTTCCTTGGAAAGAAATGATGAGACTTGGAATTCTTAATCACTGAAATAGAGCCGCTGGAGCCATCTCATCATATCATGGGGTTGTACCAAGGCACTATCATGGATGTAAAGTGCTTGTTGGAGACTGGAGGAGGTAAATAACACAGGCGGGAAAAAAAAGGTCTGGTCCATTGAAAACATTTGATTTTCTTGAGACTGAGCCCTTGTTGGTTTAAACAATCATAGTTGTGTTAGCTTATGCTTCTGTTTCATGTTCCAGTTTGACAGCCTAAAACTAGTGAAATAGAATCTGTTCCATAAAGGGAGTGAGGGGTCTCATGTTCTATCCCACTAGCTAATCACGTTAGTTTGCTTGATTGCCCAACACAAGCTGTATGATGTGTTTGATGTGTGCATGGCAGAAATGAATGGAGGGGGAAAAGACCACATCAAGGTCCCCTTAATAGAAAATAGAGGGAATGCAATGAAGGGATAGAAGTATTTGAAGCATTATAAGAATACAAAAACTTAAATGTGCAATGGAAGAGCCGCACAAAAATATGAGAACTGAGTACCAATGTCTTCAAGCTAATGCGAGTGCAACTGCTCCTCTCCCGTGAAATCTCCAGGGTAATTCAATCGTTTCCTTTTCCATCAATTCACAACCTGAGCAGGCAAGGGGCAATATTCTATCTGTACTGTCGAGATAAGCGAGAGCTTTATAAGTAATAAAATTGTAAAAAGCAATTACCGACCAAAAGCGAAACTGATTAAAGGAACAATACAGTGATTGGTTTCAAAGGCCTGGTTTTCTGAGAGAAATTATGTACTGTAGGTGACATTAAAGACTTGTGATAAAAAAAAAGAATTGTATGTTTAGAGGTTGAGTTTGAATGTGAAAACCACAAAGCTGCATTTGTATTTAACAATGCCAACAAAACAAACATGTCAGTCTAATTCTCCATTTAGTTCTAACAGTAAGAGAAATGTAAGAAAGAGACGTTTGCAAATCAAACGTTTGGATTTTTAGGAATTTTTTTCCGAGTCAAACTGTATGCAATTGACTGCGTGTCCAGTCAGTCATAATAGTAAGATGAATTCAGGATTCAAAATGGGTTCTACAGTGAAGCAGGGCTATATTAAACCAAATTGCATGTGTTGGCTCAATTTGCTGTAGTGAAATCAGAGCACTATTCACCCCACTCAGCATCCACAGGATACACAGCTATGGGGACAGAGAGTGGAAAATAGCTGGGAGCAGGGTGTTTGAAACCCAGTCTGTTTCCTCTGCGAATCAGCTATACTCGTACACTTTGTACACACATACAAACATCATGAGGTTCACAAAAGCATGAACATTTTTGAACTCTTCCTCATCACCACGTCCGTCGCTCCACTACTGTCCGGTTGTTAAATCTGATGGCTGGATCCCACCTGTGTCACAAATTCAAAACAACATTTTCTGTATATTTCTCCCCAGTTGCCATATCACATTCATCATTTCCATTTTAATGCATGGGAGTAATCAGTATGCCAGCCGCTCCCCTGCTGTCAGGGCTCTGAGGAGGCCTTCTGCAACGATTTCATGACAGGCGAAAAAACAAAACAAAGCAACAACTACTCTTTTTCAAAAGAATGGAGCTGTCAGAAGTTAACTTGGAGACAAAGACTTGAATGTAATCCAGGGGGAGCAGTTCACCGACTCATCCATTCTTCAGACTCAAGCGCCTTCAGTTGAACATTTCGGAGGAGTTTAAACATGACCACACTTTGATCTCTGTTTTCCTAAGTCCAAGTTCAGAGAGCTCATACTGCACCTTTGTCTCGGAGGAAATACAGTACGTACCACTTTCAAGCCTTAGAAGCGGGAATGTTTATCCAGGGATAAAAAAACAAAAAAAAACAACAACTCAAAGTTGAAGGTTTGACATCAGACTTGCAGCCTTTCCAAAGAGAATGTGCCAGTTTTTACTCCTTTACTTGGTGCTACAGCTTTTTCTGAGTTTTGGTAATGAAGAAGAATAAAAGACGTGGTCCGACGGCTTTCCATGGAAATGTAACGCATTGCCGTTTCCATCCTGTCTTTGACCCAGCCCATGTCTTTTTTTCTCCTCTGGTGCCTCGGTGTGATAGTGGCAGGAAGGTCACTACCAATGCTCACAGGAAGCATAACAGACTATTGACTCTTGGTTGTAAATTAAATGCATCGGTCAGTCTGTCCCTGACATAACAATAGAGAGTAAATGAATCACCACCAACAAAAAGAAAGTGGGCCAAAGTTGGACCTTGACACTACCTTGGATTTCATTTTCTTGGATCTTCACAGCGTCATTGTTTGTTCTGGTCCAGAGCATTTGGATATGGTGACAACCTAAAACCAATTCTTAGACCTTCTTCCTCTTCGAAATAAAAGAAGTTTGTTTGGCGAAATCTTTGGGGCCAAAACCGACAGCTGATACTTTGCGTGGATTGCAGATGCTGCCGTTACAAACATGCACAATCCACATGCGTGTACACACTCTCTCTCTCTCTCTCTCACACACACACTTACACTCACATAAGTTCTCTCAACACCTTCACTAAGTGCTTTTTTCAGCAGCCATAGCTACCTTGAAACCTCCGCTCTGGACACAGCTGCCTCTGCAAGCAGAGCTCATCTCTGCATGAAAACAAGGCTATAAAAGTAAATTGTAATGTGTCTTCCAATATGGCCTTCAAAAGTTACTGAATTTTTCATTCATTCTAAGCCAGAAGCTCGGGCCTCTGATGAAACCTTTCAAACAGCCTCAGGAGCAGACGGTTTAAGAAAACAGGGTTTCCAATTACTCGTCACATAAAGCACGGCATGTGTCGAGAAAAAAAGGGAAAAATAAAAGTAAATGGAAAACAGTCCAGACTGTCTCTCTTTGACTCATAAAGGCCAACACAGGGCTGCCTGCCGTACAGTTCACTTGGACAGAGATCACTGTTAGCTACTGGTCAATTTCTCGACTTAAAGTTGACCGTTAAATTCCCTTTGGGTTTAGGCGGAGGGTGGTGAGAAAAGTCATCACAGCTTTGCTTCCAGCATCACTCCTGCCAGCTGCAGTGTCAGGTGAAATATTTTCCTTAAATATGGAAAATGATCAAGAAACCATGTGAAGTTATAAAAGCATGTTGGAGATGGAATTAGATACAGTCATTGTCTTCACATGGTTCTATTTTTTTCTTGCCTCCTGCAGAAGAGCTTTTCCACTGGAGATGTTTCTTGAATGTATTTTAGTGAATAAAATAATCTTTGTCTCGGCCTCTGCTCAAGGAACAATGGACGTCCTCCGTCGGCAGGCGAAGAATGTGGTGCACTCCTCCTTCCCTAACTGAATCAGACATGAACGCATGCATGTGGAGGGTGAAATGTTTGTGGGATAAGGGCAACACAAGGTAAGAAGGGCAGGGAAAAGAAGGAATGCAAAGAAAACAGAAAGGCAAGGACAGCAAACAGAGAAGTAAGAAGTAAGTAATAATCAAAAGGATGGATATAATGAGGAGGGGAATCAGAGAAGAGAACACACAAGCATTAATGTAAAACCAGAATCACTTAAAAAAAATTTAATCATAGTTTTTTTTTTTTTTTAAAGATGTCTAAACATCGAAACGGAGTTAAGTATGAGCAACCGTTCAAAGGAAGTACAGCAGGAAAAAAAATCTAATCACAGCTTTTTCTATCCTCAGGAAAACACAGGAAGTGGATGCTGAATGTGCATCTTGTTGCTTCAGCAGTTTTGACACCTTGGAAGAGTGATTAGTTTGAGCTAGCCACAAGCTACTTTCAGAGAAATGTGCATCCAAGGATGCCTGCTGTTTTAAGTGCTTACTTTATCATACGACCATTAGACCTGGTTTAATGTGAGACTTACCTCAGGAGGAAGCGGTTGCTATACGGCTGTGCACACTGTGCTGACTGTGAACTCCGTCTCATTGGCCATGATGTCAGTAGGCTGGATGTTGCGGTCATACATCGGGTTCTCAAACGTAGCTCGTCCATTCGTGTTTTCATGGCCCACGTAGCCATTGAAGGGGACTTTGGGTCTTCTTCTAAAGGGGACAGATTATAAAAATTCACTTTTAAAGTGTTTTTTGAACATATATTTGGGTAACCTGAGTGTCTATGGAGCCACAATATTTGAAATAAATCCATCCAGTCATTTCTTTGGGGTGTGCATAAGTCTTACAACACAGAGAAATTGTGCTAAAAAAAAAAAAACCCCTCCACTTCCCCTGTTTTTTCCACCTATCTCCACCTCCAACCTCGAGCAACATTTTTGCACAGGCCCGCCATTTTTAAAAAAATTTTTTGAAACGGTGGAAAAGGTAGATAATGTCCTCTTTAAATAAAATACAACAATATAATTAACAATGAGTTCACTGACTCTTGGATCTGAACCACTGATTCTTCTCATCTTTGGATCTCCTATTGAGTTCAAATGTTTTGCCATCAATAATTTCACAGTAACTTGACCTATGGATTAGACACAGATGAGGATTTGGATGTGCTTTGTGATTAAGTGAGAGTTGAATTAAAAACAACACTCCACCATTTTTATGTGGAAAGGTTTGTGTGTGAGAGGATATATCAAAGATGTCTTCTCAGCGACATGTTTCAGTGTCAGTTTTCGAGGCAGGGTAATGAGTATAATCTAAATAGAACAGATGTTGAACTGTATGTTTTCAAGTCCACATTCAAAATATGTAAACGGGTTAAAAACATCCAAATGATATAAGCGTACTTATCAGGTGAAAGAGAAGGCATCTATTTGGTTTAGCTCTTAACTCTTTAAAAGAGAGATAATTTGCAGAAGTGAATTAAACCTCCACATACATTCTCCAAATGGAGGACAAATACATGGAGGTGTTAATATCAGCATGAAACTACTGTTGTCATGTTCATGACAGATAATAAGAAAGGTAAAATACAGAATAAAAAATGGTGTGAAGCTTACCTATGCTTGTAGAGGTACAGAGCGAAGCCTGCAATGATCATTGCTATAAAAGGCACTAGGATGGCTGCCGCCACTGAACTGCTGTTTGACGCAAAGTTGTAGCCGGGGTTGTCTTTGCTGGGATCTAAACTCTCTGCAGGAAGACATAGAAGACATTGAGATGTCCTTTTAGCATCAAGAGTGCAAAGTTACTTCAGCGACAAAATTATCAAATCACAGAAATGTAATATAAATGAAAAAATAATCTAAATAATCCATTTCATCCTCTTCCAAGAATAATAATAATAGTGTAATTGTTTAGTCTATCAAAAACTGATTTCTATTTTAATTGTCACTAAAGCCCAAAAGCTATGAAGTCATTTCAGATTTATTGTATTATTTATGGAGGTGGTGGAGGAGTAACAGCCCACCTGTTTGCCACAGAATGCCAAAAATCCCTCAATAAAGGACGACCGACAAACAAAAAGGAATTCAATTAGTTGGCCCTGTGGTGTTTGCCAATCAACCCCCTGCTGTATGAGCGCAAGCACAGAAACAAACGTGTCCACGCAGGTGAAACGCAGCCACTGCTGTGACACTGCTGAGCTCAAATAAAACACAAAATCCAAAGCAAATCGAGCAGGATTGGTTCCAAGACGCCCAGCCCGCCTCCAAGGTGTGCATGCCTTCGTCTCATACACACTTACACACACATACACATGAATGCCCTGGCACCGGCCCCAGTCCTCTGTATTCATAAAGAGCTGTTTGCTCAATCAGTGTGAGCTGAGGCAGGATGGAGGTGTGTGTGTGTGTGTGTGTGTGTGTGTGTGTGTGTGTGTGGGGGGGGGGGGGGGGGGGGGGGGGGGGGGACGACTCTGCACCTGCTGTTTAAGCATCTCTCTCATCACTGCAGATTTTCATATCCACTTTTACCATCCCCCATGCATACACATGCTTCATCTGTGTTAACACCTATTTCAAATCGGTCAATTTCTCCTTCCTGCTCTTATGTGATCTATTTTTTGTTTGCACAACTACACTGCTGCTCTATAGTCTATAGTCTTACTGCCAGCATGGAAACCAATCCTGTCTGGGCTCTGCTTTCTGAAAGCTTCTATATTCACGTGAAACCTGTCACTAGAAAGGCAGCATTAACATTTAAAAAAAACAAAAAAAAGGAAGAAGCAGTGTCTCTTGTGTTAACTGCTTTACATGTGTTTGCATGGATTTATTTTTCTAAGATCTGTGTCACAAATAAGTGACACAAGGGTAAGACATGAATAAAAAAAAACATCTTCTGGTAACGTATATTCCAATTTATTTGTTTTATTCTACGTTTCCACTCATTTAAGTGTCAACTCAAACAGTGAGCCTCAGAGATTTAGTAAGACACCGATACTGTCAGGAGGATTTTAAAAATGACAATAGTCCATTTGAACAAACTAACAGTAGCGCTGTTAAAAACACAAGAGTATGTCATTAATTCAATTCATATCTGATTAGGAGTAAGAAAAGGTGGTCTAACTTTCTTACAAACTTTTCACTTGCTCACTATGTGGTTGTTTCTTCTAAATGTGCTGCTCATTTCACACATATAGTAACTTATATGTTCGCATCACCCCTGTTCACTGCATGAGAACAGTGGGTGGCAGCAGTAAACCAGGAATTGTGAACAGTTCCTGCATCCATTTAAAATGCACCAATTAAAATGCACATCCACGTCTGCAGTGAGAATCCCACTGATTCTACCTTCCTCCTCTACGTGTGCTTTATTTAGTTCGCACAAAAGAGTGGGGAGTGTTTGCGGTTGGAATGCATCAAACCATGGGGAAAAGAGCGCACAAAAAAAACAAAAAAAAACACATCCAACAAACACATCTGCTAGACTGCGGCAGCAATCCACCTCCATAGAGAGTGGATGTAAAGATTTGCTGTATACAAAATGAAACTAAAATCCCAGTGAGGAGCATCACATGGTTTGTATTTCTAGGTCAAAAAACATGAAGCAGAATATATGGTTGGAACTGCAGCCTTTTGAGGAAGAAGATACAAATAAAATAAACAAGTCTCTGTTGAAGCAGCAGCAGGGCTGAAGCTGCTGCAGGAAACACAGAATGACACGGAGCAGAGAAAGGAGGATATTACTGTATCAAAACAAAGAGATGGGAGTTTACTTGATACGCAATGACACCACAGGCATCAACACACTACCCACAAACTCCCGAAGGATAAGACTTTGTGAAGCTGTGATGTGAGTGCATGTGCATGACTATTAATCATGTTTGTGAACTGTGTTTGCCTCTCTTTAGGGTTCTCGAAAAGCCCCATTTTCTGAGATTGTTTCACATTTGTCAAAGTAAATAAATCATCAATTCAACACAGCAAACGCCTGCTTTGAAAGCACTTGCTGTGAAGCTTAAAGATACAGCACACATTTTAAGTGATTTTATTTGACGATAGAAATCGAGACACATAAAAAAAAAAAAAAAAAAAAGACGGTCATCCCCCGAGAGAACATATGCTCACACTGGTTTCTGTAACCGAGTGGTCGGCTCACTCACCCAGTCTCTGGAGACCAAATTGGCCAAAGCCTTTTCCTCTGACAAATCCCTGGTACACAAAGGAGTTGGATGAAGAGATATAGGACACCTAGAGAGGGAGAGAGAGGAATGGAAGACAGACACTTTATGTGTCACATCTCGGCTTTACAAAGGAGCGTATCATCAAAGTGTCAGCAGCTGGTGCACGCAGAAAATGAAATATCATGTCAAAGGAGCTGAGAGGCACTCGTATAGCTGACATTTAATGTGACGTTTTTCTGCTCAAGAGGACAAACATAAACACGCTCTGACATGCCACACACACACACACACACGCACGCACACTCAAGAATGTTACACAAGGGGAAAAACTCACCGCATTGTTCTAAAACACCAGCGTGCTGTTGGGCTTATGAAACATCTCCGTAAAAACCGCACAGAGCGGCACACACACCTAGACTGTGACCTGCTTTTTTAATTATATCTCGAGTATGTGAGCATTAGAGGTGTCTGGGGTTCCGGGATAATGTGGGGAGAGGAGTGGAGGGGGGTCTGTCGAGTCCTGATTACCAGGCAATGATTTAACTGACATTTTAATTAAAGAGAAAACTCTGGGTGGGCCCTCCATCTCCCCAGAGTGACAAGGTTAGTGTGTATGTGTGCTGAAGCATATTTCACAATAAAGGAGAGTGTGTCTGTGTCGCTTTTTGCAGTTACAAAGAGGGGTTCACATATTGGACCTGACCCTGGACTTGTACTTACATGTCCGTCTAAGGCCCAGTTGTCGATTTTGAACTTGTTGACAAAGATCTCCACAGGGCCTCTGATCTGGTGCACCTGAAGCAGCAGCTGTGCTTCCTCTCTTTTATAAGTGCCTACGAGAAGAAAAAGAGCGGCTTACAGTTGTTTTCTGTACAAAGTCCACATTTCTTGAAAAGGGCTAAAACATGTATACCATATATATATATATATATAAATATAAGAATGAAAGATGTTATCTGGACTCTTTTCCTCTCTAACCCATGTTGTTATGTTAGTGTGGATGGATCACAAATACAGTGAAGACTTCAGCATGTACAAAAACATAAACATTGTGTTCATTTGTTAGGCCTTCAACACAATGCTTCACTCAGTGTGAAGTCCACGTCACAAACGCTGTCAGAAAGGCTGTATATGAAGCAAAACGCTTCATTTCCAGCTGCCTCAGACACACTAAATATATGTTTCCCTTTACAGAAAATAAAGATAATATTTTGATAAAGTTGTCCACAAAATACACCAGAATATAAAAAAATAAGAAGTTTAATGCTCCTGGGGAGGACACCTGGAACACCTTAAATCTGATTTATTTAACAAACGCATTGAAACCACGTATATTATCACGATAGCTTTTACATTGTTGAGAATTGAATTTTGAAAATGTTGCAAATATTTCCTTTATAAAACGGGCTTGAATGTGACCAATGTTCTTCTTTTAGTGATTGTAAAAGTGTTTGGTGGAGTCAGTGCGCCCTGTATACACACACACAAACATGTGCACGCTGTAAGACATGCACCCGCTCAGCTTCACTATGAGCCAGGAGTGACCTGCTGGTTTGCTCAACACATCTAATGGAAAGACCAACGATTTGCCAGTCAATTAAAAACAATCCACAAATAGATCCTTTCATATGAAGTCCCCATGAAATGGATCTAACTGCCATGCAAGGACTTAGGCCAAACTTCAATGGGATGGAACTATGCTAACTGGGTTCTGTAATCTACCAGCCACTCTGTTTTCTTCTTTCTTACAAGCCATACTTTGGTAAGCAGCAGCACTGTGTAATGACACGTGTTCTAATAATCAAGGCTTACAGAGCTCAAGTACCAAGCTACGCCGACTCATAACAAAAGTATAGTAATTGAAGACTTTTATTGTGAAGGAACTATCTGCAAATAAAATGTGTTCATCATTCAATTAACACAGTCGTTCAGGCCCTCCAGAGGCGCCGCTCTTGTAGATAAAAGACTTTTCCAACACTGCAAGACGTGTTTTAGCTTTTTGAAAGGTCTATTTTTACAGTCTGTGTACCAACCAGCTAGTTTGAGTTCCACTCCACTGTGGTCGATGAGTGTCCCGTTCACACGGTTGCTGAAGGGTTCAAAGGCAGTGATGCTGAGCATAGCGGGCTGCTTCTTCCCCAGGTACTCATAGGATCCCCTCCACAGAGAGTTCTTAGCGAAGACGCCTCCTGGGACTGAAAGAGATGCAGAGAGTGAATACAGCAGGGTTTAGGTTACCAGACAGTGCTGGGATACTTTACTTGTCAAACTATTCCCTCAAGCTGAACAGCAGATTTATTTCACAAAAAAAGTGTGTGATTATGAAGTTGCATGAAAGGGTATACCACCAAAAAAAGATGAAGTCATCCTAACATTACTTGAAACTTCAGAAGCATTTGAGGTCTTTCTTTAAGCAATCTGTCCCCTCTATTCTCCTTCAGGTTTAATGAAGTTCTATCTTATCTTTTGCTGAGATTTCCATTCCATCCAATTGTAATTGTAAGCGCATTCACCGGTCAGCGAAAAATGCTTTACATTGAGGTTAAAAACATCACAGCCCAGTCATTTTAAATGGTCACCAAAAGTCATGAATAAGATACAGGAATCAAAACAATAAAATCAGACACACCACAAAGCATTCATCCAACACCAAAACCTGACAATGCACAAACAATAACCACACAGGCGGAAACAAACACACACACACACACACACACACACAGTAACTATTCATATGATGGGGGTAGATGGGTTTTGAGTTTAGCTTTAAAAGTAGAGACATTAGTGATGGACTTCAGGTCAAGCAGGTACTTTGTTCCAGAGGGAAAGACCAGAGGATTTAAAGACCCCCTCTTCCGCCTTTGATCTAATTTTAGGGATGAGTAAAATAGCTTCACTTGATGACCTGAGGGCTGGGGTTGGGTTGTAGTCTCTGAGCCGGTCAGGAATATACTCGGGAGCTGAACCATTGAATGTTTTATGCACTGAATTATTTTGAAGGTAATTCTGTATTGCAATGGAAGAAAATGGAGTGTTTTGAGGACACAAGTGATGTGACACATTTCCTTGTACGTGTTAGGACTCTCTAAAAGGACAATAGTTTGTCTGAGAAAAAAACAAATCAACTGTTTATTTGAAACACATTGCAGTTAAATCATCATAAAATGTAAGGAGTGCCTGTCTTACCTGGTAATTTGGAGGGTGGCTCTTGCACTGTGCCCACTGGGCTCTTACCACTTGGGCGGTTATCAGCTGAATAAAAAATAAAAAAAACACAATTTTCAAGTTTGTCCTGTAAACAGGTGAAGTGCAAGCCTTAGGAAGTGATAACAAAAAATACAATTTCCTCCTTTAACACAACAGCTCCAAGGTAATTGCAATGAGAGGATATCACCATCAGCACTTCATGTCTACCTCCACAAACTCCACAACCCCTGCAGTGGCCTGAGTGAGAGCTGCCAGCCACAGGACTTGACTCATGCATCAAAGAGCAGCTCAGTTGTTCCCGTGGGGCTACGGCTGTGTCAGAGACACAGCTTCTCTGCTTCAGGGAGAACACTTTAATAATGCCTTACTGCTCACACGGGGCCTCGGGACGACACCACAGTAGTAAACACACACCCACACAGGCAAACAGAGCAAGGGGGGCTTTACACGGAAATACAAACAAAGACAGGTATACTGATGGTAGTTTATGGGCACAGACATCCCCTTGTATACATGTATACAGACGCTAGCAAACACATCTTCACACACACACACTTCCCACAGCCCTGCACTATATTAGCTGCCAGTCTGTTGAGCCGCCCTTCCATCACTGCACCCACAGGTGCTGTTAATATCCAGTCCCCTCTCTTTTCTTCACTCTTAATGACACAGCCTTTAAAACACCCATCACCCTCGATATTTTAGCAGCGGCTGGGCATGAATGCATCAAACAGATATCCCTCTTTAGTACCCCTTTCTCGTTAACCCATTAGAATTCATCTATCCTCGATAATTGTGAGTCGATGACTCTATTTTTTTCCCTGTATGTATTTAGGCCAATGCTTGGGGGTGTCTTAATGGCAGTCTATTTGTCTGCAAGACCTTGTTAACACTGCCTCACCATTTATAAGAGGTACTTCTGCTAACCTAATCAATGGGAAGCCTCGATCTAATCAGGTTTCGCACCCTTGTTAATGTTTCCAGGTTTGCGTCTCTGCATGTTTGTGTGTGCATGTGTGTGTGTGTGTGTGTGTGTGTGTGTGATTTCATGCACTTTAATTGTGTGACGGATGGGCCATTCAGGCCTGGCATGTGCCTTAGTATAAGCAAGCGTTAACAGAACTATTCATCAACATTAGCTGATTCCCCAATTTCCCAACCTGAGTCACCACTGAATCCCGCATCATTACAAAGCCCAGTGGATTCAATAAAGACTAATAATGGAAACAGCACATTAAGAGTTGATTTTATTTTAAGTGTGCGACACATCTACCCACTTGTCCACGGAAAGTAGTTGGTCATGTGCTAACATCTGCAGTCTCTTACATTTTCTGAATGTGTCTGTGTGTGCTTTGCGCCTTTGCATTTTTCACATTATGTATGTCTCGATGTTCCAGTATTAACAATGCAACCATGTTTATACCTGCACAGAGAGGTGGTTTCCCAGTCCAGCTCCCGTCAGACCTGCATGTCCTGTGCTCTGATCCTCCGGCCAAGTAGAAGCCAGGTTGACATGTATAGATCAGCGTGTAGCCAAGGGATGGCAGTTCAATGGCTCTAACATCAGACTGGGCTGACAGCTCTGGTTGGCTGCAATGATGGGCTGGACAAAGACAGGAACAGAGAAGAAGAGAATAGGATTTCAACACACGGCTTAAAGAGGAGATGACGAGATGAATCTGCAGAGGAGCAAATTACAAAGAAAGCGTGCAAAGAATCAAGAAAGATCACAAGTAGTCGACAGTGTCAGCGTCGTACTTTGAGTAATAGAAACATTTGCATTCACTTCTGAACTCTCGGTTATGTTTCCCACTTTAATATGTATATTCATCCTTACACATACTTTACTGTACATGAGTACTTACCAATGCATTCAGGCTGGAAACCACTCCAAGTTAGGTTGGGGAGACAAGTGCGAGAAATCGAGCCCTGCAGTAAGTAGCCCTTTCTACAGCTGAAGAACACAGTGCTGCTGATCTGTCAGAACACACAAGACAGAAGCATGATGAGCACAAGAATATTTGGTATAGGAAAGTGAAAGTCTATTCATATGCAATTGTGACACTTGATTGCTTATATTCTTACTTGGTAGCCTTGGCTGTTGTTTTGATTTCCAAAGAGAGGAATGCCAGGGTCTCCACAGGTAGTGTGAGTGGGATCTGAAACACATACACATGCTTTCTGTGATTTCAACTCTTGAGTTAAAGCATGCTCCACTTACATGTCACCCACAGTAAACTAAAAATGTCGCCTTTGAGACAGTGTATGGAAATGACTTTTTCACTGGATTGTATTTCTGACTGATGGAGTGGAGACTATGAATAACTACATGCAGACAACTCTGCACACATACACACACACGTGAGCCGGCATACGCCAACAGAAACAAATCGCACAATGCATTTGATTGGTTATCTGAGTCCACTCGCTGTCCACACACCCTGTTAACCAGATGACAAACATTGTGTACCAAATGTGTTTCTTGTGTTCTTCTTAAACCAACATCAGTGTCGGTCAAATCAAAGTTGATTTTACATTCTCCCTGCTTTTGCACATGTTTAGCTTATATTGGCTTCGGTTCAAGTTAAACACGGATTCTTCATTAGAATTAGCTCAGATGGCACACAGATAATTTAGGTTCTACAACAGTGTCAGCACGAGCTTCATGCATAAACTCGGATCACAAATGTCACGGTTTGGATTGAATCACAGCTCATCACTTTCAGGTTGGTCAAAAAGAAATATATACTGTTGTACTAAATTCCCTTGAATAACAAAAAGAAGCAGTGAGATAAACTCAAATTCTGTGAACAGACACAGCGCTTGTTTTTGGACGGTCACAGTAATGGATTTGAGTACGTTTATAGCTACAAACTATAACATGATGTAACGTTATGAACATTAAGTTTCTGATTGATATTGTACACAGCCAGCAGCTCATACCTGCATGATTAATAGAAGCACGGTGAGAAGCCTATGAAAAAAAGTAACCATAATAATGAAATATCAAGGCTTAGTGACCTGATCATTTGTTAAAGATTGCAAAGGCTGACTTGTCTTCCCATTTGTACAGCAGAACTTTCTGGTGCCTTCTTAAGCACTGCTGTGTTTTCTCTGATAATCTGTACAGGGATTTATTTGGTTAATAAAAGTATTTAACACCAAGTTAATAACTTTTTACATCTGAAGATAACTTGCAATCCGAACAATGAGAGGTGATCCCACTGTAATGGAATGCACTCAAATATACAAAACAGGCTCATGATAGAAATTCCACTAATCTTGGTTTGACCTTTCCTCCATACCAGACGCACAGGAGTTTTAACAGTGCTAAAACAAAGTGGCTGATAAATTATTCACAGGTAGAGTAGTTCCAAGAGACTTTTTGCTATAATAAATTGATGCACAGACTGTTATTGGATCTTTAGTTGACATATGTGCATATTTTATAGCACTTTAAATACCACAGTAGACCTTCAGTCTCCAACAAATCTTTGTATTGTATTTGTAATTTTCTTTTCTGACCGTAGTTTGATTAGCTTGAAGGTTATTACTTACGAGAATGTTTATCACAGAAAAGAGCAACACAACTGATGACAAACATGGAAAAAGTAGGAAGTTTGGGACAGGGCCGAACACTTCAAAGCTGTTTAGAGAGCAGCACTTAAACACACTTTAGTCAGGACCGCTTTGTCAAAAAAAAAAAAAAAACAGGAGGAGCAAGGGAGGAGGAGGGTTGCAAATGAAGCATGCAGAGGGAGCAGAGAAGCATAGGCAGACTTGAGCAGGTTAAACAAATTGGCATGAGAACTATCAGGCCAACAGGATGCTTTCCATCAGGGTGCGAAATACAGGGGGTCCTGGGGAAAACCTCAAAAGCAACATGTTGGGGGGTCTCTGGAGAAAAAAAAATCACCAGCAATTAACTTCATACTCTGCAATGGACCAGAGAGAGAGAGAGAGAGAGAGAGCGAAAAAAGAGAACGATGTCCGCTGTTTGAATACAAAGCACACAAACGTTGTATTTTACTGTTTTCTGCAGCTGCTTGCTGCAGATGGGAATCGGCGTTCTCTTGGGTTTGCTGCATCTTGATAAGAAATCTCCCGACACGCGGGTCCGGGATTGAAATACTTCAAAACGGGTGTTCTGTTGTCTTGCACGGAGCCACCAGAGACACTTTCACTGCGGTCGTCCAAACCACTGGACATTAACTCGTGTGTGTCTGTCATTAAAATGATCCCGACCCGAAACATTACAACTCTCCAGTCCACATGTTTATAGAAGGATTTAAATGAATGCATTCTTGTGTGAGCATGTATCTGACTAACTCCTGGAACGGTAATAAAGAGATTGGATCGTAATTGTTTTTCTGAAAAGGCACAAACTGGTGCATAAAAACTGATCGGAATGCAGGAAAATGAATGTCAGGTGTCCAAAAACTTCTGGACGAGATTCCACCCGTGTCACAATTAAAAAAATAAAAATAAATAAATGAGCCCCGTGATGGAGGGGGGACCCCCTGATTGCCACCGGGTATTTCCCTGCTTTCAACAGATCACTGATGTAAACTCCTGGCACAATAATGTGACTCTGTGGCCTGCCTGAACTAACACGAGGCTCCATGTTTGTCACTTTAACGTCATCCATTTTTACGTGTTCATGCATGGGTTAAAAGTGCAGTATTTTGACTGGTAGGATTGGGGAACTTTTAAAACATAGAAAGGATAGAAAGGAATCTGATGTTACAAATCACAAGCGTGTCGGTTGTAAATCTGGTAAAACACGCCTCTATTGCAGTCTGGTATTATCGGCCCTAAACTTTCCCCAAATTATGTCCACACACTTGTAAAGATTGGACTGAACCTGGGGGCTACGCTCCAATGGGTGTCCTCGGCTGCTTTAATTAATTAAAATAAATCAAATTGAAAAAGAAAATCAATGAAGCTTGTTGGCTGGGTTAAAGGGTTTTTGCATGCATCACTTGTTGGATGTAGCGAACTCCCAAGGAAACCAATAATGGAGCAAAATCTAAGCCAGCCAATGCAAATCTTTACTAAAGATAGTTTTTGCCAAGAGTCTCCTTACCCCTAACTGTATGCCATTGCTTTGATTATAACATCAATTACTGAAGTCAAACAGATTGAATGTTACTCTATAATGTAGAGGAACAAACGGGTAGCTTACCAATGCAAGAAGGTTGTGTGCCACTCCAGGTGCCATCATACTGACAATACCTCCTGGTAGAGCCCACCAGGATAAGGGGAGGGTAGCAGGAGAAGGAGACAGACGAGAGATAGGTGAATCCGCGATCCTCCCTCCTCCCCTGGGCTGGCATACCGGGGTCTCCACAGAACACAGCTGCATAGATAGGACACACGGGGGAAAGAAAGAACCAGGGAAATTAATTGGGGACACCCTCATGAAGTTGTGTTTTAAATCTAATATTTTCCTTGGGGTTTGAAATGTCACACAAGAGGACATAGACACGATACATGTGTGAAGGAAATGTCAGTAGAATACCAATGATGTGTAATGTAATTAGTCATTCCAGTGTGGTGCCACTTACGGAAGCACTGGGGTTTCTCTCCGCTCCAGTTACCGCTGCCCTGGCATGTTAACACAGTGGGAAGGGACAGCTGGTAACCTTGGTTACAAGAGTAGCTGATGCTAGAGCCCCAGGTGAAATCTGCTCCGACAACCTGTCCTTGAGGGATGGTCGGGGGTGGACCACACACGATCGCTATAAGCAGATAAGACAGGAACACATGCTATACATTTTGGTTGTAATGATAAGATGTGAAACATTTTTGGCTTAAATTATTGCAGTAACAAAAATTGTCTGGTCCTCGATCATAACGTTGTCCTTTCCTCTGCCAACATTTAAATCCAACTTTAAATTGTTTAGTCATCTACGTTATCTTTAACAACATTACCTTTGCAGAGAGGTTTGGTGCCATTCCATGTGCGGTCCTTGGTGCAGATAAGAGTCGAGGCTCGGTCTGCATCCATGGTGAAACCAGGAGAACATTGGAAACTGACTGAGCGGTTGTAGGTAAAATCATTGCCCAGCCTCAGCCCATTAGCAGGTACCCCAGGGTCACCACAGTTGATTACTGTAGTATGAAAAAAGGGTCAAAAGCGGAATGAAAACAAAGGACAAGGACAGAGATACAGGGGGTATTTGTTTGGGGAAAAGGAGAAGAAAATATCAAAGAAAAAATAATACCATTGAGCATCATGAACAAGTCATGAAAGTCAATGTTTCAATTTCTTATGTATTTTATTCTCCTCTATAATGCAGGGAATGAAAATTAAACACTTTTGATGAACTTCAAGCAAGTAGAACAACATTTTAAAACTGTACAATCATTGGAGCCTCAGAGTGAATGAACTGTTATATGTAACTGGTCAAAGCTGTTTACCTTGTAAACACAACTGAACTGTCTGAAAAGCTACGTAGTAGGTGTGAACCTTTGGTAAGAGGCAGGAGATTCACTTATGGAAAACACGTTTCACATCGTATAATATACTGTTTGATGTGTCATCCAAAACAGTTATAAATGACATGTTAAAAAAACAAAAAAACCCACTTTTTATGGAACTGACTCTTTCACAGAATAAAGTGTTGTTCTCTGAAGAAAATGTCCTTTGATTGTCTCCAGCTTTAAACTGCACAAAGACTAAACCTTATGATAAATCTTGTACAGTAGCTCCCTAAAGCTCCACAATGGACGACATTTCTCCTTGATTGTACTTTAATTCCTGCGGGAGAGAAGCCGTCTGATTGAGTAACAACAGAGAGAATTCCACTGTGTGACTCAGCAGCTTCAAAGCTCAACACAGCTGAAACGTGTGAGATGGAAGAAAAAAAAAACAGGGCACTGAAGGACAAGTCGCGCTTTTCCATTTGCCTTGGGACAAAAATTATTGAGTTCTTATGACCAACATTTCAGTGAAACTCCCGCTAGGGCAAGGTAGTGTCCCCCCCCGCCCACCCACCACCTTGACTGAACAACCACTTACGTTTCCCACGGGGCCGCCGAGAGTCTATCTACAAATTTGTGAAAAAATGACCTTAAGAGCAGGGATAAGGTGACATAATTCCTTCTATTGCATACCATTATACTCTGATTGTCAAAGGTTGACAGTCAGCACAGTGAATTTCATTTTCCTACAATATCATATGCATTGGCTCATGATAATGTAGGAAAATAAACTGCCTGGTTTGGTGTTGTTTTGTTTTGTAGGAGGTAAAAACTTGATAAGGAAAAAAAAAGCTAAATTCTCACTCGTAATTCCCTTTAGCACTAAGCCTTTAATAGAATAACAATCAACAGGAGGGCTCTCTAAAGGTCTTTTACTGACATTTGTTGTCATCATTTACCCTTTCACTGCGATAGATTACAGAGTCTTGGAACCATGATGGATCTTCTAAGGGTTTTTCCTCTCTATTCAAAAGAAACTCGATCTCTGAGTGACCTCTATTTGCCAGGGTCTCTTAGCTGTGTATAGCATCTGTGTGGCTTTTGTGAGGCATATTGATAAAGGGATGTCTTTTCAGTGGAACATGAATTGAACAAATGTCCTTCTATCGAGCAAGGGATCAGTCATTTATTAGAAGTCAAAAAAAAAAAAATACAAGTGTCACAATAGCGGATGTATCCATGACCACGGTCTCCTGCATTTTCTCCTATTCCATTCAATTTACTGCATGAGATAAACAGTTTAAACTGTTACTCTATAGGGCAAAGTTGTGTACTATGCTTTTGTCAATACTTTTCTCTTAGTTGTTAAATGTGAACTGGTGTTCGAGTACAAATAAACACCACTGACCCCTTCCCTGTGAGAGTCTGTAATTACCAGAGCATTCGGGCATGTTGCCGGTCCAGGTCCCGTTAACAGTGCAGTGTCTGGTGAGCAGTCCAGTGGAGTAGTAGCCCTCCCTGCAAGTGTAGGTAATGGATCTGGAAAATGTTAGGCCATCGTGGCTCAAGATCTGGGCATTCCTCGGGGTTCCAGGATTTCCACAAGAGATCACTGAGAAAGAAACAGAGAGCACGGTAGACAAGGATGAGGAATTATTCATTTACAGACTGATCCTCAGTGACCATCGGAGTGTGTGTTAGTTAGTAATGTGTCTTTAGGGTGGAGGTTGAGGGCAAAAATAACTTTTGAGTATGATTTATAGAGTGACAATTTTTAACATCAGTAAACTTTCTTTAATTCCAAACGTCCTAAAACCAACCTAAAAGACTGAAATGTTGATCTGTTTTTGTTTTGTCAATTTGGTGCTAAATACAGGTTTTTTGACTCATATTTTTTTCCTTGTAGGTTGATCAGTTATAATCAACCTCCCCACATAATAGAGTGTCTGTTTTTATCCTTACACTGACGTTCTATATGAAAGACAGCAAGCCTATTCTGTAAAGTAAAGGTAATGCTGTCTTCTTTTCTGTGTCACTCTTCCTGTACATATTGTTCGTTCATAACTTGGTTTGTTTTTCTTTTATTTCTGGCTTTCGTCCACCCACACGACATCATCTTCCCCTACGTCCTACTTCATAAGTTACTTTGATGGACATAGCCTTTGCTCAGAAATCCCCTTGGTGTCTGCCGGCCGGCAACACTGCTTCTGTTCATTACTGTCTCCAGCTTGCCCCAGGCCTTTAGAGCCCTGTGGGCTTCACCCTCCCCTAATGACCAGATGTGGCCTGGCCCTTGAAGTCTGTGCCAACAGAGAACAGGTGGGCAACCTCAGCTAGTGGGCATACTATACACCAGAAAGGCAATAAGACGCTGTGAGACAAGGTACAGAGGTGGTGTGTGCGAGTGCAGAGGGGGGAGATGCGCATTAAAAAGCAGAGCTGAACACAGCTTGGGGAACAGGATGGAAATTCTGCAAACAACACACTGTGTGAAAAAAAGATAAGAAGAAAAGCGCTGTGTGTTCATGGAGAGTAAGAAAAGGGCAGGGGAAATACAGTACAACTTCAGACAGAACTTCCTAACTTGGAGGTGGATAAGTGCAACTAAAAGTTTATGCCTGATTATTGTGATTCTCATGTCTCTCGGGGACAGATAGAAGCCTTTGAACGGAACTGCCAACTGATTCACTTTCAAATGTGAGGTTAAAACACAGAGATAGATGGATGAATGGATGGATGGATGGATGGATGGATAGATAACTTTATTGATCCCAAGAGAAATTCCAAGTACCCATTTCTAATACTGAATAAGTTATATAAAATTACTAGAGTTACATAACACCCAATAACAACTGATGCTGATGTTGAACAGATGCAAGGAAATACTTTCACATTTATAACATACTTCCACGTTGGTAATTACATGGATATAATTGAAACCAAAACTCTTCAAACTGAAGTGCTTTTTTTAAAATATCACCACTTGAGATCCTCCTTAGCAGTCTCATTCGGTTTTACTTTTTCTGTGGCTTGCAAGATGTTTGAAAGCACTCTGCACCCTCGTATTTCTTTGTTTTTAATGTGTAAGTCTTGTCTCAGCAATAACAAGGGAAAGTGGAGGGCCTTAAGACCTATATTGATTGGATGCACAGACTACTACACATTCAGGGAATCTGCTTTTTCAGGTGTTGGCAGCAGAAAGGATAAGTGCTGCAGAAAGCAAAAAATTAAAAGCCTTATGGAATTTAATCTATAGATAATGTCACCCATTCTCTCTCGCTCAGTCACTGTTAAATATATTTGCAAACACATGCAAATTGGCTTTTATTCAGTTTGCAAAGGCAGCAGCTAATTGCAAAATGAGTGAGTGTTACATCAGTATAAGCAACAGTCTTTGGACTGTAGGAAAGCTTACTGTAATACAGATATTAACAAGGGGGATTTCTTGAGATCAGTTTGCTTTGACAAGACATCAACAATGAGAGATGATGAAAGATAAATTCCCATCAGCAACACAGTGGTTATATTCGCTAAAACATTCATTAAGGCTGCTTAAATTATCGGGGATTATTTGCTTATTTAAGACTCCTGTAAATCCCAATCTGAGTAAACAAAAGTTAGTTAAAGTAATGCAGAGGCAGTGATTACTGGAGGAGAAAAGCAAATAAAAACAAAGCATGTTATTAAAAGTGGAACTGGGCATAAACTTGTGTATCAGTTAAAGTGCATGAGAAGTTCAGTGAACAATTTCTAATTCTGTTACACAGCCATAACTGTCCAGCTGGCCTGTCACATTGTTACATGATGCCCTAATACTGTGTGTATTCATTATTGCTCGTGCAGAAGTCCATCAAACCATTCATCCATTCATTTCCCACCAGTTATGTTGGTTCAGGCTGAAGTGGTCGCAAAGTAATCAGTCATCAAAACGTCATTTTCCTTAGTGATGTCCTTCAGCTCATCTTCAGATATCTCAACGGGTTTCCTAGGCCAGATGGGATTTCTTACCCCTAAATGGTCTTCGAGGTTTGCTCCAGGGTTTTCAGTTGGATGTGTGCAGAACACTTTTGCACTACATAAGTGAACACATCTTTATACCAGTCCTGAATTTCCTCAACTGACTTCTGCTTTCAGTGCAGGAGAGCAGCGCTTTCCTACTCCAAGATCTTTCGAGATATCTCAGCTGTTTACTGTGATCCTGAAGTTGATGGATCTTATCCAACCCTCAGCTTATCAGACGTAAACGTTCATAAATAGAACTGCTGACACCACATAGAGTTTAAGGAGTATAAAACCTACAGTAAAGTACAGTCCCTTCTACCAGACCAAATCATTCTGACATAGAACATTTCACAGAGTCGATGCATAATACTTCTTACCATGACACTCAGGCTGGGTGCCGAGCCAGGACCCATTGGAAAAGCAAATTCTCTCTGGTGAACCCTTCAGCATATAACCAGGCTCACAGCTGAAGCGGACAACACTGTTGACTGTGAACTCTTCTCCCAGACGGATACCGTGAACAGGAACACCTGGATCTCCACACAGTCCGGCAGAGTCACCTGTAAAAGTGATAATCACCAAAAAATAAAATAAATAGATACTCAAATACTATGAGTAACTCCTCTGAAAGAAGATACTCATTATTTGACATCATAAGACCATCAGTAATGAAGAGCACACATGGTAATTGGGTTATATCTGTTTACTTAACATTAAAAAAACTGGAACTTGTTACTTGTTAAATTGTTACTTGCTGCTGTTTGCCGCTCTCATTCGACACTAAAGACGGTGGTGGTTAATATAGTTTTTCAGAAAGTCAGGAATTTCCCGTTCATTCATCACTGCTTAAGCAGTAGTCCACCAAACCATCCATCAATGCATTTCTCACCAGTTCACCAAGTTTATGTTTCAGAGCGAGCTCTTTAATCACAAGCCCATATGTTATTTTCCCCAAGTGATGTCGTCCAGTTCCTCATAAGGAATCACAAGGTGTTCCCAAGACAGATGGGATTTCCCTCCATGGCCTTGAGGTCTGCTCCAGGGCTTCCAGTTGGACGTGTCCAGAATACTTCCACAGTACATCAAGGTACACTTCCTTATGATTCCTGATTTAACTCAACTGACTGCTCTCCATGCAGAAGAGCAGATGTCCTCCACCAAGCCCTTTCTTGGTAACCAAGCTGTTCACTAAGTCCCTGAAGGGGTTTCACTCTCTCGTTCAACTCAAAAGCTACAGGTGAGACTGGAAACCTCAAATAATCCTAAACTGGGAGCATTCCCAAGGGTCAGCTCCCTCTTTAACTCAATTTGGTAAATACCAAATGAAACTAGCGATTGATTCACTGTCTAATTTTGTCTTTGTGACATCTTATGGTATTTTGTTTGTATCTTGGCCATGTAAATGTGCATGTCTGGAGACCATCATGACATCCCTCAAGTGTTTTAGGAATATGAGGGCTCTGAAGCAAATCCCTGTAAGGGGAAAGAGTATGGAATCTGATGTCTTCATAAACCAGTGGAAGGGCAGGCATCCCCCTTCCTCAGCCTGTTATGAGCGGATTAAAGCAGTTTTATGGAGGACACTCTTTTGCCCTTGAGGCTTGTAGAGCAGGCAGGCAGGTCCATCTCCGTTCCATCTACTTTCATCATGATCTGCTAACAGCTGCCACCCAAACTTTATTTGTTGACCTTGCATTATGAGGTTGACTGGGTGCTGATAATAATATCAGAAAGCAGAGAGCTTCAAGTGGCTGCACCAACAACTACGATGAGTGGTTGAATTGAGTGATTATTTTCAGTTGTACCGTTCTAAATCTGGGTGGGTTTCCATACCAGAACAGTGCGGTGGTGAGCCGCTCCACTGGCCATCCAGCTGGCACATTCTCGTTGTGTTGCCCATGATAGTACGCTGGCCTATACAGCTGTAGCGGATAACCGAGCCCACTGTCCGACGGTCTCCTGAGATCTGGGCGTATGGAGGCATGCCTGGGCGGTCACACAGCACCACTGTCCAATCAGAGCACAAGATGAGAGAGGGAGATAAATTAACAAGTGGAAAAGCCGGTTGGCTACTAGTAGATACGGTTTAAACACCTCCATCTGTAGCTCTTTCTAAAACAGGACAATTGAATTAAAGTGTAAACTGTTGGCTGACATTGGATTTGTGTTTGTTAGCACTACATTTAACATTATCAGATTTAAATATGCCAACTGATTGGTAGACCTAGTTCCATGTAAATGCTTCATTGCTTTTTCACATTAAATCTGTTTAAATTGGAAATGCAAACTCAGATTTCAACTTAAAAGTGAAGCAAACCAGGTACAGGTAGGGCTGCTAACCGGTTAAATGATTTGCCACTGAGGGATTACTCAACTATACACATCTTATATGAGATCGTGTTGGGGATAGTGCTAAACTTTTAAAGTATTTCTTTCCTAAATCGGGATAATTTGCTACTTTTGTTCGTTTTATATATTTTTTCTTGTAAATCTTTCAGCCTTAGAATGAGAGTTGTATTGAAGCAACAGCAATTACCGCTGAGCCCTGAGGTACTCACACAGACACTTGGGCAGGGAGCGATCCCAGGTACCATCCCCCTGACAAGAAATGGCGCTGGTTCCCAGCAGGTAGTAGCCAGGGTTACAGCGGTATGACACAGTTGTCTGGAAGCTGTAGCGATGCGGCCCACTGGGCAGGATCTGCCTAATGCTGTTGTCCACATGGCCTGGCTCTGTGCAGTTTACAACTGGAGAAAAAAAGATGATGACAGGAAAGGATTAGAAGACAATGAAACATGGACATCATGTGTTTTAAGTTAAGGACCAAGTGAACACTCATTTTTTTAAACTTGAATTTCTGAATTATTGTGAGAATTTTTTGAAATGATGTTTTAAACGGCCCATATTATATTTAAGTGTATTTTTTTCATTATGAAATTAAAGGGTATATAATCATATAGATATCTCAAACAGAGAACAGTAGAAATAGTTGTTTTCTTCTTTTCACTTTCTCTGTCTTATCTCTTCCCAATCCACAACTTCCAACCATCCGGAATCTATCCATCCATCCACCCCCAATCCAAATGAAGTAGGAGGCGGACTCCGGAAATAAACATTTGCTTCATTAGAGCCAGTCTCCTGCTGGCCGCTGTGGTGCAGAGATGGTGATGGATGGGGAGCTCACAGGAGAAGAGGCACCATGTCAGTAAAGCAGCAGATGGAGGGAGCTAGGGAAGGGGGAGAATGAGGGATGAGTGAGGAACGAGGGACGGCGAGGGGGGGGGTGCTGTACGGAGTTAGAGAGGAAGAAGCCCTGATGGTGCAGAATATTTTAAAATTCATGACAGAATGTCAGGCTACAAATGTAACCAGCAGAGATCCATCTTGAGTGTCTCAGATACAAGACACCTTACACTGCCTCAACAGAGTCAGAGAACAGTGAGTAACACTTGCATTCTATTATGTTCTGTGAAACACAACTAAATGTGTATTATGATGCCAAAACTGCTATGGTTTCTAAAACACTGTGTGAGAGTGCCCATGCAGCCTTAATGCCCCGGTTTGCCTTGCCAGTCTTGTCCGATGAGCACGCCTTTGCCGCTGCCAAAATGGACCCATTGTATGCTAATGCACCTAAAAGCTTTCTCATTTCCATGCTCCCAAGCTGGCCAGAACGACTAAATCATACCCAAAATACCTATTATAATGTATTTCTTCCAGTGGAGCCCTGACCTGTGGTGCCATCATTTACAACTTACCGCATAATAACACTACAAAGCGCATTTGGAGCAGTGAAGCCGTTTCAGCACAAGGCTTTCCAAAGCTTGGATTCAGCTTTGAAAAAGAATGTGCTCGGGCAACGTGAGCTCAAAAGTGATCCGGCAGTCATCTCAAACGTTCGACCTCCTGCTACATTTTTTTGTGTGCGGCCCAGTGGGCAGCGAGAGAGGAAGCACAAGGATGAAAGAAAAAAAAAAAGAAAAAGTGAAAGGGGAAAAAAGGGCCGAGGTAATTCATCTCTGTTCCACTCAAAAGGTGTGGACCATGGTCGACCTATCCTCCTGCTGGACTACTGCCAAGTTACAGCACAGTAAGTGGTGTGTCTGAGTGTGTTTTTTTTACTACTGTGTGGCTCTTGCTTTTTATTGCTGAACGACAGGTAAACACGTGAGTCATCCAAAGAAGGCGGTGTTGTGACTCCGTGTCTGTGAGTGTTGATTAGAGAGGGATCGGAGGCTGGCCGGCCTGACAGTGCTCTACTGCTCCCAGCATTATTGATGGAACCAACAAAGTCTTAGTGAAACTGGACCGTGGAAATCGTTACCTTTGTCCTACTCATCCCCTCTGTTTTCTATGCCTCTTGCATCTACTCTCTTCCCCGTCTAAAAAAGCAGATGGTTCGGCTTAGCTCAGGCTAAGGTGAGATGGATGAAGCGGATGTCATCACGGCACTTCTCGCTTTCGACTAAGGGGAGGAAGTACATGGCAGACGGGAGAGCGTGCCTCACCAAAGATGTCTCGAATGCTGTAATTAAGGTGATAAATCTGATTGACAAAAAGACCTCTAAGCTACTTATGTCTCCACATCATCAGTGAGGATAATGTGCGATCCAAACAGACGCCCACATCCACACACACACACACACACAGAGTCTCACACAAAATACATCTCACAGTCAGCATCTGCGTGGAAACAAGGCCAATGCTAATATGATGTCACTACGAGAGCGGAGAGATTTAAGGCGTATGTCTGGGAGAAAATCTTTCCTGCTTATGCATGCAGCAGTCAAATACTCTTTTCTCTTATTTTAACAACTGAAGAAGGATTCCTGTGAGACTCATCCCTTCCTAAATGTCTAAAAAAAAAAAAAAACAGGCAAAAATACTTTCTTACCTCATTTCAAACAAACTCGTAAGTCAATCAATCACTGGTCCTGTCATTGCCTTGTCATATTCAAGGCTTGACCTTGCCAGCACCCTTTCTGTGCCTGTCACACAGCCCTCAGTTAGTGTGGACTTAGAGACAGACGTGCTTGCTGAGATACACCCGCTTGTCGCAGAAAAACCTTCCAAATCTAAACTTCCTGCCTTGCTTGTTTGTAACAGCACTGGGTACTTCTTATTCAGAGCAAAACACAGGGTGTGGGGCTCCAGAGGCTGCTGTCTTTTATACCAGCTCAAGGATCCTGTCATTGTTTTTGGCTGTCTTTGAATGGTTATTAACTAAGTTTGTTTCTCTGACAGACAGGTGGGCCTGAGGGTGTAACAGAGGTAGATATGCTGACAGGAATTAACATCAAATGTAAATATTATCTGAAACCTCCGAGGACATTGTGGTTGAGAACATGGTAATTAAATGATCCAGGCCTTTCTTTGTATTTTCATTCCAATTTCCCTTTATACACATCATCCTCCGGGTGTCTCTGCGCTGTCTCTATGATTGGGGTCACCTTTGGTCATAGAAGATATGAACTTGCACATTACGATAGGTAATTTAATACCTACCCACACAAACGGATGAGAACACAAGAAAAAGAGAGCCGTACACCTTCGGGCATCAATGAGGAATGACAACATTTGACGATGTCCTTATGCTGGGCACGAGGGATGCACAGAGCTGATGCCAATGGCTTATTTACAAAAACAAATATTCACAAGCCATGATGAATATATTGCGGGGGCTGCTATGCTACATATAGACACTACTTATGTAGCTGCTCATTTCAGAGAATTACACTTTTTTTTCTTCACAGTTTTGTATATCTATAACCAACCCAAAAGAGCACGTCACGCCGTTGTTAAAAGCCCTCTCCTGGCTCCCGGTTACTCGAGCCCGACCGATTCATCAGCCAGCCGATAATATCGGCCGATATTAGCATATCCAGTGAATACCGGTATCAGCTAGTTTTATCTCAGAAATGAGCAGATATTACTAGATGTATTCACCAGTCAAATAGCATTTAATTTTAGTTTCATTGAATTATGCTAACAGTTCTCTTTCTGGTTGTCACCAGCAGAGGGCGCTTTATGGATTACAACAAGCATAATCACGCTATACACAGCAGTGATGTTCCTCTCTTTTTGCTCAGAAGACAAATTGTAAAGCTTTTTAAGATATCTAAGTGCATGAGGATCCAGCAGCAGCCATGAAAATACACATACTGTACCTTCTATCTTTCCTGGCTGTTTGCAATTACCTGTATTATCTGTAGGCAAATAATCCTCTGAAAATAAATGATGCTATTGAATCTATATAATACTTACTTTTACACCTTGGGAGTGCGTTGCTCCATTGCCCATTGGCCTGGCAGGTCGATTTTACAGCTCCCTGAAGAACGTATCCAGTGTTGCAGACAAAGCGCACAAGATCATTGAGGTTAAACTGAGTGCCTTGGGTCAAACCGAAGGCGGGGTTTCCAGGGTGACCACATGTAATAGCTAAAAAAAACAAAGGAGAAATAAAGCCACATTTAAATATATGCAGAGCGGTCAGATTAAAAGATAAGGTTCAACACACCTGAATTAACAAATAGATTTGTGGAGTAAAAGACAAAACAGAACTAGACAGAGACAGAACTGTAAGAAACCTCTTTCCTCAGGTAAACATCCTTATAAAAAGTCAAGTATTACAGACTACAACACAAAGTTATCAGGTGATATCTGCCCTTAGCAAGCAAAATAAGAGCCAATCTTACAGGTTTCATCATAACAAACTTTTCTCCATAGTCACTTACGGACACAGACTGGGGTGTGTCCTGACCAGCGATGATCTTGTTCACAGATCCGCACAGAAACCCCGATGAGACGAAATCCTGGGTTGCACTGATACACAACACTGCCTCGATAATTATAATTCTCCCCAATGATCTGTCCATTCACGATTGGCTCTGGGGTGCCACAATGGCCAGCTATGAAAGATGAGAAAATTAAAAGGTTATGGATGAACCGAAGTGTTTGGCATTACTTTAAAGATCTCTAGAGGACTCTGTCACTTCATATTGTTTTGCTTTTAAAGATCTCACCTAAACACTGGACCTGCGTTCCGCTCCAGAGTCCATTGGACATACACTCTCTTACCCGAGAGCCCACCAAGGTATATCCTGTGTTGCAAGAAAAAATGGCTGTGGCTCCATACACAGTCAGAGTTCCGATCTTGTTTCCGTTTGGTGGAGTCCCGAGATCCCCACAAGAGATGACTGAAATGACAAGTGTATCCATTACTAACAATAAGAAACATGTTCTGTTTGGAAAGTTAAGATGTAAATATATTCAAAAAGGTTTGTGAATGTTTTGTTTTTTCTTACGATAGCAGTGAAATAAAATACATTCTGATGTAGTAAAAAATAATAATAAAGAAGTGTCCTCGATTTCTCACACATATTTTTTTTTTTTTTTTTTACATTCGTTAATGCTCATGAGCACATTATTTTCACATTTTTCTTTAGAAAATGTCGGAACATTAGGGACATGCAGTTTATACTTACTCTCACAGGCTGGGCTTGGATCTGGATAGTTCCAGGTGCTGTTTGCCTGGCAGCGAATGACCCTTTGACCCCGGTAGTAATATCCGGGGTCACATATGAGCATCATTATGGAATCATACTGGTTTTGAGTTCCATATATCAGCCTCCATCTCCCATGCTCCACAGCAGAGTGGCCAATGTCGGGGCAAGTCACCGCTAAGAGGGTGAAAGGATTTTCACTGATTATTAACTCAAATCTGCCAATAAGATTGTCACTGATTGGATCTTGTAGCTGATAGGAACATTTAAAACACGAGGTAGTTTGTTTTTTTTAAGTTTAGATTTGTCAGGTTAATGCGTGAAAAATACGTACGAATACATCTGGGCGGGGCCTCAATGGGACTCCACCTTCCAGATTCCTGACAGATGACGGAGGTGGTGACAGGTCCAGAGAGACGAAATCCTGGGTTACACCGGTATGTAGCTCGGGCTCCCAAAGAAAAGTCCTGGCCCACGATACTGCCATTAACAGGAGGCACTGGCATTCCACAGGACATGACTAGAAGGGAATGAGAGATCATACAGGAAGGTGAGGAAAAATAAATGTCGTTTAACGAAAGCTCAGATTGCAAAGTATATTTTATTAATCATCTTAGTTTGTATGCAGAGTGCTCAGCTAACAATAGGTTTCCTGTACAAACACATTGCAAGAGAAGGCATTGATGTGTGGTAAACATTAGCTCTGGCCGCCATCTGCTCAATAGTAAACAAGCCAGTCCACAGAGAACACATGCAATTCATGGGAAGACCACACCTGGTGCAGATTTGACCAGATACTGAGGGATTACCTTGCTGCGCTCTGTTTTGAAATCATCTGCTGAAGCGATATTATAAAATCTTTACAACTGTAAACTCCAGAAGAGTAGTTTTTCAATTTTAAAAATCTTTCATATTTACAAAAAAAAAATGAAAATAAATTTTAACACAGATACATAGCAAAATCTCTAACATTGGAAACTACTGAAAATTACACAACATCAGTTTTGTGAATTACATGCAAACAGTTTTCACTTCCAATACATTCATCAAGCCCCACTGGCTTTGGCTTTATTCACACTATCTAGTGTGTGATGTTAAAAATAATGCTCTGAACTGTTATTTGTGTTAGTCCTTTATTTAAAGCTTGTGAGTACCATTGTTGATTCCAGCCGTAGAAAAAGAGCGCAGAGAAAGGCAGAAATAACTGACTACAACTCAAAAGAGCGACATATCAAACAATTCAGCTTATGTGAACCAAATATCATTAATCTTATGCAGTTTGAACTTCAAAGCAGTTCTGAGGCGAGGTAAAGTGAGCTTCCTTGAAGCATGCCTAAGGCTGAGGGGCTGCTAGTGATGTCACACTGTCAGTTGAAAACACACTTTGATCCAGGCAAATGGATTCAGTGATATTTTTTTTTTGTTTAAATCCACTTAAATCAGAATGTCTACACTTACAAAATACATTTGCAGGAAAAATGTCATTTTTAACTCATTTTTTAAATCCGTCTTTCACAGTCTGAGGTTCATCACTTTTGAAAAGTGGGACTACAATCTCATGCGACTTAGCAAAATCATTCAAAGCGCAATTTGCATTAGCAATATAAAACCACCCTTACCCAGCAGATTGTACAG
Source organism: Symphodus melops (assembly GCF_947650265.1). NCBI lineage: Eukaryota > Metazoa > Chordata > Actinopteri > Labriformes > Labridae > Symphodus > Symphodus melops. The sequence continues at coordinate 8,980,537 of NC_136708.1, forward strand.
GGAAGGACTGCCTCACTCAAATAAGATGACACACATGACTATCTAGTCTATCAGATGTCTTTAACCATTTTTTTCCTCATAACTTATGCACCCTCACCTTGACAAAGAGGCACTGGTGCATTCCACTGGTAGATCCCCTGTGCAGTCCTGGTGCAGGTGGCACTGCTCTGACCGATGAGCCTGAAGCCCTGGTCACAGTTGAAGCGGAGGGTGCTGCCCAGTTTAGTCCCAGTCAGACTGTGCACTGTGCCATTTATAGGGTTGTTTGGTGGGCTGCAGTAGGCCGCTAGGACAAAATAACATAAATATTTGAATAAGCTTTCGGATAAAATTGCGTGCAACAAGCAAATAAACACAGCAATGATGCAAGATGATGAAGGTTGCCGTGGAGGAGGTAAAGGATTAATATGCCTTCAAAAGCACAGAGCACAGGATCTCTTCTGCATCTGTCTTCTCTGCCTGGCCTGGTAAAAGAGAATATTTATTAATTCAAGCGCCACTGTGCATCTCTTGAAAGCATAACCTGAAGACGAGAGACAAGGGAAATTGATTAGAGGAAACTTGTGTTTGCCACACAGCGTAACAGGAGTTTGTCAGCCGCAGCAGAGGAGGATCATAAAAAATGACGGATACATAACAAGAGACACACAGGATCTGTTTTTGTTTGTTGGCTAAATTAGATGCTGCAATCATAATTTCTCATCCAAAATGGTGCCGGCAACAGGTCTATGGATTCTGATGAATGGATTGTTTCGAAGCCAAAACCAGATAGTAACTACATACTTGTTGGAAAAAGTAAAAAAAGGAAACACATTGTGATGCCGCAGATGTGACCCAGAAAACAGTGCTCATTGTGGGGAGAGTTCAGGATGGAAGTGGACCATGGATGCACCAAAAAAAAAGCGTATTATCCATTACACTTAATCACTGTGACCACTTTACTGCTCCATAAAAATGCTAATTCTGATTCCAAGCGCTCACACGTGGCTGTATAAATGTGTAAATGGCCTCTCTTTGAAGTTGGTGGTAATTTTTAGCACAATGCAATCAGATTAAACGCTCATACAGTGTATAAACTTACAGCTCTGCCAGCAGGGGAATCTTTATTCAGCATTAGTTAGAAGATGCTATCTCACACAAAATGTTGCCGTCGGATAATGAATGGGAGACTCTAAATGATCTGAAGAGACTGTAGATTGGAAAAAAAAAAAAAAAAACTATACATATGGATATTGATATTAACATCCTCAGAATACATTGTTATATTTCTGAGGTGATCCACAGACGTTACAACATACTTTGATATTTTGGAAAGGTACAATTTAGCTTTGAGAAAGTCATCAACCAGGGATGAATGATCATTAATGTTTGCCTTGAAGGTTACACTTGTAGGAAAAGAATATTTGAAATAAATAGAATAATTGAAATAAACATTGTAGACATATCTGTTTTGCAGACTGAGCAGCTTTCCTCTGCAAGGCCTCCTTCTGCCAGTTACAAAGGAGTGAAATTCATTCACGTCTTTTTGTTTGCCCCTCTTTCTCAGCTCCTCACTCCAACTGCCTCTCAGACTCTAACAGCACACAGCATGTTTCACTCCACACAGTCCTGCAGCTGAGAAGAATCTGGTCGACACTGGCATGTGACCACATCAGTTTGAACGATTTAAAGGAGAGAAAGAGAGCAGGAAGTCTATGACACAGACACTGCAGGCATTGCAGAACACAACTGTAAGGGAGAGGGTGACACAAAGTTTATCAGTTGATACAATTGACCATCAGATTCTGTTACAGAGACTAGAACAATTGCTTGGAGTTACAGGGACTGCTCTAAGTTGGTTTAGATCCTATTTGTCAGATAGATCTCAGTTTGTGCATGTTCATGATGAGTCCTCTTTGTACACCAAAGTTAGCCATGGAGTGCCTCAAGGATCAGTGCTTGGTCCGATTTTATTTACATTATATATGCTTCCTCTAGGTAGTATTATGAGAAAACACTCCATGAACTTTCATTGCTATGCAGACGATACTCAGCTCTACATAGCAATGAAGCCAGAAGACGCCAACCAGCTTCGTAAACTAGAAGCCTGCGTCAAGGACATCAGGACCTGGATGACCAGAAACTTCTTACTGCTCAACTCAGACAAGACTGAAGTTATAGTGATTGGTCCTAAGAACCTTAGAGAGACTTTCTCTGCCGATATGACGGCCCTTAGTAGTATTAGTGTAGCCTCTAGTACCACTGTTAGGAACCTAGGAGTTCTGTTTGATCAGGATATGTCCTTTGATTCCTACATTAAACAAATTTCAAGGACAGCTTATTTTCACCTTCGTAATATCTCTAAGATCAGGCAGATCCTGTCACAACATGATGCTGAAAAATTAGTTCATGCATTTGTTACCTCCAGGTTGGATTACTGTAATTCTATTTTAGCAGGGTGCTATGGTAAATCTCTAAAGACCCTCCAACTCGTCCAAAACGCTGCAGCTCGTGTTCTTACTAGAACGAGGAAAAGGGACCACATTACTCCTGTATTGGCTTCTCTCCATTGGCTCCCTATAAAATCTAGAATAGAATTTAAAATCCTTCTGCTCACCTACAAAGCTCTAAACGGTCAGGCACCATCGTATCTTAAAGAGTTAATTGTACCGTACTATCCATCAAGAACATTACGTTCCCAGAATGCAGGCCTGCTTGTGGTGCCTATAGTCTCTAAAAGTACTATGGGAGGTAGAGCCTTTAGTTATCAGGCACCGCTCCTTTGGAATCGTCTACCAGTCGGGGTCCGGGAGGCAGACACACTAGGTACTTTTAAGAATAGACTTAAAACTTTTCTTTTTGATAAATCTTATAGTTAGGGCTGGCTTAGGACCAGCTCATAGTTATGCTGCTATAGGCTTAGACTACCGGGGGAACTGGCACCAGGATCTCTTATCTCTCTCTCCCTCTTTCTCTCCCAGCTTTCTTACCTTATAGTAATAAGATATGTCTATAGTGACAAGCAGTAGCTTGTCACTATCTTTGTATTCTAACCTCTCCTTTTGAGCTCTCTTAGGTTCCTTGAGCTCTCTTAGGTTCCTTGAGACTGTTGGTGAGGATGGCCTGCCCAAACAACCCCCCCCCCCTGAGGATGGCCTGCCCAGACCCCCCCCAACCTATCCCATCCTATTCTTCTTTCTGCATCTTGTCCCATCTCCCCCATCCCATTTTCAAGCCCAGCACAGTTTAGCAGATGGCTGTTCTGTCATGGGCCCGGGTCTGCTGAAGATTTCTGCCTGTTAAAAGGAAGTTTTTTCTTGCCACGCCATGACGGATTAAGCTGGGCTCTTGTAACATAGCCATAAGTAAGGTCCTTTACCTGCTTTTTGTAAACATAACAATGAGCATGGTCTTGTTACCTGCCCTTTTGTTAATGTTAACAGACAAACAGTAAGGTCCTTTACCTGCTTTTGTAAAGTGTCTTGAGATAACGCCTGTTATGAATTGACGCTATATAAATAAAGATTGATTGATTGATTGATTGATCGACTTGTTGCAAAAGGTGATATATTCTGTTTGAATCATGAGAAATGCTGTTGGTTCCTTTCCCCCACCTGTGCAATGCAAAGTGATGGTAATAGTTGTTCCCTCTGTTTGAATCCCTTTTTATGTTTTTGTGTTCATGAAACTTATTTTACCTTTTTTATTTCAAGAAGATGTGACAGAGATTATAGATGGAGAAAGTGAGGAACTGTCAGAGAAGATGGCATGGAGTTGGTGAGGATTGAAAAGACTCATGGAGACATCACACAGTATGGACTGGCAAAGAACAAAAACACTGACTCTTCCCGTGCTATCCGTTTGTACTCCCCACCAAGGTGCTACAGAAGTCATGTCTCGACTATGACGACTTGTGGGTCCTCAGCCATTACTTAGTCCTTTTGTGAGAAACCACAGAGCGTCCGGATGGGGAGACAGAGGGCTCCGCGGAGAGGAGGGAGCTGATTAGTCAATCTGCCTGAGTGGTGTTGATACAAAACGGAGGGAGCCTTTTCAATATTTGAACACTCATAATTCACAGCCAGCTACGCTGGTGTTGTATACCAACTGATAATTCATGGAAGCCAGACACAACTGCAGAATTATAAGCCATACAAGAAGCAGCTTTAAATTCCCAGGATGCTGGAGAACAACATGCCTGCAGCCCCCGCTAGGTTGTCATGGAGATGGGTCATATTTCAAGCTTTTTCAGCTGCAGCTGGTTGCATTAATCTTGTTCTTGTTGACACAGTTCACCAAAGACACCTCTGATGTGATTGAACATACAACACTGTTCTAAGTAGCACAGTGATACAGAAATTTCCTTTTTGGAAATCATTTCTGAACACACAACACTGAAATCTCAATTTTGACAACATTTTGACTTCAGGCTAGTGTTTGCCTCTTCTTGACTCACCTGAGTAGCGTATGCGAAAGCCTTTGTGGCTGGTTGTGTGGTCGAAGGACCAGTGCAGGTAGACTTTGTTACTGGAGCTGGTGATGCTCAGCGGGCTGGAATAGTTTCCACTCAGGGTAATCAGGAGAGGACTCTGTCTGGATGGGCCTGGGTTTAAGAGAGGAAATGAAATTATTTCAAGTAATACATTTTTGAAAGCCTGATTACTCTGCTTAAAAGAATAAAAGTACTTTCCCATTAAGCACATTTTGGTCTTTAAAATAGTGCATTCTGTTCTATAATGTAATCCCTGCGATCTGAAGAATCATTTGAAGAGCATTTCCCTTGCAAATGTAAACTCATTGCACAGAGAATATGATTAATAAAAATCCACATTTCAGAGTAATTTCATTATTTAAAAGTCCTAATTTTGAAAGGAATATATTTTTCCCTCTCAAGGCTTGATAGAGATGTGTATTTTTAATAATGCATCATTGTATTGAATTGCGTTCTTCAGTAAATAATTGGTTTGACAGGCTAACAGCTAGCACGTGATTGCTCCCCTCCACACTAAGCACCACCACAAGTGCACACCCGGAACACATCTATAGAACCTCCTTGTTCTCTCAGCCGTCTGGCAGAGTTGTTGACTGTACTCTAACAGGACAGGTTGTCACTTTGGAAGGGTGGCTGGTTTTGACTTTTGTTGGATGCAGAGAGGTTTAAAGGGGAGTAAGTCTTTGGTCAAGGATGGGAGGAAGGTGTCATGCTGAGAATACTGAATAGTCCATATGAAGGGCATCGCCCTGATCGTTGATGCATCAGGCAGTTCCATTAAACTGTCATAAATGGTCAGAAGAATAATTAGGATGCTGATATTTTGCACAGTTGATGGCGTAAACATTCATTTCTCTCAGCAGATAAGAGATACTCACCATCAAAGATCTCGAGCTCGTCAAACTGACGGCTGGTCTGGAAGTGTTCAATCGTGAACGTGATGTTGTAGCCAGGTTCTACTTTCACCACCCAGGAGCAGGACTCGAAATGGGGGAAACCATTTCCAGGTGACTGACTCATGATAACACCGGTGGAAGCGGTCAGTATCTCGTTCATGGGACAAGTCACTGTTGAGAGAAACAAAAAGAGATGAACAATTCAATTAATCGGAATGTGGGGATATCGGTTTGTTTTGTGTTGCCTTTCTATGCTGCTTCATAATTGCACAAAGCTTGTAATGGTTTTTGCTTTCAAGTAAATTACATTTCCCTTGAAGCGCAAATTGGATTGGTTAGATTCACATTGTTGTTGGAGGGCGACTCAATGTGACTAAAAGCATACGCTTCATGAAATGTCATTCTGCTGCTGATGCTGTTGAAAGGGGAAAAATATGTCCAGGCTAAGTCATTTCAGGGAGCTGCTCATATATCATATATCGCTACAGAGTTGACACAAGCATATTCTGTGTGGATTGCAAATTATCAGTAGGCGACATATGTGATGCTAACTTGGCAGCTAATTCTCACAAACACGACTACTAAGAGACATTTGTGCAGACCACATCTCCTCCCCCTCCCCCTGCCATCGTATTCTTGTGGGATACCGCCTTGACATCTCTGACATTTTCTGGTGCTTTCAGTTGCTTTTATCAGACGTTGCATGGCACTCCTGTCTGTTGCATTTTTGTTGCGAGGCTGTGAAGCAAACCTCTTAATCTGCCAGAGCTGACTGCGTACACAGAGGATTCCCACACAGAAAAACAAGCTGCGACATAAAAGGGACGTTATTCCTGCGGCAAATACACAATACATCTGCTGCACAGCTTCTCTTTGTATTGTTTTAGCTGCTCACCTAATGTGGCTGAGGGCAGAGCAGGTAGAGTGTGAAATAACTTTCCACTGCAGAGGGAGATAGACACTTTTCTCCCCCGCTCTTGTTTGTGATTCCTTTTTCTCTGCGAAGTCAAGAGCTAAAAACACATTCTCAATTGTGAAATCAACTGTTTTTTTTAAGCTTTCTATAATTGCTTTCTATATCACAAACAAATCCTTCGGGCCTATTTTGGCTAACAAACTACCATTCAACCTCGGAGAAAGAGCTTTTTATTTACCCAAAGAAATGTGAGTGAGGGATTTACTTGCAATCAAAGCAGAATTCATATCAAACAGATGCGATGCAGCAAATCTAGATTGTAAACCCTTCAAAGTAAAAGTTACTAGGTACTCTGAATTTGCATATTTTTGTGTCTGACTATTAGTCAAGCAAGCGTGGTCGAACATTTTGCCGTGGGTGTAAATGCACATGTTTGCTGCGAATTGAATAACCAAGCCTGTTGTGCCTCGGGGTAAGGCAGCAGGACTTGGCACAAGCAGGTCCTTCATTACAGTGGTGAAATACTGAATGCTCCAAATCACATTCTAGCAGCGTCTCCTTAGTGGGATGATGTGTGTATTTGGGTAGACACTTGTTTTTTTGTGTATATAGATAGGCCACGCGTTTGTGTCAACACAGTTTTTTTTTTCTTCTTGCATTTCTTGCTCTTGGCTTGTTCAACCTCCTCTCTGTATGTTTGTGGAAGGAGAGATGATTCAATATGCGTAAAAAAAAAAAAAAAAAAGAGGGGGGAAAAAAGAGATGGCAGACAGCCTGGGTTGAACAGCATTTGCAAATAATTATTTCCATTTGATTTACTATTCCTGGTGTATCATGTGGGTGGATTTTCTTACCTCATTAAATCTCAGTAGATGTCAGGAAAGCTATCCTTCACAGACATGGACCTTAAAATCTACCCGTCAAATATTTGGTCACAGCTTTTTCGAGTTCATTTAAGTTGCGTTTGTTTTTGTAAATTAGAGATAACAATTTCAGTCATTTTCCTTAACCTTTTTCAGAAAGATGAGAACATTTAAGTAATCAGGGCTGAGTCGCGTGCACAGTCTATATACAGTAAGTGCTTCATTTTCATTGTGTCTTCATCCTTAAGTAATCATTACAGTTGTTTTCTGAGTTGCAAAGGTGACAGACATTTGTTATGAAAAAGAATTACATTAGACTGACAGTCAAATTTTAAATGGCTTGTCGGTTATTACAGGGGTTCCTCAACTTTTCAGCCCACGACCCCCGATATAACGACGCTAGAGAGTGGGGACTCCCATTGTGCCCGGAGGTGATTAAAACATCTGACATTACCCACCTCTCCAAACACTAGCACAAGAACACCACACAATAGCCCAAACACAATCATATTCTTATATTTAAAAATGAATGGGTGAAATATGTCATTTTAAACCATTTCCCATTTTTAAATATTTCTTTTTAAAGGAACCTCGCGACCCCCATATCAGCGTATCGCAACTCCCCAGGGGGTCGAGACCTCCACCTTGGGAACCATTGGGTTAACAGATTTCTAATGAGTTAATCTCTTGACAGTGATTAATTGATTAATGATTAACCATTAACGTCCCTATTGTGAATAGTTTCAAAGCAACAATGTGTGCTAAAATTTCTGACTATATGGCACATTGAATTAGAGACCTTTAATGCCTTATGTGAAACAAGTGACAGCAGAACGATCACTAGCAATGGTGATAAAGATAGTGTGTAGAAAAATGGTTCCAAACTGAAATTCCCCCCAAAAAATTCTGCGTTTGTAGATACTGCATGGGCGTCAGGCAAACTGCACCAGTAAACTGTTGCTCGCTCTCCCTCGTGTGCTCGTGCGTACACAAACGAGTATTAACGTGGAATACTGGATATTTACCAGCACAATGTTTCCAGAGGAGGTAAGTGGTCATACACATGTGAGAGTCTGTGTCTCATTCTCCTATAAATGACTCTCTGCAGGCACTGCCTGAGAGCAGGAGTGTGTGATGCGTTTGTAGTTTGTCCTGTTGATTTCTGTAAGCGGAGCGGAGTGAGGAGGACGTTGCGAACAAACATAAAATGACACTTCCTGGAGCGGAAAATCTCACTTTTTACAGGCAACACAGATAGACAGTGAAAATCTACTTTTTCACATCAGTGAAACATTTGCTTATTAAAATAAATGTAAAAGTCACATAATATATTGAAATTGTAATTATATATATCAATCATTTTACCCTGAGGTAGTTTGCCTGACAGCCATGTGGTATCACTACACACAGTATTTTTGAAAGTTACATAGAGCACCTTTAATAATGTAAAATCTTCTAACAACTCAGATCCCTTTTAATACGACATGTCTCACAATCACACATTGATGCTATGTAAGATGAATAAGATGAATATTTACTGAACCCATATATACACATACAAACAGAGCTGTCTGTTACAATTCTTGATCAGTGTCTTCAACACTTCAACATGTGGACTGCAGGAGCGGGAATCAAACCGGAGACCTACTGATTGAAAGGGGGGGGGGGGGGGGCACCACTTCCACTGAACCACAGACATCAAAAAGCGTGCTTGGCCTGAATATACCACAGACTAGAGCAGTGTTTCTCGAAAGGGGTTATGTGTACCCCAGGGGTACATGGGAGTGTTCCAAGGGGTACGACAAATGTCACTAAAAAAACGTTGCAACACAACAAACCAATATAATGATTTCCAGGAAAATCCATACACTAAGAAAAGACAAATGAACAACATATGCAACATCAAATAGGCCACTATTTCCAACTTGAGGATAGTAATTTAGGATACAGCGTGTGTCATGCATGAAGACCACATACATCAATTTTAATTCTGAAAGTTTGAGAACCCCTGAACAAGAGTATGGGGATAATAAAGGTAGCATTCCGACACTAATCTAATTTTACCCTCAAATCAAAGATGGCATTGACAAAGTCTGGGAAATCATTTAAAACCTGAAGGAGCTCCTGGATGTGAGTCAAACGGCTTAAATCCATCACTGGTAGTGAAACTGATTGCATCTGGAAGTGGCATATATAATCGTCGAGTGAAGTTGATTAACCAATCAATTATGTGAGAATGAGATGTGTTTGTCAGTGACCTTTCAGACGGCTCCAAAGTGTCTTCCAAAGTGCTTTCAGCTTGTCCTGGAGCCAGTGGAAAAAGACGAGCAGGTGTTCTTATCATTATATTGATACTTTTGAAAGTAATCTTTTTAAATGAAGCATCACTCTGTTCGGCTGTAAACAAAAGAGTATTAGGGGACAAATTGGAGAGCTTGCAAAAGGCAGCCTCGAACCACAAGGTGAGATGAACACTGATAGGCCTGAAAATGAAATTTCGCTTTAATGAGGCACGGAATAAAATAAACTGACAGCAGGATTGGCAATCTGCGAGACAGCCCTTCTGTTTGTGATAAATTGCTCATGGTATGAAATAGCTTCCTTATTAAAAAAAAAAAAAAGTGGAGGCAAAGACGAGCGCAGATGCACACGCAGCTGCATCCATTCACATACATTTGTACACAAGATTATCAAAGTATGGGCAGACGTGCATAAATCTGAATGAATCAAGTTTATACCGCCGCAGTCAAGATGCCTTTACTCAGATTGGTATTTAATTAGCATAAACTGAGGAAAGATAATGAGCTGATTGAAGGGGATGTGTCACATCATAAGCATTAGCTGCGATCGGGACCTTACAAAGCAGAGACGTGAGGGAAGACAGCAATAAAGATGTGGAAAAAGAAGACGTGTTAATCCACTATGCGGGGTTAAATTAAAAGGCTGGGGCAAAAACATAATCTATTCAATACTGAGAGGCAAAGGAGGTAAAGGGGCTGAGTGGGAGGAAGACAACTAGCTGGATAGGATACTAATGTAATGGGTGATTAGGCAGGTTTAGCCAGCATTTTGTCCGGGGGATAAACACAGGGATTTTGGATCATACGAGCTCATTGTTTTTTTAAGTAATGAATTAAAGTAACACTTTGCACCGGTGCTGCGGCTTTGTGTGCTTGTGATGTAGGGACTTCCCTGTGGTCTCAGCAGACAGCAGATGAAGTTAAGGGGCCGACAGAACCTAGTTTAATCACGGAGCAGGCAGATCAAATACTCTGCAAATCTATTGGTTGATCCAACGGCAGGACAAAAGAGAGGCGAAACATTTGCCACGTCAGTGTTGAGAGAAAGTGTAAGGCAAAGAAAGACAGATTTGTGTGGAGGTAGAGTGAGTTTGTGACACTGCAGTGTGAGAGAATTGGGGATAAAGAGTACATATGTTGCATAACAGCATAAGTCTGACGCTTGGGAATCCGGGGAGGGAAGCGGCAGGTAAGGGAGGAGGGAGTACAAACGGAGGGAGTGCAGAGGATGAGAGAGGATGCTGGTACTGAGGGGGCAAGCAACACAGCAGAACAGGCTGGAGGCTCCAGTGCTGCTCTCTGAGAGAATTTTACAATGACAACTTTCACTGCTGAGCAACCCAGACACATCCAACACCAGTGTGTAAGTGCATAATGTATAGGTACAAGGATGCTATTGAGTGTCTTGGGGGGGGGGGGGGGGGGGGCTATAAGTTCAGCGAGGGTTGTGCTCGTCAGAGCCAGACGTGGTGATTTGATAGGTGCAGCTGCAGCCGGCATGTCCCCTGCATTCCAATGAGCTGTGCACTTCTTCTTTTCGCTGCCCTCCAACTATATCTCCTCCTGCCTCAAATTCTTGCCTTGCTTTTTAACTCCTGTCCACATTTTACAGAATAGACCCCCCCACCCACCCACACACACTTGAATTTTCTCACTGGGAGTCCTTAGAACTTTGATCCAAGTCTTCATCATTAACCTATACAAAGCTTCTCTTCTCAATTATTGCCCTCCTTTTTTTTTTTTTTTTTTGCTGAAGTCTTTCATCTTCTTCTGTTTGTACCTCACGCTGAGAACATTATAAAAATATTTTTTTTCTATTCAACACTCAAAAGAAGCTTGTCTACCACAGTATGGCAGAGAGAAACAATGACAAAGCAAGCTAGAGGAAAAAAGAACCGAAAGAGGTGCCAAAAGAAGTATGAAACATATCCGTTTGTATGATATTATATTATTGAGTAAAAAGAGGGAACCCCCAATGAACCCAGTCTCGTGGCCGTAGGAAATGTATTGCGCACAGTACACTGTATAATAATGATGTGATGTGTTGGAAACACTGCAGTCAGTTACTCCTAGGGGAGGATGATATCTCAGCGTGTAGAAAGTTGCACTCGCCAACCTCCGTCTCATGGGACCAAAGTGTTCTCCTCAGAGAGAGAAAGTGCTCGCAAACTCACATGTGGCCACAGATTCATAACCACAGGCAGAAAGACACCCACACGGTGATACAATAAAGGCACAACTCAAGAGAAGAGAAAAATAGTATACACTTCCTCTAGACGTGCAAGCAATAATTAGCTGCACATGCTTGGCAGAGGAAGCCATGTTTCACCTGTGATTCAGTATTTTTTTAATATTGGGACAAGACAGGACCCTCTTCAAACACACACACACACACACACACACACACACACACACACACACACACACACACACACACACACACACACACACACACACACACACACAGTCAGCTGTCTTTTGACAAACAAGTTGAACATTCACGATACTCTCCCGATCATAACAAGTCACCTAAAACTAATCCTCAAGGTGCAAATCCACAGACGGATTAGTCCAATCACATTTCATCCATTATGATCCACAAGTTGCTTCAAATGAACTCTGCTGCTTCGCTGACTTTTTGACGACACCTCATTAGGCCAGTTACAGCTTGCGATACACTGTTAAAAGCCGATAACAGCCAATCAGAGCTAAAAGGAGGCGTCTGCCTCTATGTTGATGGCCAACTGAATGCTTCTGTGCAGATAAGTGACTTTTGTAATTGCCAGTGAAATTGTCAAAACAAACATGGTGCTTGTATCAATATTTCAGGGAGATGTCTTCATGCACCCACTAACACTAATACATGCTGTGAATCATGAATTCCTTTAATAAAGCAGGCATATCGATGTAAAAATATACATTGAGCACAGTGGTTGGGATGATCCTTATATTCGACTGAGGCTCTGATGAACAAACCGCAAAGATGCAACAACTCGGGGTCACCACTCGTTGTTGTATTGGTTTCCTGGAGTTAATCTATGTGGGTGAAGAGATCCTTCCTGAGAATGAGAGCACGCCTTTATCTGAATAGGCTTGTGCGCCTCAGGCATTCACTTACCATCACATGAGGGCGGAGGACCCTCAAACTCCAGGTGTGTTCCCAGGCGGCAGGTTTGGATGCTGTTTCCACTTAACTGGTAGCCTGGAAGACATCTGTAGCGGACTATATCGCCTGAGCAGAGAGGTGTGAAGCAGTCACAGTCAATGACTTCGCAGAGCAGGTGGCAACAATTCATATAATTGTATAACCAACATTTTATGCAAACCAGCTGCTTAGCTGGCGTGACGCTGAAATAAAAGTTGATATGTTGTGTGCCTTAGAAAAAGAAAAAAAAAGACACAAGGACTTTAAATGACTCGATAGGTGAACATCTATGTCAGTGTTGCTGCCCTTGTGTAACTGAAAAGGTTGCAAACAAACTAAAAGAGAAAGAGAAATAATCTCTACATCTGGGTGGTAAAATCAGAGCACCTCCCTCAATCCCCTCTGGCACTTTAATTACTTTGTCATAATCATTTATTTATACTGATGCCTCAAATCTGCTGTCCTACAGTTTGTAGGGAGCACCATATCCTTCTGGAGTATGTTAGTCATCTAACCTAGAGTTGTGCAAACTGTCAAAGTTAAGAGGTGAACCCACCGTGGAATTGAAAAGCGACAAGATTACAAGTCTAAATGGGGCCGACATATAATACAACAAAGTCAGTGGCACCTTTGATAGCAGTGATTCACTCTCTATATATGTAAGGGTATGCGCCTTTTTGTGACAGTTTTTCCCACCTACCGATTTTAAATTCTTTGCTTGCCATCAGGATCTCAGCATTCGGAATGATAGCGGGTGGCAGGCAGAACTGCAGTCTGTAAGCTTTGTTGAGAACATTAGAGGAGGAGAATGACAAGAGAGAAGCCACAAATGTGTGTCATATTTGGTGTAAAATATAATGAAACAGCAAGAGACATTTTTACAGACCTTGATAGCTGATACGAAACAGTCCGCCCTTCTCTGTGTTACTACGGAAACGTATCAGCACTTGATTGGATGTGCTACTGGGAGGTTCATTCGGCTCTCCGTCAGTGAACACACCGAGTTTCCTGGCTGTCTCCTGAGGACCGTCCCTAAAGGGAAAAAAAAATAAGAAAAAGACAGGAGGTCAACAATGCCTTGAAATGTAACAATACACTGGAGAAAAGTAATGATAAATAAAGATGGCACATTTCTGTTGACATCCGCTGCTCAGATGTTTGACCCAATTTGAAACCATAAAGCACCTCAAGGCGCTTCATATGCAGATTTGATAACATGATAAAAATGACAAAACAAAGCCACATCATCTAATAGCTTATACGAGAAGATACTAATCACGCTGCTCTCTCTTCATCAGATTCAACGTTTTTTTTTACAGAATTTCTTCTGTGGGTGATTATGTTGTAGTGAGGGGGGAAAAAAAATACAGATACGCATGGAATGACAGGTCTGGGTAGGGCTCTTCCTGCTAACTGCCATCCAATGGGAATGTCTCTGAAGCTGCGTCCCAGCCTTGGCAGTCCCCTGGCTCGGGCATGGCCGATTAAGCCAGCTCCCAGATTCCTGCCACAACCATTCAGCTTAAAAACCATCTGTCTTTGGCTGTCAGACTGGGCATGGGAGATTACAAGCAGCTCTGGAAACGGCTGGCTTGGGACTGCTGCCTGACAGCACTCTGGCCAAGCCGCCATTACGGGGCCCATTTCCTTGGCTCAGTAGTTCAGTGGATAGATACACAGCGGCGGTAACTGGAAACTGGGGAACATGATAGTCTCCATCTTGGCGCTGCGTGAGCTTGTTGGTGAAGATCAACACAGCGGGGGCTTTTTACGAAAGAGCCACAATATGATAGAAAGTAGACATGCTGGCTCATTTCAGCCTCGGTCAATAGACTCTACAGAAGAAAAAAGTCTTTGCTCAGATGTCTATAAGCAGCCAAATCTGTCACACATAGATGTCAACGTATACCATGCAGACTATTTATGTTGTCTATACATTGCCAAGTTAGCTGGCAACCAGATCTTCCGACTCACGGAGAGCTTGGACCTTTGGTGCTTGTCACAGGGAAAGAGGATCAACTGGAAACCAGCAGGCTGGCAAAATCCTGCCTTTGGTGGCACATACAGTATCAGAAGGATCAAACATACATGATGGAGGTGACGAGAAGAAGTTTTACACCTTGATATCTAATCAGAAAAAATATCCTAATCTAATCCTAAAAAAAAGAAAAAAAGAAACATAAACCACTAAAAGAAGCTGAACATTTTTTAACCAGCCTCACTGTTTTTTTTCGTTTTTTTTCAGGGAGTCAGGGAAGCAAAGAAAAAACGATGCAAAAACAACCACACACGAGTCATAGGAAGGTTGTTTTTTTTTTCTTTTGCCACTCTATGGATGAGAGAGATAAAGGAAAAAAAAAGTGGTGTGAGGCAGCATGATCAACAAGCAATCATTAAAAGAGGACTGTGAATAAAAAGAAAGGAGCGGCAAGGTAGGAGAATAACGAACGTTTTGAAAGAAACACAACAAAAGGAGTAAAGAAGAAAAGCTGGAGGCAGAACAGAGTTCAATGAGATGGCCTCACAATTTTGAGACACCGTTTTTTTTTTTTTTAAGTTTAACAACAAATTAAAAATTTAGAGTACAAAAAAAACAAAAACAAATACTTGATTTTTTTGAAAGCTCTATGCATCAAACGGTTATAGAAGTGGTTTTCTTACCATACAGTTATGAAGTCGTGTGGCCCGTGAACCTGAAGCAGGGTGAAGTTGAGTTTGATGCCAAAGCCGGGAGCCACCGTGATCAGCCAGGAGCAGTCAGCAGAGCTCGGATAGTCCTCTGGGTAACCAGGGGAGAAAATGGTCCCATTGTCTGATGTGATGTTCCCACCACACGGCACTGAGGGACGAAGGAGGAAGGCAGAAAGAGAGTATTACATATCAGGGGGCCAGGAATACAACAGGAGAGATCTATAATTCAGCTTCAATTGGTGGAAAAAGGGGATTTTTCATCCCCCCCCTTCTTCTTCTGCTTTCCTTCTAAGTGTCTCTCTCTCCGTTCCTTCACTCTTCCTCTAGTTCCCAGGCGCTTGTCTGAGCTAAAGATTAGCCAGTAAAGCCTGTTAGCAAGTGGGGACTTGGTTGGAGTGTTTTGCTAAGATAAGGCCTCAACCCTTTCCCACTGGGGTTCAAGAGAGAGAGAGAGAGAGAGAGGAGATGAGGCAAGGGGTTGTACTGTATGTGTATAAGGAATGGATAAGCATGTCTGTGTAAACGTGTCTGTTTAAGTAAAAAGAAACAGCATATCAGTCAGAGCTGTAAATCCACACAACCCTGATGGTGATGTCTTTGATGTTACAGATACACTCAAACACGCACACGTGTCAAACAAGCACCCAAACTCCAATCATCAAGGATGCTAATTATAACTATTTATCAGACTCTAACAGGTTCTAAGCTTTTTTCTTCCCCGTTGAGAAAACCCCATATTTACAGTGGACAAGCAGGGGAAATGAAGGAGCAGTACAGTAGCGCAGGGATTTCATGTAACCACAGACATGGTCTTCAACTTCATTACACATCCGTGGGTTTACAATCATTCCCAAAAGACGGTGTTCATGTTTTACCCCTCTGTTTCTGTCATGGGTCACGCAAGTATTCATGTCATACAGCTGTTTTCGCCCTGTGGAGGAGAGACCACTCTGCCTCTGGCTCGACTGGTAAATGAGCTATTGATCAGACTGATTGATTCAACCCTGCACGCCCTCTGGAGTTACACTTTTGGCTCACACGCGTCGACCGGCAGGTTACTTAAACCTTATTCATAAAAATAAAAAAAGAAAAAAAAAGAAAAGGTGGACTGTTGCTTGAAAGGATTTGTGAGGGACAAGAGAACGAGAGGCAGTGTTGCAACTGTTATCAAACACAAACAAGTGGAGGACAAAATGCTGAATGTAAGTGTGGCAAATGGATAATAAGGGAGAAGAAAGGAGGAAGATGACGAGTTAGCCAAGGTTAAGTGAAGAGACAAGCAGAAACTAAACACAGAGTAAGGATTTCTTAGACACATACTTGTGATGAAAATGCCAAGGAAAGGCAGTGAAATAAAGATGAGGTGTTACAATCAATGTACCCGTGTGTCTCATTCACTTCAAATGGAATCAACTGACACACTGCAGTGACTCAGGGACAGGTTGCACTGAGTTATAGTACATCATGAATAAAAAAGCTACTATGTATTAGCATAGATGAGAGTTGCTATGAATATCAATGTATTGACTATGCTTGCTAAAGCACTGATGTGTGTGTGTTTTTTTTGGCATGCATGTCAATACAATCAATATACCATTTAAATGTTTGGCTCCACTGGCCCTCCTAAGGCGTTTTAACGGAAACTGGGCTACTGACCCAGCCAAATATGAAATGGCAATAAGTCTGTTGAGCAATTTTGTGTGTGTGTGTGTGTGTGTGTGTGTGTGTGTGTGTGTGTGTGTGTGTGTGTGTGTGTGTGTGTGTGTGTCAGATGTGAATTCAAGTGGAATAATCCCATTAAGATAAATGTATTCATTTTATAACGGACTATATCACTTGCAGCTCCTTACTGGCAGGTCCTCCTACATGTTTTTTTAAACCCCTACAGATGATCTAAAACGCAGCAGAGCAACAGGTCTTCAACCTACCCCCCAAAAAAACACTTGTCCCTCACAGAAAACTAAAAACTCTGCTGCCCGCTGACAAAACGAAGCGAATGAAATGGCTCCACTTTCCCTAAACTCTCTCGTCCAGGTCTACACCTAAGTCATCTTGGTCTACACTCCCACCAACCCGCTACACTCTGCCAATGAAAGGCCTGATCCAACCTGCACAACGGGGCCCCAAGTCTGGAACGACACACTCCAACTCTGTCGCCCCCCGGTGGTGGAACTACCAAACTCCTTATGCTCTTCAGAGTCCCTTTGTACCTTTACGAGAACGCTAAAGACCCCACTCTTTCATGAACACTTACGCAATTAATGATATCGGTGACAATGGCGGTTTTGTTCGCCGATGCTGATATTTAAGGGTTTTTTGTTCCTGATTGTGTACTGCCTGTCATCACCTGCGTCTAATCAAACATACGTTGTTTGTTTGTATTTCGTGATGTTGTTTCCTCCTTGCTCATGCACAAACACTTAATAATGGCTCAGTACTTGTTACAAACATACAATAAACTACATGGATATCATTAGTAACTATGAAAGGAGTTCATTTGCAGAAATAGAGGAAAAAAAAACATTCTTAAACTGATAAATCAACATCAGTTTGAGAGATATTCTCTTGAGTACACTTGAAAGAAAAAGTATTACAAAGAGGATAAAATATTGAGATTTCTCATCAAAACAAATCAGTTTGACTAAGGCTCCCTGGAGTGCACAAAAAAAACAAAAAAACAACATGATTTAAGAAAATATTGTGCCTTTTCAAATGAACCCGTCCTTTGCATTTGCATTGCTTTCAAATGTTTCGGAATGAAAAGTAGCAGTTCATAGGGCGGGAGAAGATATTGTTACACAGGCATTTGTATAACAAATGTTATGATTCATATTATCACTTTCTATTGTTTTGATATATGAAGGTACCGTTTTGGAACTGCCTTAGTTAATATAAAAAATAAAAAAAACACACCACATGGGACTAGGAGAGGCTACTGCACATCATCAGACACAAACACAGGTCTGAGTTCCTCGTATAATAACATTTCATCCTTAAACCTGAAGTGAATATTGAAAGGCCTTCGACAAAGAACATGGCTTTGAGAGAATAAACTATTTCCTGCTCTCTCTACCTTTCTCCTCTGTAGCTCTTGTCTCTCAATTGCAAAGTTCCCCTGTCACGACCATCACCTCCCTCTGTAATTGTGCCTGCTTCATTGAATAATCGGCAGCCAGCGGGTGAGGATTTAGGTCAAGGACAAGAGAGAAAAAAAAGAGCACCCATTACTTTTCTTTTCAATCTAGCTCCTCTATTATTTGTCTCCATTTCTCTTCAGCAGTGTATGGATTTTCATTGAATAATACTTTGCCTCATTAATGAGGGATGATAATTCAGTTTAATAGCATTATTCATAATAGATTATCATTATCTTCACAGTCTCACATCACACTAACGATCTAATGGCTCAATATGTTCTAATCTGTGAGTTATCATGTTATTACTTATTGCAGACCACTTGTTTCAAAGTCTATTGTTTGGTTAACATAGGATTTCGATTTGCATGTTACCTCAACGTTGATGAGATCCATATCCAAGAACTCACCTTCACAGCGAGGGAAAGGGTGATCCCAATTGCGGGTTGTTCCGTGCTCACAGGTGAGGATGGAATGTCCCACGAGCTGGTACCCGGGAAGACACTCAAAGGAAATAGACTGACCCACGTTGAAGCCGGCACCCACCACCACTCCATATCGGAAAGGCTCTGGATCGAGGCACTCCTGGAGCTCATAAGCTGAGGAAGAGAACGTCACATCCATCAGCCTTTTCAAAGTGTAGTCTGCACTCAAGTTGTCCTCAAGCTCGACTTTTTTTTTGGAAATGTACGAACGTTGAGAAAGTTATACTGGAGGAATCTTTATTTTTTTTTTGTTTCCATCATTAGCTCCCCCTGGTGCATCTTTCTGTTGTTCTTCCTCTCGTGCCTCAACCTCCCACTCATTCCTCCACCCCCTGTTTTTTTTTTCCTTTCTTGCTTTCTTTCCAGACAGGAGTTGTCAGAGGAAAGAAAAAGCCAGGGGCAGGTTTGACTTTTGCCGGAGGAGCATGATGCAGTCATCAAGAGCAGCGCGGGTAAATAATTCCTCATTTTCCCCCACCCCTCATAGGACACAAGAGCAAAGCAGGCAGTGAGCCTTGAAGAGCCAGGATACTAATATACAGCTAAAGAAATTGATATCTGGATCACAGCTTCCCTTTGTAGGAGATAACTCTGAAATAGAAGGGGTATATGCAAATATAATGCTTGATTTAAATGCTAATATACACATAATTATGGAAATGCACAGTGCTACCTTTCGATTTGCCGGCTCGTTTGGTGAATCACAAAACATAAACTGTGCGCCTCTTGCAGTTGCAGACAAGGACAATTTAGTCCTTGCGGCCGTGCTGATATGTAGTGAAGCCTTTTATTGGCAAAAAAAGTGAAGACATCTTTAAGAGATCAACAGTTTTATATACAGCCATTTATAGATCTTGGGAATTTACTGCTCCTGTGGGCTGATGATTGTCGTGTTTAGTTTGACAGATAATCTGTTTTTACTGACGAATCAGTACTGCGAAAGCTTTTCAAGAAAATGTCTCACACTGAAGTAACATTAACAGAGCGCAGGAACGTTTTTTTAACAGGTTGTAACAAGACGTAATTCCCCGAACGCTCATAGATATTGTTTCTCTGGGAAGACAAATCAATGATTAAAACAGTTTAACTTGTGCCCTTCAACGTATCAGGTGCTTTGAAGCAGCCAAAAAGTTCGAGACACGCTGCTGTTATTTCTTGTTTAATCAGGCTTTGCAGAAGAAAGTAACTTGGAATAATGATACTGGCATTGTGCTGCAATAAGGAAAAATTTAGTCCCGGTGATTACGCACATTATTATAAATATATTAACCAAGTCTATTTTTGTCCCAGACAGTCCTGAGGCTGATCATTATTTCATGCTCCAATCTTCTGCATCTTTTACAAGGAGCGGAAAGAGCTGTAACTTCCTTACCCTGGTACTCGAATCTGAACCCCGGTTTGTTCTGCGAGTGGTCGCTGTGGAAATATATGGTGGTCTCGTGGGAAGTGGTGAGAAGGGACGAGGGAATTTCCTGGCCGCTAAATCGGCCAATAACGGCGCTCGTATCAAGGGGCCCGTTGCGAATCTCAAGGAAATCGTGGTTGGCCTCGGTGGAGAAGTTAAGGAACTGCATGTGGGCTCCTGGGAAATAAAGAAGAAGGAATGTTGAGAAAAGCGTAGCAGGAGATTGCAAAATAATTACCATCCTCGCCCATAATCAGGCTCTAAAAATCACAGACATCAGACTGTGTTTTTTTTTGTTTTGTTTTGTTTTTTTATGAAGACCTACAGAAAAATGATGTTCGCTAACACTTAAAGAAATGCAGTAAAGTAATACAAATGTTGTCAGTCCACACTTCAACCCTTCAGGATAATTACAGGATCTGAAGAGAGATATGCACACGTGGCATTCTCCAGATGCTCACCGTAACCAACTGGCAGGTAGATTCTCCAGGTGCAGTCGCTGTTGCTAGGGTAGTTGCCAGGGAAACCAGGACTGAGAATCATGCCCTCCATCTCCTCTCGGATTCCTCCACATTGAGCTAGCAGAGGGAAGACCGAGCATTTTTATCAGCATCTGCGAACAGGGATTCTCACAGATTGTCACCAAATGACGATGTTCAGCGCAATCCCAATGTTGTGAGGGAGTCTTGAAGCTGGAGCTCAAGATACAAATATTAAGTGCCTATAATGACCAACACCATCATTTAGGGCGTCAAACACATTTATTAGAAAATATCGACATCTGAGAAAGAAATCTAAACTCAATCCTCACAGAGTATTTAATAATCATAATCATGCATTTATTCTGAGGTGGATTGTTGCTTGGAGGCAATCGATCTTTAATTTTGTGTTTGATGTCTCTTTTCTCAACCAGTTCTATGCTGACACACATGCACTTTCACAAAAACCTGACCTCTATGGGAAAAAACAAAAACATCAAATGTAAAAATGATTATATAGTTGACATTGGAATACAGAGAGCCACTCTCCTATCGAATGGGAGAATTTATCTCACTTTTAAGAAACTCTGACGCTCTTTCTACTAGATGTCGAGGGGCCGGAGACTTCATCTTTTGCTGCTCCCCAACCCTCTCCTTTCATCCTAAACGTTTGATGGATAAATGCGTTTGTGTCTGTTATCCAGGACTAAGACTCAAAAGAGCCAGATAAAAGGTTAAAAAGAGTTTGAAAAAAAGAGAAAAGACAAACGGAGAAAAAGTGATGATCAGATCATAAAAGATTAAAGAGTGAAAGATCCTGACGCCAAAATTAAAGCGATGAAAGGATGCTGATATGAATCGTAAAAAAAAAAAAAAGGCTGACACAAGGGAGAAAAAAAAATCCCAGAGGTACAGCGAGGAGGAAGGCAAACTCTATAAAGATGGGACAAATATCAGGTAAAAGGCAGAGGAGGGAGAAACCACACTTTAGGGCCATGCAGGGCTCTGTACCGTCCTGCTAAATTAAGATTTCTTTGAAAGGTTAAATATTTTTCTGTACCAGCAAAAAACCCTGGATAATTAGTAAACTGCTAATGCCTGAGAAAAAAACACATCTGCCCTCAATTTCAACCAATCATGTTGTAGGATGGAACTAATAAGGCAACGGCAGGTTGTTTGTGGAGCATTAAAGGCAGACAGACTTGCGGTGCACATTAAAAAAAATATATAAATAATAGTTACAATGCAGTGGTTTGCAAGTTTATCGTTGAAAATAGAACAGATTCAACTTGTAATGACACAATCCTAAATAACCCCCCTATACTCTTAAACTTCTGAATAGTCTGCTTTTATGTGTGCTTGACCAGGCAAAGGATGTCCAGTCAAAAAATGGAAGAAGACAGAGAGATGTGTAAATGTGGAACAAGAGGCAGGACATGGTGAAGGAAGAAGATGTTTTTTTTTTTTTTTTACCAATGCAGAGAGGAGGTGGGTAGTTCCATCGTCTGACGGTCCCAGGCATACACGTAACGTGCGAGTTCCCCTAAACAGTACATCGATGTGTGCACACAAACAAAGAGAGAGAGAGAAAAAAACAAAACAAAGCAAGCGATCAATTAATTTATCCTCCCGCTGTCACTCATTGCTTGCTCCAATTATTTGAACCTGCTGCCTGTCTCCACATGACTTCATGTGAGGACTAAATGAGTCAATTCATCTGAAGTGACGGGAAATAATAGAGAGGGAGCAACTGGGGCACACTAAACTAATCCCTATTGATGTTACACAGTTAATGAAAGCAATGAAACGTCGTTCGAAAATCTCTGCAGTTTGGATTCATAACCTCAAACTCCATAACCGTCCAAAAGCGACCTCAAACAGTATGTGGACACCAAGAGAACATGACACGTGAAGACATGAGGATTGTCCTATTGTTGATCCTGTTAGTGATTTACGACTGCTACTGTAATATTAGAAGATGCCGTCAGATGTTTTCCATTCTTTTCCATTTAGCTCCTCTTCCTCAGTCTGGTGTCTGAGATCCATTTATCAGTGCCGACTGGAGGAGTGAAGAATGGGATGTAATGTGTTGCTTGTAAGAAACACATTCATAAAACTAAGCACCTTTAAAACATGAATAAGTGGGGGTTTTTTTCTCAGTTTGAACGGTGTGACTGATGTCACTTATGTTTAGTGCCTGTTTATAACTAATACACACTTTAGATTTACAGTTCTTATAGAAATATTTTTTTTCAATAACTCTAATTCTGCAAATACTCGTAGGACAGTGATAATACACATTTAGCATACCATAGCGCACATCGCATGTAATTAAAGACATAATGATGACACATGATTTAGGACAGCAAAAGATATCATGATCACTATAATGTTATTTGACTTTGCTTTTTACAGCAAGATTAAACTGAAAAAAGAAAAAAACCTTAATACCTTAATATTTTTTTGTTAAAAAGTTCTGTTTCTCATAAAAGATTCAAAAGTCTCAAGGATGCTTTCTTTAACAATTTCAAAATGTGATGCAGATCCAATCTGAAAGATTGAGGGTTGGATCGCCACACATAATAATTTACTAGTGAGAACAGTGAGCAGGGGCCAGTGGGAACACTTCTTCCAGAATGACCTGTGTGATATGCAGAGGAGAGGGATCTTTATAAAATATTTGGTCTAAACCACTGTACTGCATCCTGCATGTCCAAAGTTGCACAATCCATCCTCAGAACAGCCCTGATGCACTGAGGGATATGCATACACGGTCAAAATGGGACAATGTGCGTCACCAGAAGGTTAGAGCGCCATATCATACACTTAACAGGCAACAGGCGGAGAAAAGCTATCTTGTCTTTTGGCTTCACCATTGAGCAGCTTTGAAGAAAAACCTTCATGCATCAATGTGGTTTCATGTTTTATTCTTTTGACTGAATCATACCTGAGGCTGGGAGATATTACCTGTAGAGTATATCCAGGTTCACACTGAAAAGACACCACATTATTCATCTGAAGACGCTCCCCAACCTTGATGCCATTCATTGGAACCACGGGCTCTGGACAGTTGGTAAGCGACACAGCTGGGAAGATCAAACAAAGAAGGACGGACAATCACAAGGAGAGGAAAAACAAACAATTAAAGAGAACTTGATCATCGAAGCGTACAGTTACAAAGGATCAAAAATAATAGCAAGCTATAACACTAAATGTGTCCATAACATTGCAGGAGACACATCTGTTTCGAGGGAGACAGCTTGGTGGGATAAAACTGTACTAAGGGTGTACTTTACCTCAAGTGGAATGAACCATTTTTCACTTACTTTTGTATTCCAGCCTGAATCCAGCTGCAGACACGCTAATGTCAGAGAAAAAGTGAAGGTAGAGCTGGTTGGAGGTGCTGTTGAGAAGAGCCGGGACCGTGGTGCCTTTAGGAGAAGATTAATAGTGGAATTTAGCCAAGTTATCTTCTGCATAGAGCGACCATAACTAAACTGTACAAGCTGCGGGCAAAAAGCTTGAAAAGGTGGTTCGTTTAACATTTCCCAACTTGAGAGTGCGATTTATTTGTGTTTGTTTGAGCGTGAATACAGCATGGCTGCGCGCATGAACGATTGTTTGTCAGGCTGTTTGAGGAGGCAGATGTATCGTAGTCTGACCTACTCACTTCACAAAACAGTGGAACGTTATCAGCTATAATTAAACAAAAAATACAAAAGCCTGTCTAAATGGTGGGGGGAAAAGATCACAGAATAAAAAAAGACAAATGTTCCACAGACACTGTGTGACCTAAAATGAGTCGATTAGTGGCTCAGATTGGTAAGTCTGGCATTTCTCTTTCATCGCTTTACTTTAGGGTGCATGTAACATTTACTCTTGGTCTTGTTCCAAGCACAAACAAAAGCAGAATTCCCTGTTGCTGTATTGAGGGGAGTACCACAGCTACTGTAAACACATGTTCCCTTTAACTCCACACAGCAAAGGCTAACCTTTGTAGAGCTGTATCAAGACTTTTGCCAGCCGAAGCTCAGACACATTGGAATTTTGAAGCTATCCCATGACTATTCTCGCAGCCTTTATAGACTGAATGTCTGCGCGGTTACATACTGCCTTGCGAAGACTTTCGGGGACTATTGGTTTTGCACTGACAGGAAGTTGTTGTAAAAAAAAACTACCTGTTCCACGAACCTTTAAGAGGCTTTAATAAACATTGGAACCATGATAATAAGGAATAAAAACAAACCCAACATACATGCACATTTAAAAATACCTGAGAAGCTGCCAAGCATGGTGTCAGTGTTGTCCCCTCCATCAAAAACCTCCAGCGAGTCCCAGTTCTGCTCGGTGACAAAGCTGATTACCTGGATCTGAGAGAGGAAGGAGCATTAATGTCAGTGAGAGAAAAAAAAAAAAAAAAAAAGAGAGGATGGGATTTAGGAAGCATAGCCACAGTAGAGGGCAGAAGTGTGAACGTGACGAGAAATCAAAAATTAAGTTGAAGGGGGAAGGATTAAAACGAGTGAGAAAAGGCGCTATAAATGGTTCATAAAAAAAGGGGGACATGGATGAAGTAAAAAGGATGACGATTGGACGAGTCACAACTTAAGAGAAAGCTGTGTCAGCCCCTGACACAATGAGCTGCATCTCAAAAAAATCACATGAAAGCCATCCTTAGCATGACAGAGTTCTGTGTCATGCACCAAACACAAACATCTGTTCTGCAGAGTACCTTAAAAGCTCCTATCCTCTTTTTCTTATAATCTTAGAAGTACACATGACAGAGCCACGAAAGACTTCAGAATCCTCACATAAGAACAGAGCAATAATCATTGTGCAATTGTTTAATTCTTTGCTTTTTTTAAACCTCTGCTTGAAAGCAGCGTTCAAGTGGTCCATACCGGATTTGAAATTGAGAAAACCGTATGACAGCTGCAGAGAATGTTGGAAATTCTTCAAAGAAAGGCAGAGCGAGACGTTTGCTTGCTCGACTTCGTCTGACAGCAGTTGGCCACATTAAACAAAAAAAAAAAGATCCCACATACTGGGGAGAAAAGCTTTGTTGAAGCCTACATGACGGGGTTTAAAAAACTTTTTTGCAGTTGAATGCCAACCACAGGAAGTGGTAAGCTTATGGTGAATATTTAAATTTCCAGTTCACTTTCAAACCAAAGTAAAGGTATAAAAGGAGCAACACTGCGCTGTACGTTTACTTTTTTTTCCAGTCGCTGCAAGCCTTCCTTTCTGTTCCCTGTTACTTCAATTCCTCGGCCCGTTCTTCTGCCTCTGATGGTTATAGATCGGATACAAGCCTATTAAGGGGCCGGTAGGGGCTTTGGTGCATCGAGGGAAGACAACGCAGATCACAGATTGATCTTTCATTAGGGGGCCACGGCAAATGTGCCGGCAAGGCACCTCACTCCTTTAAGTTCTGTGCTGGATCGTGACACTCCAATCTAATGCGTCTCTGCTAGCTGGTACCGAAGGAGCGACATAAATAAAGATGGATTGCAAGGAGACGAGGAAGACGGTGAAAAAGACAAGAGGTGGAGATGAAACAGAAGGAAGAATTCAGCCTGGGTGTGCAGCTGTTGCCCAAAGAAAACAACATTTCATTTCTTGACTTTTCTGTTGCCACTTGAGTATGTATTTCCAGTGTCCTGCTGCTGTTTGCCTTTCAGATGGTATGCACACTGTCAGCTCTCCGTTCTTATTCTCGATCTATCTCACCTCCAAACTTCTGTGATGGTGGTGCAGCATGCTAAGTGCGCCTGTGGGCCACCTTGTGTATTTGACCTGCAAGGACAGTCAGCTAAGGTAGAGGAGCTAATAGATGAGGGACGCCACTGAGGTCATTAGCCACAGAGGCTGGAGCATAAGCCGAAAAACTTTCTGCCAGACAGATCCACCGGGACCGTGCTTCGGCTCCTGGTGGAATTCCATCAAACATGCGTCAAAGAATAAGAATATGCAAACTGAATTAACTCCCTGAAAGGAAAGGAAAGTCATTGAAGAGGCAATCCCATACACATTTATTTCAGGTTGTGCCCCTTTAACTTTCTGGTATAGTGATCAGCCAAATTGAATTCTCGAGCTGAGTAAAATCTTTAGACTCTTTAATCAGCTCTTCTGTGCCCTGAGAAATGTGAATTCCTTATGCATGATACGGTGGGCAGCTCAGACTGTTAATTTGTCTTTAAGCTGAAAAGCCCACAGGAACTTGTTTTGAAGAAAACATGCTAAAGGTGATCGACTTAGTTAATTGCTCAAACTGGCCTACGATTTGAATCAACAGTAACATGAGCATTACAAAAGATGTTATACTTCACTGTTTTTAAGTCGATAAAACTAGACAGAAGAAATTAAAGGCAGGGTTGGTAATTTTGAAAATTAGCACGTAGCATTCCTTCTGTGCTTCATCTACACCCACCCCCTCCCCTCTCTGTGCGCTAAAAAGCCACGCCCCTCACTCACAAGCGGACCTCCGTGCATCGCTTGCATCGGGACTGTTTCAGTCCAACGAGGAGGGACAGGGAGACATGCTTGATTCTTAAAGTTGGTACCTCGGGGTCGACATTGGTCGAATTTTCTCGACGCGGATTTCTTTGTTCCTTTTTTTCAAAACACATGAATTATGAATTTCTAAAAACCATTTCAACCAAAAATCATAAAAAAAGTGAATAAAATGAGCAAGCCTGCCTTTAAATAATGAGTCAAAGTCATTTTGATCAAAATGATCTGTCATTTAAACTGTGATTAACGTATTTTCATTATCATATGCATCAATTAAAGGTCCAATATATAAGACATCTACTTAATGAAATCTTAAAATGACCTCACTGTCTCATCGGACATTAAAGTAAGGTGCTATGTTGAAGTGCGGACTTCTATGTCCACAATGCAGCAGCCAGTGTATGTCCTCTCTGACGAGTGAAGTAGGCGGTTTTCAGGCACTCCCACATGCTCCGTTTGCCAGGCAACATTAAGCCTCGACATTTTTTCAAATAAGCTTGAGAACGTATAAATGTGGTAAAACTAGGATCAATATTGGAGATGCTTTTGAGAAACTGGAGAAAGGTAAGACCACAGAGAGCTGTTATAAACTGATGCAGAGCTGGTTTAATACTGGAGCTACAGCGTGGGCGACATAGGAACCAGCATAACGTCGAATCGGGGGAGGAGGGTCAGGTGGAGACAGCATTCCCCAAACTTTTGAATTTGAACTGAAGTACTTATTTTAAACACGAGTTAAAGAGAGTTACACATTGCTCCTTTCCATACATGATCATTATTAAAACTATGTGTAGAAACCTGTAAACAAAATGTCCCTTACGTAAACTCATATTTCTTGTATTTCTTTAATCACAACAGTTATTAGACTTTATACCTGTCAGCTTAACATGTTATAGGTCTTGGCTTGGATTTGGAATGGGATAGGATTTATAGGTACTCGTGTTTTTTTCCAAAGTTGAATGTGTTCATCACATGTTTGACGCTTGCTATTCTTTTAATGGTTTTATGGTAGGCCTACTTGTAGCACTTTGAGATTTTCTTTTAAATTTCAGGTGCGCTACAAATAAAATGTATTATTATTATTATTATTATTATTATTATTATTATTATTATTATCATTAAACCCCAATCGGAACTTTGATGTGAGGTAAAGAAAATCTGTTGAACAAACCTGGATTCCTGAACCCTCAGGAACAGTGATCTTCCAGACACAGTTGAGGCTGTTGAGGTACGGCTCAGGGAAGCCAGGGGATAAGATGGTGCCGGTTCGATGGGTCACATTGCCTCCACATGGAACTACAGGGAATAAAATGCAGAGTATAAGAGCACGTTCATGTTGGCAATCCATCAAATATATCATGGTTAGAAAACAGAGGGTAAGAACAGGGATGCGGACACGAGTCTCCATACATTTACACGCTGAAATAGCGTCAACATTTAAAGATCAATCTTCTTCCTTCATCTATTTCCATGAAATATAGCCTCGATTCAGCTTGTGACATTTAAAAAAGACGCGTAAATACTGTTTTTATTGAAGTATTTTAATATATTAAAGACCATCTACTTTCTCGGACTAAATTTATTTCAACCAGTTTATCACAACTGGAAAGAAAATGAACAATATAATTACACACAAAGTCTGCTCTATCCAGCACACACACACATACGCTCAGAATACTCTTTGTACACCGTCTTCCCAGCTTGTTCTGCACATCTGTTGACACCAGAGAGGCACCTGCTCCAGCTGTATGGAGTGAGTTTGAGAGTGCCTGTTTGTTTATACATGTCCATATGAGCGTGTGTATGCCTGTGTGTATTTGTGACCCTCTGAAGTGCTTGCCACCTGTGTGCTTTTGTGTCTGAATCTCGCCGTAATGCGACAGGCGATGGCTGGCAGCACACATCTGTGTCGTAGTAACCACAGCTTGACTCGTCAGGTATCAAGTGTGAGAGACGCGGAGAGAGATAGAAGAGGCAGTGAAGCAAAAAAATAAATAAAAGTAATGAAAGAGAAAGAAACAGATATGTGTATCCGTGTCTGTGTTTGTGACTTGATTTGTTGTCAGTGTTTGAGTATTCATGCCCACCTATACAGCTGGGTATGGAGCTGTTCCACTGAGCCAGTGCGTTGGGAACAGTCAAGCATTCAATGGCGCCAGGTCCCTCCAGCATATATCCTGGACTGCACTCAAAGCGGATCACAGCGCCAACAGCAAAGTTGTTACCCATTCGTCGGCCATTGCGAGGCTCAGGGACAGAGCTGCACTGGGTGGCACTGGTCCGCGGCACAGCTTTGGAGAAGAACACATAATAATTACTGGTTGATTTTAAGTGATCATAACATTTCCAATAAAAACACATCAGGCTTTTCTGCTCTGTTCTTGATAAACACTGCTCCCCTCCTAAGAACTTAACCCCATGATGACTACAGTAGTCATTACAACAATAATCAAACTGTGTGTCTCAAACAGATGATACAAGATGGTTATCAACTTCTCTTAGCTTTATATTTCCTTCAGCTAACTTACAATAAAATATAAATATATATATATATAATTTATTGATTCAACTTCTGCAGAGTTTCTATTGCCTTTGGTTATCTGAGGCAAATGTCATTTCTGGTACAGTGCATTATTTAAAGAAAAGAAGAAAAACATTCAAGAGAAAATTCCCACTTAGGGGAATAACAGCACGAAGTGGTTACAGCACAACCTTTTTCAATAGACTGCTATTCTTCCACTGTTTTAATTCGTCAGAGCACTCACACACACACACACAAACATATCACAGCTGAAACAGTTGCTGAAGGGGTGAATCCTTTCCAAATCACTCAGCAATCCATCTATTATGGAGGGGAACTGTGGCTGAGTCAGAACAGAGGGAATCCAAACACTTAAAAAAAAAAAAAAGCAGTAGGAATTAGTGCGTATGGCTGTGTGTTACACACTTACCCTGGTAGACCAGGTGGAATCCTTTGGAGCTGGATTGGCCCTTGGAGGTAAAGCGGATCAGAATTTGGTTGGAGGTTGCCAATGGCAAAGACTCACCTAAGATGGAAAAAGTTAAGACACAGTAAACACAGTGAAGTGCTGTTTATATTCGCGTGGGAACATACCACTTTCTCTCGCTCCCAAATTGCCATTTAACACCTACGCAGTTGAATAAAAATAATACATCCTACATCCGCTCAGGATAAAACAGCAGAAGCCATAACGTGTTATATTTAGGCAGAATCAGAATTAGAAATGTTTAATTAATCCCAGGGGGAAAGCAAACTTTGGAAGTTCGAGTGGTGATAAATTTGATAATAATTCATCGCTTCTGAAAGATGACTCACAGTGAGTCCGCCTAAAAATGTCTATTGATGCATCAGCATTAAAGAAGGTGGGACACGGTTAGTGTAGACTGGTTTGCGGTTCAGCTTAGGTCAGTGCAAGTCGAGGTTAGGCTGCGATAAAATGACCTTCTCTTAGCATAAAATACCATGCAAATAAAGCTTTATAGTGCATTAGGCAAATGCGTGCTGATATCAAAGTTTATCTCATTTCACATTAAACAGGATTAGGCTTGTCTCACTAATGGAAATTTAACTATTTTCTCCATTCATATTGTGACAAAATTGGAGTCATTCTGGTATCATTGAAGAGGACATATTATAGGCTCCCCCCACCCCGGTTTCTAACAATCCCTTTTGTCTATAATAAAACACCTGTGCTGTTTCTTGGTCAAAATATAAGATGAATCAAGCACCAGAGGAGGTTTGGGACCCTGTATAAACCAGCTTGTTCAGAACGCCCCATTTTGGTGTGTGTCTCTTTAAATACAATGATACATTTACCCAATCTTAATTTTTATTTATTTTTTTAACTGATGGTAATTTTCTTTGTTTAGTCCCAGCTGGACTATTGTAACTCTCCGTTCACATCCCCAAATTATCTGATTTTATCTCAAGATTCTGCAGCTGGTTGAAAATTGTGCAGCAACACTAGCTCTTTAAGCTCACAGCCGGCCTTGCCTTACTTCGTTGGCATCGTGTGAAATACAGAGTCAAATTCAAGGTTGGGTTCATCACCTGCAGTGTAAAGCTCTCAACAACCTAGCTCCTGCTTCTACTGTACAGGCAGGACTCTGAGGTCACCTGACCAAGGGCTTAGTGACCGTCCATCTGTCAAAATACACGGCCAAGGCCAAGGGTTGATGGAGCTTTTGTTTTTGTAGCCAGAAAGGTTTTGGAAAGAGCTTGTTTGTTTTGTAAGTGTTTGTTTAGTTTTTTTGATATTAACAAATAGGTTTAGAGCATAGTTGAATTCTGCTCTGTACATTAAGAAACATCGAATTATATTGGGGCTAAAACTGTGGGGCTACACGAGTGCCAAATGAAAAATCACTGTACAAATGAAAAAAAAACCCAGAAAGAGGATAATATGTCACAGCAATTACTTGTATGAGTGCTTGCAACACTTGTCAACACAAAGAGTAATTAAACACAAGAAAAACCCCATGACACATCTACTGTGGTGGAAAACCATTTGTTGACAGAACATGATACTAAGTGTGAGCATCTCTCTTTCTGATTCTTGTGTGTCTCTCTCAGTGGGCTGCTGACTGGCTCTCTGCAGTGGATCCCATTACTCTGTGTCTGCTTGCTGTCACACTGGAGAGGGAGGCAGACGTGCTTAACCTCAGAGGCAACATCTGCGTGTCTGCGAGAGAATGTGTCAGTGAATCTACCCTGAACATGTGTGTTTGCTCATGTTTTTGTGTGTGTATACTCCCGCACCTTCAAAGACAGTATTCTGAGATACCTCAAATGGCACAGTTTTTTGGCGCATCATCACTATGATTGTTCGAGTTCCACAGTGGGATTCCTGAGGCATGCTGGGTAGTTTATTAGAGGAAGGCCTCGCTGAGCGCTACCATGGTGACGGTGTTTAATAATTTGCTGTGCTGGGCAGGTATTCATCCAGACGGATTAAACATGTGTCAGCATGTAACTTATCAACCCTCTGGCCACTTTCCAGCTGCAAACTGCTTTGCCCTTAAAATGATCCTCTACGCTGCCATATGGAAGACTCACAAGGACAGATATGTCTTTGGCTGGAAGTCAATAGTAAAAAATCCATTGGCAGGAGTTGGTGTGTACTGGTTTAGATAACAGCAGAAATAGAGAAAATGCCAGAGATTAACTAAAGCTCAAGCTGTTACCACAACTCAAACAGGTTTTGAGTCAAAAAGTAAGGTAGGTCACGCAATTTACATGAAATGTGCAGCTACAAGCAAACTAAAGAGCGCTACCATTAGCATGCTAACACGACAAATCAGCTCGAGTTGTTTTGCTTTCATGCAGGTGCTCAAGGGTGACACCTACTGTTTCAAACAGTCCCACATTCAACCTTTAAGTTCACTTTTATCGCAGCATATTGCCTTGTGTTTTGACAACTGCGATTTCCCGTGCTCGACAAATAACATCCTACATCATCGACTTCTGAAATACTTATGACCTAACACTTCATTTACTGCCCATAACATTTAGACTGCATTGGTGGGTGGCTAGCTTTAAATGCTAGCGGTTGTGTATGGTGGTCGATGTGTAAGCTTCAGTGATCTGTACGGTTAAAGTAGGTACACAATTCTGGTGATGCCTACTTCATGCTAGTTATGGCTGTGCACGCTCGTTCCTGAGCTTCTCTGTCCAAGCAGGCTAAAAGTCTCTCTTCCTTTGCCAACGTGTGTCTGCTCAGCTGTGCCATGCCTGGTTAGAGAGCCCTGTGAACTTGCTGCCAGGAGTCTACAGTTAATATAGCATCCTGTTTATTGAGCTGTAAACTGGATTTTCTGAGGCTGCCCTGGACACAAACCAAAGTAATCATTTTGCTTTTGTCAAGCCACAGGGCTCAAGCAGGCTGGAATGGAGAGCTCCCCTATTCCACACACCTTTTCACTCCAACCTTCTTGAAAGGTTGAACGACCTTCGCTGTTCAAACGTGTTCCTTTTTGCAGTCCACCCATGCAGTTGTGGCATTTTATCGCACCTGTACATCAGCATTCTCACAATGCCGTTGCAGCACAAGTAATTAGATTTCCTCCCTTTCTCGCTTTTTGACCTTATAACAGTCATCCTTTTTGTTTGTCTCGGTTCCTCTAGCTTGGTTTCTGAATGCTGTACCGTCGCTGGGTATTTACACACCCAAACACAAACACACATCATTAAGGTCAGAGCAGTGGATTGGTTGAGATCAATACATGCTTCTAAAAAGCCTGGTTAAATGTTTGAATTTACCTCCAGCAATTTAAACATGCCGTCACTTTTCTTAATGAAAGGGAATAAGACGATCCCTGTGACATGTCCCTGGCTTACCTCTGGTATACCGGTGTTCATGTGTGTGAGTGCTCCGTTTGTCTTCATAACTATCTGTGCTTATATCCTGAGAGTTGATATATTTGTTTGTGCGACACGACCTCAGGTGTATGTGCATGCAATTCTTTTTCAGCAAGTCTGCTGATGCGATGAATCTTTATGGTATTGTTGTCATTGCTGAACAATTTTACAGCTCGCCCGAGCCCACCTGCAGCCCCAGCAGCTCTACCTGTTGTCAGCAATTTGTCTCTGAGTCTAACTGGATTCTTGAAGGGGACAGGACGAAGACGACATTTTGTTTAGTTTCCTCTTCTGTGAAGAAATAGCTCTGAGATCAAATAGTCAAATCCCACAGGCAAAGCCTTGCCTTTCTGATCTTCAATCTAACAATACACACAGACACACACATATATATATATATATGTATATATATATATTTTATTATTATTTATTTTGAAAGCTGAATCATACCAAATAGCAGTTATCTTAAAACTGTCAGAGCACACATGCATGTGAGTGTGTGTTTGCTTATGTACCTGTGTGAGCTCCAGAGAGGGAGCTGAGGACACGGGAGTGCTGCGTCGCCCCGTCATAGACCTCCACAATGTCATTCAGAGCTGTCTGGAAGAAGGCGAATTGACTGAAGACGACTAGAAAACACAGACAGGAGACAAAAAAAACAAACAAACAAAAAAAAACAACCATCAGTGGAAACTCAAATTAGCAAAAGATTTTCACTGCATCACAAAAAAACCTGAAAGCCTTAATACCCATCTGGTACTTTGTCGTATCCAGATAAAATACTATGAAAAGCTATTTTACAGTCTTCTATCAAGCGAGGAGAATAATACTGCACATTATGACAAAAAAAAAAAACAACCTAAAACTGACATTACACAACTAGATCAGCAATCCTGCCTGAGCTAGATGGCGTGTCACGAGATGAAAGGCTCAGCCAATGACAGCCAATCTGTTGCACATTGTGAAGCCTAAGCTCCACTACTTCGCTTTCATCCATTCAAACAGTCCTTTAACTAATTTTGCATATGACATTTTTAGCCCCCTCACATCTAATTTATGTCTATATATCGCTGTTTCCATTTGTGGGGGGACACTGCAGGTTAAAGTAGGATGAAAAAGGGAAGACGACGAGTCCTGTGGCGGTGCTGATCTTGTTCTTCAATACATCACAAAGTGAGTTTCTGTCTGCATCTGTACATCCTCCGCACTCTGACTCTGACAAGAGGGACCGGTGGGAGCAGTGACACCCATCCTGTCCTCTGCATTTGAGGAGAATAGTCCATTATAAGGAATAGTGCATCAGCATGATGGGATGCTTCAAGAACAGAGCTGAGAGCAATTTTGGCTTTGCACCACCAAGTGTGTTGTCCTTGGGCCTCACCACCATTTTCAAGGAATATGCAAATGTGGATTTTAATTATATCCCTTTGCACTCTTCTCTTTGGCTTCATTGAGAGGAATATGTTGCCGGCAGTGGCCACGAAAGGTTGCCCCCCTCCATTTCAGAACTCCAAATGGGCGTCATGACCTCACCATTCATAAGAACGGACTTGGAAGTACCCCAAAGCAAAACACATGCCAGCCATTACCGTTTGGTGTACTTTAACAATGATGGGACTGAGCTGTCCCTCAGAGAGGCACAAAGCTGATAAGTCATTAAAAAGCCAGAGGGAAGAGAAAAGGAAGAAGAAGATTGGGGAAAAAATGGAAATAAAGACAGAAAAGTAAAGCAGTCAGACATCAAGGGCAGCTAAGTGAAAAAAAAAAAAAGTTTGCTTCTGTTTCTACGTTTGTTGTCTGAGCTGTGTCTCACTTCTGCATTATTTTGCTTTAGGAATTATTCGCTGCTCCTACAGCATCAGATCACATACCAGAAGCGAGCTATGACCTTTAAGATTGAAATGCCAAAAAAGCTGTGAAAATGCGGGAACTCTGGATGTTCCAGACACCAATTATTTTTTTTGCAGTGTGTGTGTGTGTGGGTATATGAGACAGGCAAATTGCTAGCCTGATGTGGAAGATAGTGAATCAATTACTCCACTGAAGTAACATGAAAATCTGGCGTGGCAATGAGACAGATGGATATGGGAACCGTAGTTCAGTTTTCTTTGAAACGTTGAAAAAATGTAAAAAACGTTTTCAGTACACATCTGACTAGAGCAGGCAAAGAACACAGTGTGTGCGGGAGCTTCTATAGGCTACCTGCTAACTTGTTTTCTCTTACACTAAGAATCTGTTTTCTAGCTTTAATTGTTTTTTTATTATCTTCAATGAGGCACTCATTTACATCTTTAAAATGTGTAGTGTCATAAAACATGACTTTCATTACACGATTTGATACATGCGACAATACTCAAATAAAACTATGCAATGTGGAGTTTCTTCGCTTACCGTAATCCTTGGGCACCACCACAGAGTACAGGCAGGTTCGTGAAGTGCTGTAGTTGCCAGGGTAACCAGGAGACAAGACGACTCCCTCCAGACCCGAGTACTGTCCACCACATGGAGCTAGGAAGAGACCAGAGAGATCAGAGAGTCAGACGGAGAAGACGTGTCCAAAGCCAGTACAGTAGTGAAGGATTCCATTTCTGCTCCACCTCCTGCTTTTCCCCTCCGTTCCATTACTCCTAAATGACTTTTCTTGTCAGATTGGGCTTTGGGCAGAAGATGTCTCAGATGTTTGCCACAGTGAAATTGCAATGTTTTCCAAGTGTCCCTCTGGGTTAGCCTGGGATAGAATGAGACCTGATTCGCCCTCCCTCCAAAACAGTGGAGTGTGTATGTGTGTGTGTGTGTGTGTGTGTGTGTGGTTGTTTTTCCCTTTCTTTCTTTTTTGTTTGTTTTTGCCTTTGAGAGGCCTATTTGTCTTTGCATGTATTCCACCTGACATCAAACTGAGGCTTCATGCTGGGAGAGCCAGACTTGGTAGTGTAGTGTTGGGGATCCTTTAGTTGCTTTAAGAGGAAGAGTCACAGCATGTGTTGGTCGTGCTGTGGAAATGTCAGAGAACAGGCAGCGTGACGCAGGTTTGGTCACAAGTGTGCCGAGCAGATGTGCAAAAAGAAATCTAGCTCTAGTCAGACTGCAGATAACATCAAAGCTGCACCCTCACATCGAGCAGCAATAGCCATAAACAACACAGCTCGACACGCGTACCTGTAGGCAGGCAATAGCTCAGTGCAAAAACCACACAATCAGAAATGTGTGTTTACATGAGATGAATCTATAAGCACTCATGTGGTTTGTGTTCCTAACAACCGTCTCCAGATGTCAGTGTTTACCAATGCAGATGGGTTTGGGCTTGTTCCAACTTGGCTTGCCATCTCCCCCCATGATGCAAGTGAGGGTTTGGTCTCCCTCTAGTGTGTAGCCACTGTCACAGTGGTAGGTGACAGTGGAGCCCAGCTTGAGGTCGGTGCCCACCCGTGTCCCATTGCGCACCACGCCTGGCTCGAAGCAGGACTCCCTGGGGTTCTCTGTGGAGAGAGGTAACGCAGCGGAAAATCAGCAACAGAGAGGAATGTGTGTTGATATTTCAGAAAAAAAAAGGAGGGAGATTTTTTTTTTTTTTTCATCAAGATGCAGCAGCGAGACTGGAAAAGGAAGCTTTTTTTTTTTGTTCAAGGTTGCTGACATTCTGAATTCTCTTCCTTCCTTCACTCATTCCCTTTCCCCTCCTTACTCTGTGCTTTCCTCTTCCAGTAAATATATCTCACTGACTGCCACTTTTCTCTCCAGCCCTTGACGGTGCCCTTTCATCTGTGGCTGCTGGAGGTATGTATGGCTGTGGAGACAGACAGGCACCTGATTGAGAGTGGCATCGCTCTGGCCCAAGGTCTGCTGACTGCACACAACAGCCTCTCACACAACACTTCACTGTGCACTCAACTAGAGAAGACAATGCACATACGCAAGCTCTCTCGAGTGAACGGGAACGCACACACACACACACACACACACACACACACACAGGCTGAATCTAAGAGCATATCAATCACCAGTCCTGAGGTCGTAAGAAAGATGTCTTGCTCAATCTACCATCACATTGTTCTTAGATGGGAAATGTGCATGTGTGAGGAGGCCTGTCAATTTGGCACACTTTCACACCCTCATGGCTAAAATAAACAGAGGAGAAATGCCCGACGCAATTTGATTCAATCTCACACACACACACACACACACACACGGCGCACTCTTGACTCAAACTTCAATATTTGATGACTTAACGCGCGCACTCAAAGGGGAGAGGAAGGTGGGTCAGATGTCTTTTCATTCGACAGGAAAACTTCAACTGACAAGTTTGAGCCTGACAAAATGCAAGAGCTTCGACTACCACATGATCAACAGGTTGAAAGCAGGCTCTCAATACGAGACACTGCGTCTCCAGCAAATCCTTATTGATAAAGTTTTGAAAATGTAAATATATAAAAAAAAAAGTCTTCTTTCACTTTTGCACTTCTTTGTCATGCTAATTGTGTTTTTAAAAAAAGCAGCGTGTGCTCAACTGCGTTTTTGTTTATTTCAAACTCTTTACAGGATCAAGATGTCGTCGTTTTTTTTCAAGGTTTTTGCTTTTTAACCACACGCTAATCAAATTAACTGTCAGAGATGTCATTTATACTGTCAAACTACTTTCTCCTATAAAACAAGCCCTTGTCTTCTAATTCCTATGTGTGAAGAGTAATTATCATGACGTGCAGCGTTACTTAAGTTTTTATCGATATCGCACTTTGGACAAATGCCAACTTTCAGACTTGAAATCTGTGGATGTGCTGAGCAGACGGGAAGCTGCCCTTCACGGCTGAACAGAGTGCTGAGGCCACGCATGTGTCCTGCCTGCCTGTCACCCGGGGGCACCTGTTCGAGACAGGTTGAGCCCTTTCATGGGCCGATTCAGACCTGAGCCTTCCCCCGCCGCTGCCTTCATTAAACCAGCACACCTGGCAAGAGACAGCAGAGGCGTGATGGATGAAGCGGGCACTTGGTGTGGACCGGCCCTGGACACGAGCTGGTGGGGAGAAGGTCGGTCAGTTTAGCGAGGTTGGACGTTTCAGAGTCCCTTGTGCTGGGACATTTAAAGGTGCAGGGAAAGGTGGACAAGTGGCTTCAGAGGTTTTGGAAAAAAAACAAAAAAACAAAAAAAAAAACACTCAGCAGAGTTTAAGTGGTGTGATGCGAGCCTGAGAGTTTAAAGGTTGTTGGATCAGATAGATGTGAACATTATGGTGTGTGGGTGTGTGGGTATATGAGACAGGCAAATTGCTAGCCTGATGTGGAAGATAGTGAATCAGTTACTCCACTGAAGTAACATGAAAATCTGGCGTGGCAATGAGACAGATGGATATGGGAACCGTAGTTCAGTTTTCTTTGAAACGTTGAAAAAATGTAAAAAACATTTTCAGTACACATCTGACTAGAGCAGGCAAAGAACACAGTGTGTGCGGGAGCTTCTATAGGTTACCTGCTAACTTGTTTTCTCCTACTCATCTGTGACTAAGAATCTGTTTTCTAGCTTTAATTGTTTTTTTATTATCTTCAATGAGGCACTCATTTACATCTTTAAAATGTGTAGTGTCATAAAACATGACTTTCATTACACGATTTGATACATGCGACAATACTCAAATAAAACTATGCAATGTAGAGTGTCAGATTACATAATTGACATAAGCAAAACTACATTTCTGTTGGGCAGTGGGCCCATCAGAGAATAAACCTTCATAGAGGCAAATAAGGTGGTGAACAAACACATCTGGAATGACTTACACAAACACAACAATGGACATCATGTTCCTCACACCTTCATGTCCGTGTGTTATTTAAGTGTTTCTCAGGCGTGGAAAGTGTTAGCACACGTGCGCTAACGACACAGGGACACAAAACAGAGAGACACGACCGTTTGTTCGTTACGAGGTTGACAGCACTTCAGGCAAGTTTGGTAATGTGATTTTTTTTGAGCAGCAGGCTGACCAAATACAGACTGGGCCAACTCGTGAACTTGCTGCTTCTTCACCAAACACACTCAAACCCACAGCTCGCTGTGATTTCCTGCCATGCTGTTTGTCTGAAACCGAGGAGGTAATTTATGTATTATTTGGTTATGGTTCATTAGTGTGGAGAATTGGAAGTGTGGAGAGGGAGTATTTTCTGAGCCCCACACTGGGTCCATCTGCTCTACCAGATTGGCCATACAATATCACACACTGCAGTAAATACCGCTTGGAGTGAGTTAAGGGGTAGGCTCTGTAACACTGTCTTAACAAAACGCCGTGTTTGACTCCATTTATGTATAATTCACTAATGAAACCGGCGAGGTGCATCGCATAAACGAGGAGCTTTGTGAAATCGGTTGAATTGCTAGCATAGATCAAATCCACGCCAACACCAGCCAAGAAACTGCGAGCTCAGGGTCGATCAGGAATTGGTTAAACGTCTGATACCTTAAAAAGCTTTAAATGAGGCAAGGGAGGGTTAAGAAGATTTAACACTGTTCTCCAACGCGAAGCCTTTAGCGAAGACTCCCCGTCTAATTTAAAGCTTGTTCTGCTTCTGTGTATTTGTTAGGAAAAGGCTTCAACATAAAGGCACTGAGGCGCTCCCCTGTGACACTGAAAAAGAAACACACACGTATGCTGTGGTCTATGTTAACCCCCATCTGGCACCTTTTTTTGTTTTGTTTCGTTTTCCAAGGATGTCCGGGATCACTCTGCAGCATGCGTGTTGTGCACACTACCTTGTGCGAGCAAATAAATTGTCCCCCCCACTCCACCCCCCCCAAACAACATGCTGCGGTCAGCGAAGCTCAGCGTGAGACAACAAAGCGTTGTTTGCTCTAATTTATGAGAAGCCTTTTGTGCAGCTGCAAAGTGCTGATCAAACGGAGCTTAAGCACACATGCTGCTGGCTTTTTATTTTCATAATTCTTTGTTAGACGGCGACTGGGGGGGGGGGGCAGATCAATACCAACGCCCAAACAGACTATGGCACTAAATGTGAGGACGGTGATGGTGAAGCTGCAGCACTGACACCCCCTCCTTTTATTTTTTTTTAAACATTTTTCTGACTCATTTTTGATGTTGACGCAGGACAGTTAAAAAGATACAATCTGCAAGGTCACTAAGCAGCAGAGTGTAAACCCATTTGCACTCTGCCAAAAGAAGGAGTTGAAAAAGGATGAAGCCTTATATATCACTGGATACAATTCACTGCTCTGTTCAGAAGATGCAAACTCTTCATATCCAAACACAAACACACAGACTCCAAGTTCTCACAAGACTGATATTTGGATTCTAATTAGCCAAAGGGTGTATACCCTTTCAAGTCTTTCCTCTTACGAAGGAGGTGCCCACCTGTGTACTGAAGCACAAATCCGTTGCTGCTGAGAGAAGCGTCACTGCGAAAGGCCAGGAACAGTGTGTTGGAGCTGCTTTCGATGCGTTCAGGAACGTCTGCGCCGTAAAAGCTACCAAGCAAGGGGCTGAGAGAGTCCGGCCCATCGTAGATATGCAAGAAGTCGTAACTGGGCTCCAAGCTGAACCTAGACAGAGAAAGGTGAGTTTCATGAAAATGAACGTTTGCTTTTTCAGAGGAGCTGTCAAACACTTTCACAGGCTTGCTTTTTTTTAAAAATAATACTCTAAGCTCAACATGTTGGAAATGATGTTGTGCGATTGAAGCTTACTGGTTAAAGCTAAGAGCGATGACATAGTCCTGTGTCACAGTCACTCTCCAGTCACACTCTCTGCCATGGGGATAGGGCTCGGGATAGTCGGGAGACAGAATCAGCCCACTCGGACCCGTCAGGTTTCCACCACACGGAGCTGTGGGCAGTGAGAAATCAGTCAGCAAATTC
The DNA here is from genome assembly GCF_947650265.1 of Symphodus melops. Classification (NCBI taxonomy): domain Eukaryota; kingdom Metazoa; phylum Chordata; class Actinopteri; order Labriformes; family Labridae; genus Symphodus; species Symphodus melops. The sequence goes on from NC_136708.1 coordinate 9,022,066, forward strand.
CACAACACCAGAACTCGATTTTCAAAGTAGCCTATTTAACATCCCTAGATAGTATATATGAACACAACATACTGAAGTTTAATGACAGTATGTCTTATTGTTGATTATTTGATTTTAATATGATTTAACTTCTTCTAATCGATATTACTTAAAAAAAATAATAATTATAATCTTAAAAGCACTTTCTTGACATGTGCCTAGAGTCAAGCTTGTGATAAAAGCGCTAATAAAACAAGTGGTGACACGACTCCAAGTAAAACACAAAGAACAGCAGGTATCATAACACACACTGTTAAACAGTTAGAATCGCTCTACTTCTGTTTTTGATTTAAGGCCTTCATCCAACTAACGAGTGACAGATGCTTAATTGCGCCGAAGCTAATGCCAGATGACACGGCTTTCATTTTCTCACCTGTAACTCTCTCTCATCAAAAAAAAAAAAAAAAAAAACATGATCAAACTAATTAAGCTTAGTTGTAATTAAGCGACGGTAGGTAATTATAAGGTTTTAATATCCACTGTCAAGTCAAAGCACTTTTTAGATGATACAAAAAACACATTTTATATTTTAAAAAAAAGAGGGAGATGCGTAGGGGTCTGAGTGAAAGCTGTGTTGTCATTAAGAAAAAGGCTGATCAGATCTTTTTTGACTGCTGCACTGACTTCAGAACCATCTGAGGAGCATAGCAATCAGGTCGGCCTTAAGATTCACTTAAAGGAGTCTGTTAAGTAATCGCATTTGGAATCTGTATTGTCTACCTGTTTCTCTAAGTCAGAGCAGAGGGAGAGGTGATGCAGTCCACTGCATCCGATTAGGAGCTGTCCTCATACACTTAAAATACTTCCAGAATACGTTTCGTTTCATGCTACTCTCCTCAGTGTTTATCAGTTTAAGTCTTACAACGTACAAAATCGTTTCCCACAGAAAGTGCAGGATGATATTCAACGACGTAGTGTTCCACTGGAACAGAGCAGATTTGAGAATACTCAGGCTGAAGGTGAACCTGTGCATGTAGGAGGGTCTGGCTGCCAGAAGAAGCGCCCGTTGATCTCAGTGCAGATGATCCTGTTGGCACCCTGCAGGATGTAGCCGGGATCACACTGGAACGCCACATGGTCCCCAGGCTCCCTGCTGTCCCCGTTGCGGGTCCCGTTTGTCGGCATGCCCGGGTCATTGCAGGAGGTTGCAGTAGAGACTGGAGGAGGAAGAGGGAGGCTCGATCATTGCAGTGATGTGAAAATAATCCGCAAAGGTATTACAAAAACAAAACACTCTGTTACTGATAGTACGAATTTCTGTGAATACGTTCAGTTTGGTTACATCTTCTAGAGATGATTTTGCTGTTAGCAGACTACGATTTATTCTGAGAAGATATGACCATATTTGAAGAGAAACACGTTATATGAGGTATCACAAAAGTATAATGTATGGCCTCAGTTGACAGTAGGATGCTGAAGTGTTCCTCAAATAGAGGTTTGACATTTAAAGAGTAAAGGTAATGTGATTCTTCATACCATGTATAGAAATATCTAAAGTGGGAAGGAATTTGTGACATCTGTTGTGCTGTATATAATGGCTCCACACTGACCATTAAATTGTCTATCTTTCAGCCTGCACAGAGTCTCAGTGTTGTCTGTTAGATCAGAACCACGGCCGTGATATGCTGCGTTAATATTATCCAGTCTGTTGATGGATTCAGCTTTAGGGACATATTATATTTATATCATTCAACCCATCAGTTACTGTTTGGACTTTACTGATGAACCTGTGTGTCTCAGTCATTCGACCCAAGTTCACGCCATATTTCCATTACACCACTTCATCCTCACCAGAGAACTGCAGAGCGAAGCCCTGTTTGCTGGTGAAGAAGTCCGTCGTGAACTGCAGGCTGACGGTGTTGAAGGTGCTGTGGGCATCCGGCGGCAGCACGGAGCCGCTCAGCTCTCGCAGCAGGACCCCTCCATCCTGAGGCCCGTCCCAGATTCGAAGTACGTCATGGACCTCCTCCGTGTGGAAAACCAGGAAATGCAGGCTGTTGAAGAAAAAGAAATAATTTTACAGGTTGTGACAAAAATCTATGCTTAACCCCCCCCCCATCAATTTTATGCAGACAAAGATCTTCTACATTTATGTGATGATACAACAAGGCACCAGTTGTTAAAAGTAAAACAGAACGCGTCAGAGGAGGAGCAACTAAAACAGGTTTCATCAAACTACTGAGTATTTTCAAATAATCAACTTAGCCAAGGTGATAATGGGATTAAAAGGAATCAATGAGAACAGAGGGAAGAAGAGAAATCACAGTTTCGGGGCAACGCATGAAAGAAGGAAACAAATAACGTTTGAAAGTGAATCACTGATTGAACTTCCAGAGCGTTCCAATAGATGTTCTGCAATGTCAGTCAAGCAGATGCGTCTGCCACCGCATTTAATAGTTGCAGTCTAGACATCAGAAAGACGACGCTGTCAAAACATCTCCCCTTCACTCGGGCGCAGACAGCTGTCAGGCAGCTGGTGGTCCTCTGGATGTGAAATGCACTGCAAGTTGCGTCTGTGTGTGTGTTTAAGTGTGGAAGCCTGAACGGAGTGGATCGTAATGATATATTGCTTGGAGTCTTGTGCAATAATAAGTATGTGACTTGGACAGCTGCAGAAGGACTTACAGGATAGAAAGCTTTCCTTTCGAAACAAATGAGAGACTGGCAGTAATGTTGACATGCTTCACTCCATATGAAAGAGTTACTGTAAGGCAAACAGTATTCTTGGCAGCTTTATCCTGCAGCTAAGTCTTTATAATACTTTGCAACATTTTTACAAACACGGCCTGTTTATGTCAGCTCACTTTATTTAGCACCTTTGATTCTCTTCCTTTGAACCAAACTGCTGTCTCACATGCCGACGAAAAAATAAAAGGGAAACGGTAGGATTCAACGGTTTTTTGAAGGTGTTTCTCAAAATGAAGGAAACACTTGGTTAAACTTGGCAGTGTTCATCACAACAACCCGGTTTAGTTTCTTCAAATGTACTACAGCTAAAGAAAACACTGTGTCTGGTTTCATGTCAAGCGCTCCTCTTAGATGATGTGTAATATCACGCACGCGTGTCAAAGAATGTCTGAGCTCCTTGGGGAATAACACTCGCGATCGCTTCCTGCAGTGAAAGCTTCGCTGGTGAAAAATTCTCCTGCAAGATAATAGAAGGAATGGATTCCACCTTTTATGAAATGTGTGGGCGTTATGACTTCAGAAACACAATCATACTGTATATCCATTTCAAACGTATTTATACAACAACCTACTATGATCATGTCTTGATGAAAAGTCACTGAAAATCGTTATGACTCTCGTCCTCAGTTTCAATTTTGTCCTCTGTGGAGCTATGAACAAGCTAAATTCGACCTTACCTTGTGAATCTGTCCCTTAGTTAAAATCCCATTGAAACTATGAGTTGGATGGTAATCTCTGCCCTACTCATCCTGGATGAAAGCATGGTACTGTTTGTGCGTTATGTATCCTCACACACGCACGCACGCACACACACACACACACACACACACACACACACACACACACACACACACACATACATACACACGCACAGCCTTAAGCTACAGATGATGCAGAGGAGAAACAGCAACCCACTGATATGTCGGGTTTAGCAACAAGTTCCCACCGTTTCTGCATAATTGGTGTCAGACTCCCGATTCCCATATTGTCTGATGTGTGAGCAGCAGCCAGAGGCTACTCAACAATGTGCTTGGTGTGTGGATACTGTACATAACCTACTTGACAAGCCCTGATGCGATGCCTGTGCAAAAAAAAACAAAAAAACAAACAAATAGATGCAGACAGGCGCACAGGTACTTCATCGCTCTGAAGTACACTGACATATATATGTGAAGGGTGTTCTGTATTACATGCCCATACATTAGCATTAACGCCTCAGAGAGAAATGCAGGAACAAGAGACGCACAACACAGACTTTGAACATTAACCCTGTTATCTCCACAGAGCAGCGCATCACATGTTTCAAACATTCATCTTCGAAGAAAAGTGAAAATCACTAATCCTATTATTTGGACTCCTTGCTCTGTGCACAGTTCTCTTGCTAATATCCACTGGAGCATAGATAACACCCTGTGATATACAGTAATCCTTTCGAAGCTCAATGAAAACAATTAAGACCAGCAAAATGCTGCACATGTATTTAAAACATGCTAGCAGTAAAGCAAAGTCAGAACAGACATCAAACTCGTCGCGCTCTGGGCCTCGCTGACAAGTTGTGACTTGCTGCCAAACACACAGCTGTGTTTTTGTCTTGTGGCACAGAAAATCAAACCCTGAAGTTTATAGTCGATTAAGAGTTCGAGAAGACACCTTTTTTTTTTTTTTTTTTTGAGTGGCAGCAGCCTTAATCTTGGGGTGATGGGTGTCAAACCCCTCGGTGCTTTGAATCCAAATATGTTTGTGTGAGACTGACTCACTCTACTTAAGCAGCTCCCGCTGAGGAGCACGCGGGAGGTGCATTCACCCTGAAATGCATTAGTAAAGCACAATGAGTTTTAATGGAACGCTCCCCAGTACCCTCTGCCAACGGCTTTAGCAGAGGTGACATGTACCATGTTGAACTATTTCAGTAACTTCTTCAGTTACATCTTGTTATGCCACAGTGTGTATTTCTATAATCCTCCAAGGAGGATGAAGAGATGATATGCATATATATTTTTAACACCAGTCCATGCTTTCCCATTATAAATAACTGTATTGTCTTTGGGGCGGCTGTGGCTCAGTTTGTAGAGTCTCTCAGTCTCTAACGAAAGTCGGGGGTTCGATCCCCAGCTCCTGCAGCTACATTTCCCATGTGTCTTTGGGCAAAACACATAAACCCAAGATGCTCCGGCCGCTTGGTTGCTGGTGTATGAATGTTTATGTATGGTATTAGTTACTCTGATGGTCACTTTACATTAAGGGGATAAATGGGTAGGTGTGACATGCAGTGTAAAAAACACTTTAAGCTCAAGTCCATTTACCGTTCTATTATGGTTAAAATAATATAATAACCTTCGGTTACAGAACACTTTTCAAAATCACAGAGCTTAAGAAGGACAGCAAAAAGAAAACACAATTAAACACGGCAAGGCCATAGAATAATAAACGAGTCAAAGAGGAAGAAATAAACATTTTAAGGCTTTAAAAAAAATGAAATTCAAAAGTTAAAGTGGGAACACTTATTTCCCAGTACCCTCTTCCCCTACTTTCCCCTCCAGTCCCAATCAATCACATATTTTGTTCATAGCCCTCCACCCCTGTCGTATAGTTGCCTTAGGCAGGTGCATGCTTGTTATGCAAATTGTGTTATGTTTTAGCTACATTCCACCTCCCTACACCCTCGACTGGAGACACAGAGGAATTCCACATGATTCGCCAAGATGAATAACAGAGCATCTTTTTTAATGTACTGTATGTATGTCTCCCTGCATAGACTATTACAGCGTGTATGTGTAGATTCTGTGCACATTGTAGTACAGATGTGAGAGGGGGTGAAAGAAGGTTCTGGGGATTAGCATTAGCAATGTTGGACTCAAGCAGCAGTCACGTGTTGGACCTCATGTGCTTGCAGGTCTCACGTTCTAACGCAACCTTCAGAACTGTCAGATAAAAAAAAAATGGCTTTGTCTTCTTGTTCCAGACTTATGTGGAAGAAGGTAGATGGAAAGGTGTTTGGAAGAAGAAGAGGTATGTTGAAGCAAAGCATATAGGGTGAGGCAAAGAAGTGAAAAACAAGACCAGCGTTAATCATTGCCAGGTTGCAGGAAGAAGAGATTGCAGACAAAGCTCTTACGGATTGAGGGGTTTTATTCTGTGCAGTGGGATGGACGTGGGCTGCATGTAAGGATAATTGGTTCGTTTCATAAAAGATCTAAATTGGCCATCCCGTCTTCACGTCACTTTCTGAGCGTGAAGGCCTGGGGGGGCAGGATAAGGAGAAAGAAAAGATTGTGTGAGGGATACAGGAGCGGAGCAAGATGTTGACTTTTGCATGAACACACACATTTCTCTTTTTCTATCACACCTCCCCATTCACACCCAGTCACACATTGGCCTCTATATCATGTGTCCATCTGTATTTACAGACCCATTCAGACACAACCCGCAGATGAGGCAGAGGGAGCAACTTGGGGTTCTGCTACCTTCCATTTGACTCGGAACAAGTTGGAGCTGGGAATGACGTCACACCTGAGTTGAGCGTGTTCCAGTTCCAAGTCAGAAAAGCAACATGGACACCTTCTTTGTTTTGTTAGCAAATACTAGGGCTGGGTGATAGATTGAGTTTTAACGATATATCGATATCATTTTAAACGAGACGTAGGTCGAGACAATATTGTTAATGTCGATAAAGTTTATGTTGCATTAAATTCCCTTTATAAGCGTCCTCTGTAGAGTTGCTGGTTCACCTACTGCTCATCTCACTAATCCATTCTCTCTCCCTTTCTTCACTGAAAGTTTTTGTATTATTGTTTTTTTTTTTTTTACTTTCATCACAACATGTCCCTATTGTCATCGCTTTCTTCCCTTATGTTTCCTGCTGATGTGAGTAATATTTTCCAGTGGGCGGACTTCTCTGTTAAACACAAATGATTGGGAGGGGAGGTGGAGTGGGAGGATGGGAGTACTTTCAGACATGATAAAAAAAACAACAACAAAAAAACACATGTTGACAGAATGACTGGATCACTTACCAATGAAAACGGATATTTTGTTTCCCTCGTGCACTAAACATTTTGCACAATCATTAGAAACCATATTTTGGTGCTGACAGCTAAGGACCCCCCCCCCCCTTTACTTCTAGTCAAAGAGATCAAGTTTAATCAAGTGTCAGAGGTGAGCAGAGACAAGATGAGGGAATGGAGGGGGTGAGGAACATTTTGCAGGTTTTTATTTTATTTTAGTTTCATTATTTTGTATTCATATGAGTGAAATAGAGAGAGGAGCAGAGAAGGAGCAGAGACTAACGCACATGAATACAAAACAGTCTGGCTGCAATCACAAGTCCTGTGGGGAGTCCTCAGAGGATGTGTATGTGTGTATGAAGATGATAAATAAACAAGTATGTGTGGTTGTGCATGTGTGTGTGTGTGTGTGTGTGTGTGTGTGTGTGTGTGTGTGTGTGTGTGTGTGTGTGTGTGTGTGTGTGTGTGCGGTATGACAGTAAGAAGGGATAGAGAGATGCAGAGCACACATACGCCTGCAACGGTCTGCTTCCTCGCAACTAATTGAGATTGCGCAGAAATGCTGCGTCGCACTGAGACGCCGTCCTCGTCAATATGTGTAGAAGTGGCCTCTGTGGGACCGTCCCTGTGGGACAATCCATCAAGGTTGAGACACATCGAAACTGAGGGCCTTGAAAGAAGAAGCAACTCAGACAGTACAACACGTGGAGGTTGTCTAAAGACATGCACCAAGACATAGAGATCTTTGTCCGGCTCATGTGCTGCAAGGCACATGATGAAATCACATGTAAGTAGTAGACACAAAGAACACAATTAAATTAAAGGAGGATGAGGTGTGAAACTGGAAAGTGAATCAGCAAGATTAAAGCAGAGCTTAAGGAACACACACACACACACACACACACACACACACGCACACTCAATGTACCATAAATTTACCAAATGTATTTAACCTTCTTGTCCTTAACCTTCTCCAAACTCTGATCTTTATCTAGGCCAAAGCTGGATATGATTTGAATCTACTATTTAACTCTATATTCTTAAAATCATACAAAGAGCAGCATGATTCTACAACTTAGCAGTATAAAAAAGCATCCTGCACGCACACACACATACATGAATCCAGAATATATGAAACTTTATTTTGGGCTTCGCAAACTCAGTGGTATGTATGGGCATATTCGTTTGAATCCGGGGGCAGTATTTTTGTGATAGAGCATGACGAATGGGGGACGCATTGCGTTGGAAAATTGGAATATGTGGCTCCTTGGAGGAATATAACCCACACGAAAACATGAAACAAAGCAAACTGTTTTTCAAAAAGTAATTTAGAGCTCAGATTGAATCCCTTTCAAACTATCCTTTCCTTAAACTGAACAGCACCGTGTGTACCTCACACTGACACAGACATCCGGGTGCCGCTTCATAAACGGTGAACGATGGAACAAGCGACGAGACATTTGGACAGCACCCATTTTGACTGACTTTGTGTCACTCAGTACTTCATAAACATTTATGAATGTTACTGGAGATGAACTTTGGTCGATGTTCATATGATGCAAAAGCAGCATTTAGGTATCGAGGCGGGACCACAGTATAAAGGACTATTTTCAATCTGCAGAACCAACCCTGTACTAAAAACAAAGCAAGATTATGCTCCTTAATGTATGCTCTCGCTCTCACATTCTTATTCCTGTTGATGCCTTGTGAGTCATCATCAAAGGAAGACCACTCTTTATTATATTCGACTCTTACACAGCACGCTGTGTTTGAAAACAATGGAGCTCACGAGTTAAAAAGGCATGCTTGTAACTAAATACCAATTTAAGATCAAATAAATAAATAAATAAATAACTGTTCAGTCGACCATGTGGACTAGATCTGTCCTCATTTGATCTCTTTAGCAGTAACCAGTGAATGTTCAATCTATGAAATGGCTCATTGCCTCCCTTATCGTCTCTATTCTTTTTACATTGTTTGCATATCTTTATATCTGTATCCCACACTCTACCTCCCACCTATATTCTCCCTCTGTGGATATTTCTCTGCAAAACAAATCCATAGGCTTCTTAGATGTCTGCTGTCACTCTGCTCAACTCCCGGTCTCTGTCAGACTCTTGTGTGGTTTGATTAGTGCGCTACCTTCAACGACACCATTTCATACACAAGGAATCCCTGGGCTAATGCATTGCAAATTCTGCTTAATAATGAATTGCGTGGGTAGGATCAAAGGAATGGATATGGCACATACCTTACAGAGGAATGCCAGCGACCCAAAGGCAGTCAAGGCACTAATGAACCTATCACAAGGGAACCAGGAATGTCAGCTGTGGAAGCTACAGGACAGTATGTACTCACAAATAGACTCATGCAGAAACGTTCCCTGGTATGCACAATGATAGTGAGCGCACAAACATATAGGGCCATCCCAATGTTTGAAACTTTAAATTCTTTATTGTTGCTCGTAAGTAACATTAAAAGTAAAAATGTCGTTGGCAGGCAAAGTACTGGATATGTTAAAAAGATCTGACAAAGCATCAGTGGAGAAAAATACTGACTTCTGGAGATGTGTTGAGACGTGAACCAAATATTCAATTGGATTTTTTGTATTTCCACAATTCATGAAGCAGATGCTTTTATCCAAAGCAACAAAAGTACTTAAGTTTATATGAAGTACAGAAGGTACAAAGTGTTCCCCCGGTGTACTTTGATTTTCTCAAATGTTCAAGTCCCCATGAAATGACAAATACATTGTGTTTATTTATCTGCCAAATATATTTCAATAAAGTGTCATTTGAGTATGTTTACATCAACTGTATAATCTCCTGCAGAGCAGTTCAAATGACTAATGACTCATAAAGCACTCAGGGGCGTTTACTCATTTTGGACCAATTAAAGAGCTTTACTGAGACAACCATCCAATAAAATCTATCCAAGCCTTACGTCATTCCTTCTGTTTGGTGATTGGAACTGTAACGTTTCTGTCGGAAACGCGTCACTGCACGGCAGTTTCATTCTCTGGAGACTTGTGATGTTTTGAACATATTGAACATACATGTACATGCAATTGAATGTAAGAGATGAAGAGGTGTATGTAATTGATTGATAGTTTTGAAAGAGGCAGACTTTGAGTTTGGCTTCATGGGGACTTAAGTCAAAAGAATGTAAATAAAGACTATCACCAATGTGCATGTCGATACCCCTCAGTTTAAACCAAGTGTGTTGACCTAATTGTCTTTTCAGTTCAGACTCCAATGTCCAAGAGGAAGCAGCCAAAGAACAAAAGATGAAACCGTCTATATGCAGCAGTAAAGACTCTACATAAATGTTCCTCTGTGATGAGCATGTGATTTTCTGGGGAAAGTTAATCCAATTTATAAGAAGAGAGAGATTATAGCCCTGCTACTTAAACCATCTATTGTGTCCTCTGCCTCTCCCACATGTTTTCTTCATATACACACGCGCTTATGGATTTAACAGTTTTCTCATTGAAGAGCACCATTCCTTCAAGTAGCCAGGCTTACAAGATTATTACATTAGTTCACACAGCTGATTCATGACAGCGCATAAACACAGTCAATATCCTCAGTCCATACACCGCATTTTGCTTGTTCCATGTTTCGGGCTTAATGGCTCTCCGTATTAATGCTGGCAAGACATGAACGTGACCAGCCACATGTTGACTGACTTTAGACATACATGCATAAGAGGTTTAATAGATAGATAATACCACCAACATCAATGTGGTAACTTGTGATGCAGCTCTTTGGCTCAAATAGTTCCTTAATACTGTATCTTGCACTCGCTCAGTGGTTTTTTTTTTAGGTTTTTTTTTTAATCAGCCTGAGGGGAAAGGTAATAATGGCTTCAACTTGACTCATTGGGGTGAGCCTGAGGTTAAGCTGTTGTGACAGAAACAAATAAAGCATCAGACACAGTAACTCATATGAGGTTGATGTGATGGGAACATCTAAATGTTCTGACCTCTGAAAGCCACAGGACGGACATGAACAAAGTCAGTCACTACTATCAGTTTGAGGAATAAATAAAGAAGTATACACAGAGAGAGTCAATAAGAAGTTTAGGTGGGGAAAGCTGAAGCACGTAGCTAATTATTCCCAAAGTTCCATAACTCGAGTAAGAAGTGTCTTCGTCCAGACAGACGTTCTAGTAGGACTCTTTTCAGGAACATTAAACAGATAATGATACGAGAGCTGTACCTCACTTTGAGATGACCACCGCAAACTGCATGACCTCTTCGTATGCGATACCTCCGGGTAGCCAAATAATTCAACCTTGACCTCTCCCCATTACAACCTGTAACCCTGAAGAGCTGCTTGACAATGGCACGCCACCAAAATGGATGAAAAAAAACGTAAATTAGCCTGAACAGACCAAGGCTTTTGTTGGGTTGCTTGTCCTTTAAGTTCACCATACAAAACCCTTTTTTCATGGAAGTCAAAAACCTGGAGCCACTGAGTTGGCATTTCACTTACCCAGTACTAGCCCCGACTTTTGGCCAATAGCAACTCACTGAAGATTGATTACACAGCAGACTGTGAAAGTGATGAATACCACTGCAAAAAAAGGCTGGGTGGCTAAATTGGAAGTACATTGAAAGGTGGCAGAATGAAAGAAAATCTAAAGAAAAAAAAAAAGAAAAAAAAAGAACAACGTAATCAGGAAACTAGAGAGAACAAAATAAAAAGGTAGAAAAAAAAGAAGAAGTGTTTTGTTCAGACCTAATGGTGCTTCCAGGAGCGGCTTCAATGGCCCAAACACAGTGCAGGTTGTGTTCATACGGAACAGGGTAGCCTGGAGACAGTATGCGACCAGAGGGCTCATTTATGAGGGTGCCACCACACTCAGCTGGAAGGAGAAAGAAGTAGTTGGAGAGATGAAGGAGAAGAAAAACAAAAAAAAGAGTCAGTAAAGTCAAAAAGCAGTGCACGCACAAAATATGCTCAGCAGTGTTCTGAAAGTCATATCAATAAAAAAAAAAAGGACACATGGGAGGTGAACATACTTAACACACAAGAAACTGAATAACCCCAATTCTAACTAAGTGCATCACATGGAATTCCTCTCATCATTATTAATTATTGACAGAACACGCTCAAATGTAATGTGCTTCATCATCTTGTTTGCAATTTGAATGATAGAGGAGGGAGAGCAGCCAACTCAATGCACTCTGTGTGGATCTCCTTGGCTGAGCGAAGGCAATCCACCTTCCCGACCGATGACCTCATCCTGTTGCCTTTGGAAGCTGATGGGCTTGTTGACTGCACTGAACAATTCATTCAATATCTCAGACCAGAGTTCATTGTAACTTAAAAAAAAACAAAAAAAACACAAAACATGTGAAAGTAGAATATATATATACGGTTACGTGTATGGTCAGAAAAGTTGTGAACTGTTTGGATGGACACAATAATGGAGGTACTGCTGGTATCAGCATTTAGTGGGCAACTTTTTAGGCAATGCATCTGTGAAAGTTAGAAGCCCTTTACCAGTTATAAAGTTTGTTCACGTGTGTGCAGTACTGGGGAATAGCATTAGCAGGCAATAAACTGCTTCTGGTTTAATATTACAGTTAAGTATCCTTAACCACACCCGCACCCTAACCCAGGATACAGTACATGAGCACGTTCATTCAAATCATAGATGACAGCGACACAAACTTGAATCTATGAGACTACAAAACAAAATCAAAGGACAGAACATTTTGTCAAGAACAAGGAGACGCGGGGGGGTGTTTCCTTTCAGCATAGAGTAATAAATTGACGTCAATAACGCTCAGTGACTGAAAAGCAATTTACAGCCCCCCTTCAATTACCATCTCCTGCCTTTATCCAAAAATTGAGTGGAAAAAAAAGAGAGGCGCGCGTCAACATCGTCAGACTTGGAGTGTTTTTGTTTGTGTTTCGAGCTGACAAGAGGAGCGTAATGTGTGCTTGTTTCATTTCCTTCCCTTAAGAAGAAAACAGGTTCTTCAAACAGGACAACAGTGCTGGAATTATACTGAGGATGAGTCTTATGACCATAGTTCTGAAATCCATCTGGGTAACTGGACCCTTTACAAAACTACGGGGTGGAAAAAAAACCAAACAAACACACACACAAACAGAGACAAACTGGCTGAAGGCAAGAAATCAACTACGGAACTTAAAAAGAATATATTGGTATGAGGGAGACATGAGATCTGTCTAGATTTAGTCAACTCTCCTTTGTGTCCTATGTTTATAATCATTAAGCTTTGCTTGTTGTCCCTACTTCACACTATCTTGCTCTCTCCTGCAGCAGCTGCTAATTTCTGCTGTCCGAGCATAAACACATGAGTGAGTGTGTCATTAAAGCAGACACAACCTTTAAAGTTTGACTGAAAGGTTTGTTTTACTGTCTTGGAGACAGAAAGTAGTATCTTAATCTGCTGATGTTTCGGACTCCCTTTGAGCTTTTCCTCCCCATGCTTTTTTTTTTTTTTTAAAAAGGAGAACTTGCTGGTTCGTGCAGTGAAGAGAGGAGAAGGTGATTTATCACAGTAAGACAAAGCCTTCTCTTTTGTCAAGCCTTATGACCTTCCAAAAACTACTGCTCAGTGCTGCCATGGCTGTGTAACTCCCTCGGCGACTCTACCCTTTCAATCTCTGTCTCCACCTACATCTGTCGACGAGCAACTGAAGTGCTGCCGTTGTACTCGTCTCTCACTGTTCTCAAACTTCCAGCAACTACGAGAAAAAAAATCCATGTGAGTGATCATACAGTATCGACGAATGGACGCGAAATTATGCAATATACAGATTTCAAACAACAACATAACATACAAAGGGATCACTCAAACTATGTTCTGCATTATAAACATGTATATATAGTATGTGTGATGAGCTTAAATACAAGATAATGATGCGTAATTAGACATTTTGGATTTGCACTGTTATTAAATATTAGCTAGGGCAGCTCAGGGATTCAACCTTAAAACTTTCCAATCCTTTGACTTTCAGAATATGAACTGTTCCTGCTCCCCTGCTCCCTATACCAGTCTCATCTGTGTTTACCGTGTCCTTGCTGCTCGAAAAATAATCCCGCTATTACAAACACAAGCAGTCCCTCAACTGCTCCCAAATTCACAGTAGCTGCTAGGCGATCATCTGCAGTGAAAGGGGGCATGGGGAGGACAAACGCGTCCGCAGATATACAGTATTCTGAATGCTGTTTGTACCCAGACATGGAATTACCTGTCAGTTTGAGCTGAAACGGGAGCCAAGCAATATTATTTTAATCATGTTGGCTCATGTCAAAGAACACCGTCCTGCCTGTTCGCTTACTGAGCTCTCTGGCTGGTTTCTGAGAGACTCTGTCAAAACGTCGCCCTGGAGAAGATGGAAAATATTGCTCTGGGTTTGTTATCAAGACACCACACAGGTGGTAATATATGTGTGTGTATGGATGTCAGTTGATAGTTTTGAAAATAATAAGCCATACAGGTTAGTGTCAGCTGGCAACAACAACAAGTGAACTGTAGCTGAACTCTCTCCCTCAAAAAAAAAAAAAAATCAGATCAGGTACACCATCTGCTGAACTTTAATGGAGAAATTATCTCTTTACCATTGATTTGGGAAGTCTTTCCACATCTAACAGCTCACGTTAAGAGACTGACTGTGCGCCTGGTGCTGCTGTTGATGTGAGAAAAGTCTTATTTTAGTCAAATAGATGAATTTGGGAAGAGGGAATGTGTAACTATGATGTAATGTGAATATGAGGAGCCAAATAGGGCATCGTTTTCTGTTGAGATAATGAAGCAAATGAGTTGCTGTGGAAAGCAACCAAACGGCGCTCCAAAATAGCAGAGCAGAATCAAACCCCAGATATTTTCGAAACCTGCAGCAGCGTTTTTTTGCATTGTTGTGAGGAAGAAGAACTACCGTAAATTCCGTACTATTGAGCGCACCTGGATATAAGCCGCACCGGCTAAAAATAAGTAAATAAATGTATTTGTACATATATAAGCCGCACTTGATTATAAGCCGCAGGTGTCCACGCTATAACAAGAGCTATTTACACAGACGTAGGCTACCGGTAACACCCGCAAATACTGTAGCGTCCGTACGGACGTTAAAGGACGACGAGAGCGTTCAAATAACTTTTAATAACCCGATCACTGTCGGCCGTGACCACGCCGTTTACAGCAGAGAGCAACACATAACTTGCCGTAACAATCCAACTCTCTCCCCCAGCGTTCTCTCATACAGCCACTCAACACGTTCTCGCTGGTGCATTCACTGACTCTCCACATAATCGGAATTATGAACACATTATCAACTACTGACTTTACAACATGAACCGTTACAATACGAAGCCTAGCCGACGGTGTCTGTAACACGGCTGATGAAAAAGATGACCGTAATATATTTCACAAGAAAAAGTCCATCCATTCACTGCCTCAGAATGACTTCATTACTCACTTCCTCAGTCTCTGTTGTCGCTGTCAGTGTCATCTTAACGTGCAGCAGCTCTGTTAGCTTCTTTGACAGCCAGGTCGATCGCCTTTAACTTGAAAGCTACATCATATGTATTTCTCCGTGTGTTTTCCATCATGAGGGTGCGTGCATGAAGCGCAAAATGACTGATATTAAGATCCGACGTGACGAAGTCAAATGTTTTTGCGGCAGAAGCTCACTGTCCCCCATAAAAATTCCATGCATTAGCCGCACCGGAGTAGAAGCCGCAGTGCTCGAAGTGTGAGAAAAAAGTAGCGGCTTATAGTCCGGAATTTACGGTAGGTCAGTCAGCGAGATTCAGCAGAAAAAAAAAACAACAAAAAAAAAACTAAGAGTGGTTAGCAATAACAGTGTGCATAGCATTAAAGCAACCACTGTTCAATAGTGTCAACATCTAAAACAGCCCAATGCTTTCAATCCAGTAGGACTTTGGCGTGGATCTCTGTTCTTTATGTAAGCTAAAGTGATGGAGGTAAAGGTAATGAGACACTGTAATAAAAGCACAGAACAACATCACATCAAACTGTGTGTTAGAGGTGAAATGGATCATAACTGTCACAGATTCTCGTCATGGATTTGGCCTGTTATACATATTGTTAGAATCCTGTTACTAATACAGACGGTGAGTTAAACAGAGTGTGCAACATGACACACTGGAAAATGTCTATCGCAGTGTCTGTTACCCCCAACTTAGTATAACAACATTGTTTTTAATACAGATATTACTGTGAATAACAAGTGTGCTGTCATTGTCCAAACACTCATTCACTAATCAGATCTGGACTTTTTAACTCCTAAGTTTGTCCTCTGTTTTATGTACGTGTGTCTGTGCATAGACTGCTCCTGCAACGCTTTTTTTTTATGGGACACAACGAATGTGCTTAATGTTTGTGGACACAACCCGGCACAGAGTGCAGAAGGCTGTAAAAGAAAGTAACAAACAACCTACTGGCTGTTGTGCAACAAAAGCACTACTTGAAACCGTACACACTGTGATACTAACAATTATTTGCTGAAATATTTATTTTAAAAAAAGAAAAAAAAAGTTTTTTTTAACTTAGGAGTTGTTGTTTTTTTTTAAATGATAGATTTTCCATCCATCCGAGGATCACATGCTGTCTGAACTGTGGGGTGTTGTCTGATTGGATCTCACGTCAACTGTGATGACTTCCAACACTGCTATGGAACATTCTTTCAAGGTCGTGAACACACCTTAGAATAAAACACATTTTAACAAAAAAAAAAAAAAAAAAATAGTTCACACCAGTGTACTCTATTTCTATTACAGTGTGGATATGTGTTACCCTGCACCTTTATAAAACGTAATGTATGCATGAAGCAACACCCAATTAGAAAAAGCGGCATTACTGCCAAATAAATGTATACTGCAGCCAACAGCTTGCACACACTTGATCTCTATTCCCTTCAAGGAGCATCTTACTCACCAACACAGAGTGGGAGGGGGCTGTCCCATGCCCTCCTTTCTCCCCTCAAGCAGGTGAGCACCTCAGGGCCTTTCAGCGTGTAGCCTGGGTCACAGCTATAGAACACAGTGCTCCCTGCGAAATGACCCTTATCTTCCCTCTTGAAGCCAAACTGGGGGACACCTGGATCCTCACATCTCACCAGCTCGAAACCTTGAAGAGATTGAGGGAATTGGAGGGAAGTGAAGACAAAAAGTGTCTATGTTTGGAAGATTACATACACAATGTAAGCAAACTAACTAGACAGAAATGTTTATTATTGAATGTACAGGAAGGTGGGTGTTTGTTACTCACTAATGAAGTGCAGTTCAAAGCCTTTGCTGGTGTTATCTGCATTGCTGATGAACTCCAGCCACATGGAGCTGGAGGTTGTGTTGAGGGTTGTTTCGAGCATCTCGCTGCCTGTAAAGACTCCCAGCAGACGGGCATTATTACTGTTGCCATCAAAGACCTGAGAGAGACAGAGGGAGAGCGGGTGGAAGCGTCTGAATTAAGATGATCAGGTCGACACGTACAGATAATGTCAACAACTTTCAATTCTCGCACACAGGGAGGGAAACACCTCCTCCCGCCACCCTCACTTTGAGCAAGTCATCCTCCTCCAGTCTGAAGTCTCGCGCTCGGAGCTGGATGCCTTTGCCAGGCTGGGTCTGTATGGAGTAGATGCACTCGTGGTTGTTGCCGTAGTAACCGGGGTAGTTGGGTGAGAGCAGCACCCCTTGCATGCCAGTCACGGATGAGCCACATTCAGCTAGAGAAAAAGAGGGTGAGCAGAGAGAAAGAGCGAGAGAGAGAGAGAGAGAGAAAGAGAGAGAGAGAGAGAGAGAGAGAGAGAGAGAGAGAGAGAGAGAGAGAGAGAGAGAGGAAGGGAGCAGGGGATGATGTTGGAGGGAGCAGAGAACATGTCAATCGCTATATGCTTGAAACTCAGAGAATATTTATTCATGGTGTCATGCTCAGGGAGATGGGAGAGGTGATGACGAGAGGAATATGGTCAGTGACTGAACCTGAATGTTGAGTGGCACATCATCATAATCAAAATGCAATCTGAATATGATTAACAGTTATTTCAGCTCCATTTGAAAATTGCCTTTTCTGAATCGCGTCAGGGAAATAATGAACAAAAAAAAAATGGAGGGCAAAGTTTTCTATAGAAACTTATGTGCAATTATTTAAATGACCAGCAATGCAGCAAGAATTGTAATTGAATGAATGCAGTAAGGTAAAATAAGGTTCAATCATGGGACTATCTAAGGTAACGCTGGTATGTGTGAATATAATGTCTGCACAGGCGACTTTAAATGATGCAAAGGCCAAAGAAGACCAACACAAGGGCTACCATTATTCCTGCTAATAAATATATGTACTTTCAGACACTCCAAATTCACATTAAGATGCAAATAAGATACTGCTGAAACAATCATGTCAATTAAACTTTTATTACTTATTTCCAACTGACTGTTAAACATTTGGGGAAAAAAAAGTAAGTTGCTAAAAAGAATCCCTTTAAGAATTTAAAGGAGTTTACTCTTTTGTTCTTATGCAGTCTGTTCATCAGGGCTTTTATTCACTGAAATGAATCAAGGACACACACAAGTCACTGATTGGTGGTTTCAGCCTGTTCTTTACCTTTTATTCGCACCGCCAGGATATTACTTGTTCTCATTTCAAAACAGAGAAGCAGCTCTCACGCTTTGCTGCGTCATAGGGACAACGACTGACCTAAACCTTTGTGGTCTGACTCGTCAGGTTTCCAGCGACATCAAGAATGAGGCTTTTTTTAAGTCTCATTCTCATTACGGCTGCTGCTCTTTACTATTTGAACAAAGTCACGCACCTGTTTCTGGGAAGCTGTCCAAATGAGGAGACAATGTGTGGGCGGATGAAGGGATGATGATGGAGACAGTTGAAAGGGAAATGGCCGATGTTGTCTTACGACTGACAGGTTTGACTGTCTTTGTGGCGTTGGGGTGGGTAATGTGAAAGGGCTGATGGGAATGGCTCGGAGGGGAGGAGGGGAGTGATAAAAGGCAAAAAAGAAAACATGTGACCACCTACCAACACACCTTGGCAGAGGGGAGCTCCACACCCGCCTCCTGCCCCCTAAGCAAATCACCCTCGCAGGACCCTCCAGGCGGTAACCCGGGAAACAGGAGAAGATGAGGGCATCGCCCACTCCGTACTGTAGGCCTTTTCTGGTACTATAGGGAGGGATCCCAGGATCCTCGCACGGCTCCAAATCATACTCTGGAGGGAGCATGACAAAAAAGGATGCCAAATTGCGCACCAGAGAAGCATTTAGAGAAAAACCATGACTTGTGTGTATTCGATCTATTTACAGGTTTTTCATGGAAATCTCACAGCACTATACATCTCATCAGAGAGGTTTTGAATTCCACAGAGGAAGTATTATGTCATGGAAATTCTTACCTCCTATAGACAACACCAAGGTAAACCAAACGACCTATAAAGAGGTCCTAGCTCTATATATATTCTTATATTTACAAGGCCCTTATTGGAAATCTCCCACCTTACACTACAGACCGTCTGGAGTGGAGAGTTCTTAAAGTCCCTGGAGCTTGCACTGAAGTTGGAAAACGTGCATTTTCTTTAAATGGCCGACATTTATGGAACGTCTTTTAGCAAACGCTAAAGATCAGCGTTCTTCACCTTCTTGCAGAGTTTAGGATTTTTTAAATATATTTTGTTAGTTCGAGACAAAATAAAACATTTCTCTTTTTTTTTTTTTTTTTTTTAAATCAAGTTAACTTTTTCGCTTAATGTTAGATAAATTAAGCTGTTGCCAGGGTCTAAATCTACGAAGAGGCAGCACCGATATGACCACTTCAGCGTTCTCTTTTTCAAAAAGAACATGAGATTTAACCTCCGAAACAGGGGCTGCAGTGGGTCTATAGATGACCACCACTCAGTGATCCTTTTCAAAGAGCTCGATTATCTTTGAACCATCGGTAATTATTTTGTGAAGCTTTATTTAATATGCATTTGTGATTAAATCAATCAAGTAGATGAAGGCGTGCTCCATCTTTATTGATCCCTTCAAAAGGTAATTTATCTTTTGATGATACCCAGTTCATAATTCTGTCTTTAGTAGCTTTGATTAGACACATCTTAGATGCATTCTTTGATCGTTAATTGCTGCTTGTCTACACTTGGCCTCCTCCTAAGCGTCACTGTTAGTGTCAATATCCTATGACACACACCCTTGTTATTGAAAGGTCACAACATGCCGGTGATCCATACCCGGGGTGTAAGAGATGTCCACACTCAACATGATCCTTAAGAGCTAAATGTTCTGACCTTTCTCTTCTTTTTTTCCTAACGCCTGGTATCGGAGGAGTCCTCGAAATGATCGGCACGGCACAGTTCTGTAAGCACGACTTTCAGCCGGCGGGTTTTGTAACTCCCATTCTTACCTGAGAAAGTGATGTTGAATCCCTCGTAAGAGACGGAGAAGTCGGAGAGAAAGCGGATCTGAGCCGTGTAGTTTCCAAACAGGCCTGCGCTGAGAGGAGGAGGCAGCGTGGAGCCCGTCAGTCTCCACAGAGGCTGAGAGAAGCTGCTGTTCTCCGTCACCAACAAGTGGTCGTGAGGGCTCTCGAGATGGAATGTGTGGAAGGTGAACTGGACACCTGGACAAGCGAGAGAAAGGTAAACAGTTAACATGTGAGGTTTCATTTGAAGCATGTTTTTTTTTTCCCTTTTCGTACAAGCAAGTAGCTGTACATAATGTGACGAGTTTGCAGTTAAATGGAAGAATTTGTTTCATCGCAATTTCCTTCATTGCCTGGAGTATTTGGATATATTATGAGCACGCTATGTTTAGTTTCACAATGTGTAATGCAGCAACTCCCTGTCTTCCTCCCACGCTACTTATCAAAGAGGAAACACCCACGCAGACAGAACATCTGTAAATAAGGCTGTGTCAAATTGATGTGAGCATTCAACCAAAGGTGACACGATATGAGAGTCATCCCATGGCGCTGTAGCCCAAGGCCAGCCTCTCAGCTCCTCAGTCTTGCAGAGGCAGATTGTTCGGCACAATAAAAAAAGGCCACTCAGTAGGGGGATGTGACATTGTAAAGGGAAATTGAATTTGACTGCTGCATGTGTTGACACTGAATTTCTCAGCTAACCTTTGCCATGGGAGGTCTCGATTATCCATGTGCAATTCAGGTTATGCGGGTAGAAGTCTGGGAAGCCCGGTGACAGGATGGTGCCAAAGTTGCCCTGGATATAACCTCCACACAGTGCTGGAGAGGCAGAGCCAATGGAAACAGCAGGAGATGGATGAAGGGGAGAAATGAGAGGAGAAGCAGAGAGGCAAAATCAGAGAGAGCACGACTAAGTGGACAAAAAAAAACTAACTAAAATGTCCCCGGAAAAAAAAAAAAAAACAGGCCAAACTTGTCTGTGCATTTACAATGTGGTAAACTGCATTTTTACAAGAGGTGCCCTTCAAGGCAACATAAAAAGGAGAGAGTGGTATCATCAATATCATTACAGAGTGGGCAGAAATCAATACTGTCCTAAAATATAAAAGCATTTACAGACGAGGGGAAGGGGAAAACATCAAAGGGCTATCTCGCCACATACATATAAAACATTTATGATGAAATGAGCTCGAAACTTTGAAAGAAAAAAACAAGATAAGAGGAGCTGAAAGAAAAGCTATCGTCTAATATGGATTTTATAATAACTCAGAATTGTATAGCAATTTACATGTGATGCAACAGGAAGCAAAGTGCTCCGAATAGTTTCCTCATGTTGTGTCGAGAACAACAGACAATTAATCTTGCTCTAATCCCATTTATGAAAAAGAGGAAATCTGGTAGTTCTCCGTTTGTTTCTAGGTCAGTATTATAGAACGTACCGTCACAGCTCGGCAGGGGGCGGCTCCACTGAAAATTGGGTTCACATTCTAACGGCTCGGTGTCACTGAGGGTGTAGCCCGCCTCGCAGCTGAATGTTACCAAAGCGCCCACATAGAAGTCGTTGCCATGCCGCTGTCCGTTGACAGGGATGCCGGGGTCCACGCAGTGATCCGACTGTAACTGCAGGGCTGGGGAGGAAGGGCGGAGAAAGAGGGTGAAGGAGAAGCGACACAAGGGTAATTAAGATTTCATCTTGTTTTCAGCAGGTCAAGTGGAGGTCCACGAATGTTAAAAAGCATTTTGCTTTCCCAAAGTAATCCTGGTAAATTATTGATTTGAACATCCCTCTCCAACAGGAATGAACCAATAGGAAGTTTCCACACTCTTTTCCTCTGCACCTTGCATAGTGTCTGCCTAAGTAGCGCTCACGGTGAATTATTGAAACTCTGCAGAGATTTACCACAGAGAACGTGCAAGAGGTCACCAGTGTGAGCTACACAGGTAGAAAGGGGCTTTTTAATTTACAGCATGAGAAGCCTGGCGCACAGGAGAAGTGTATGCGTATTTGTGACTTTGTGCACATGACCATGTGTGTCAAGTCAGGAATATCTGACAGCGTAATCTCACCCTATTACTTTGTAATTATAGTTTTTTTTTTTTTTTTATGAGAAGCTTTATGGTGAAATTGAAAGCCAGAAGAGGAATTATTAACAACCAAGAATCAATAGATTGAGTGTTGTGATTCAGCCTCATTGTCCATCTGTATAACGATTGATTATTCTTTTTATGTGGAAGCATGTGTGTGAGCTCTCCCTGACTGTTTACGATATGCTTACTCTGGGGGGGGGGGGGGGGGGGGGGGTCGGTGGGACTTACTTTCGTAACGTATGCGGAAGCCGATGTCAGAGTGGCTCTTGTCAGTCGAGAAGAGGAGATAGAGGAAGCTGGAGGTGCTAATGAGGAACTGGGGAACCTGGGTGCCCTGGTAACTACCAATCAGAGGTGACGATGGGAAACGTCCGTCCCGCACCTCGAGGACGTCGTAGTTGACCTCTGTACGAAACCTGAGGACAGAGAGAAAAGTTACAGATGGCTTTTTGGGCCATGGACAAAGAAAGAAAAATAAACAAAAAAACAGGATCTGAAATGTAATTTGTCAAAACTCACAGCTGAATTTTTTTATATTCATGTCTAACTTATTTGAAAAAGTTGAGTTTAAGACAAATTGCACACTTAAGTACATCTTTGGCTAGTGTGCATGTTTGTGTGTGTGCGTGTGTGTGCGTGCTTGTGTGTTTCCATCTTTGTTGTCAGAGCCACCTCATCTTCAGAGTGATGAATACACTGCTAAGATTCAGAACCATGTCATGGAAATGAAATGGTTTGTGATATTTTATTGATGTGACATGAAAATTAAAGAGCAACACACATTTGTGTTGTATTCATTTTGCATGGCGTGCTATCAGGATCAGATGGACTTGCAAGGATGAGCCTTTGTAAAATGTTGATGTAGCGTTCGATCCCATGACTCTATTTCGTCCGAAACAAGCTCCTCTCTCCGTTTGCCCCCCTTCCACTTGGCAGATCATCTCCAATAACTTATGCTTTTATACAAATGCACTTAAAATGCATTTATGAGCGTAGGTGTGTTTTCTTTTTTTTCAACTTTAAGAAGATCTGTGGATTTTCAGGCTGCTGGGTATCAAATGAAAGCATCAAATGTCCGTTACTGAGCATCATTGACTGTGACTGTCAACTGTGACTGGTGACTGTTTATGTGCACTGGATCTGCTGCATTACTGACAGAAAAAAAACTATTGAAGAAGAGAACAAAGATGAATAAATATGAGAGGAAAATATGAGCATATGTTGAGACGGTAAAAGCTCCGAAAATCCAAGCTGCCTCCGAGGGGGTAGGGAAAAAAAAAAAAAAAAAGAGTTAAGCAATACGTCAGCAGTTGCGATGAGGGTGGCTCACTTGTCGAAGATGATCTTGATGGGGTAGCCTGGAGGAGCCTCAATGATCCATTCACAGTTAAGGGCCTCCTTATAGAGTTCTGGCCAGCCAGGAGAGAGAATGATCCCACTGGGAGCCTTCAGATCCCCCCCACATGGAGCTAGGGAAGAGAGAGTGAGAGAGAGAGAGAGAGAGAGAGACAGCAGAAAGAGATTGAATTATGCATGTCTTTCCCAGCTGATGTATGACAATGTCCATGGATGATCTCATGCATCAGCCGGGGCTCATCCCATTTCTTTTACTGCCAGCGTCTACTGGATGTAAATTGGCGACGGCGCACTTCAAGGTTAACCGTTTCTCCTGGGGCTTTAGTGGTCGTCGTGGATGTCTACGTGCATGCATGAGCAAGGGCGAGCTGTACGTTTTCACACGTGTGCTTATGTCTCCTCCCTGAAGCTGTTGTCCCTAAATCTGTCATCAAACCCCTCCTTCAGAGGCGCTGCTGTCAGCAGCATCAAACGGTGGGGGGGGAGACATCTTTGATCGCTAGCACAAAGACACTTGAGCTCTCTCCCGTACCCTCGTCCCTGTTACTGCTCACTTTGCCATGCATCCGCTTTAACTGCCTATCCTTAACCAGAACACACGGGCACAGCTCCTCGCTGCCTTTGAAGTGGAATGATTTAATCAGCCAACTCAGCATACTGAAGGACATCTATAAAACGCATTAGGCTACAAACGTTAGGGGTATGAGAGATGGTCTCGGAGGAATACAAAGCTGATGTGGCACACAGGGGGAAAGTGACATGTTTTTAATAATGGTTTCTCCTTTGCGAATCATGAACACAGAACCTGGTTTGGCCTCTTACAGTCCGAGCCATGTCTGTAGCTTGATGTGCTCCACTCAGAGGAATCACAGTCGGTTACCTTAAAGCGTTATCTTAGCTCGCCTGCTTTATCAGGCCTTCTAGTTTGGTGGAAGTTGTTTATTTAATGCTGGGTCGGAGAAGGTTCACTGAAGTACTGTGGAGCTGAATAATCTGGTGTTTCATAAACACAAATATACAAAAGTAGGTCTGTGAAGATAAGCATGTTTTTTTGTTTTTTTGTCGTACACTCATGTGTGTACGAAAGATTAGCTTCACATGAAGCAGTATGATTATAAAATCAAACCTGTCTGAAGGTAAAGCTGAATTTGTTGTGCTCGCTAAAACAAAAAAAACAAAAAAAGGTTAGCCGCTTCGAGACGCACCTTCACAACGAGGGACTGCATTGTCCCACACCACGTTGCCATCCTTGAGGATGCAGGAAATGGTTTGGGAGCCATGGGTCTTGACAAATCCCTCCTCGCACAGAAATGAGATGGAACTGCCAAGCTGAAGGCTCTCTCCAAAACGCTTGCCATTTACTGGAACTCCTGGGTCCGGGCACTCGTTATGGCGAAAGGCTAGAAAGAGGAAAGAGGCATGGTAAGTGTGGAGGAGAAGATGCCAGCGCAAATTAGATTTGGTGCGTTTCGGCACCAGGTCGACGGATGTTACTGCATTGTCGTGAGACAAACACGATGCTGGTACGTCTGCAGGTCTGTACGCTGCTAAACATGAGACAACTTTGACACTGATAAGGATTCATCCAAAGGCAACGTCGTGCTGGACAGACTCAGGCCTGTAGCCCCGTACAGGAGCCTGGTTTGAGTACTCTAGGAGGAAGACTAACGAAAGCCCTGCAAAACCCCCCCCAAAAAAACAGTAATTCCCAGCATGCACTGCAGCAACATCACATCGAGGTGTGAAGTGTAGGGGGAACCTGGACTCAATTTACTCATTGGAGCAGATCTAGTGGGTGTCAGCAGGGAATCCCAGGCTGTAAAAGCTCTGCTCTAACATTGTCCATGGTCTCTCATGTGCTGGTATTCCTGCATGAGAGGAAACATCTCCTCTTCTGTACTTTCACGACATGATTTTAAGCGTTTTGGAGCGCAGTCAGCCACAATAGGAGGGACACCATTGTCCCTGTTGAACGTTATAGTGCTGTCACGTCCACCTTTAAAACTACTGTTATAAGGTGGCAAAGTAGCATGTTGATGCTTTCAGGGTCTGCCAGTCAATCAGTAAAATACATTAAAAAAAAAAAGAAAAACTTTAAAACCTCAAAGAATTGCTTTACAAATTAAATGAATGAATGTAATATTTTTTGACTCCAAATTGAGACAAATTGTCTGGTAATATTCATATAGTAATCCTTTTCAAATCCATTCCCAGTGCACTCATGCTTATTTCTATGGAGATTCCAAATCAATTATCTGACTTTCTTCACAAAACTTTGCTTTTCTACTGTCAGCATTTAGCAATGCAAACATTTAACGAGGAGAAATTTGTTTCAATTAGTGAGTCGTATTGATTTTTCTTGCTGCAGTGACGCCAGAGTGTGGGGAAACCACACTGTATGCAGATCGGCCGCACCAGATGACACTGCTGAATGATAGATAGGGGGAGTAAACAGACAGGGGAAAAAAAGTTGTTTTCATACATCCTCTATACTTTATTTATCAGGCGTCTGAATAAAACATCACGTAGGAACCAGCGGGGGAGAGACTACGAAGAAATTCTGCATACAAGGAGAGGTATAACCCTGGAACGAGGCATGTAAACAAATATATCAGCTGTGCCACTATCTCACTGTCACTTATTCTCTCACGCGTCTTCTTGTACACACACATGCATTCGGAGGTGATATGAGTCGGTGTTGATGAATCCTTCTTCAGTAGCCATTGGACCCAAACGGAGTGTCGGCCACACCTCATCCATCACGATCATCTTATTTATTAACGTGCCAAAAAATCCCCTCAATGCAGTTTGGCGTGTCCTTAATAAACATGAATGATGGAAGTTGTCTGCGCAGCCCCCTAAGCCCACCCCCACCCCCCCCCCCCCCCCCCCGTCTCTAAAAAAACAGTCATGCAGTACGCTGACATTGTTTTCAGGAACTAACCGTCATCTTCAATTAATTGCTCCTAACATCCATTCACCATGCTTCATGGTTATTTATTTCTTCATCACGCTTGTTAATTGAAGCATTAGACGCCATGTGTTTCCCACACTGTGGCTGTACAGGAGCACCTGGGTTGTTGTCATGGAGCCTACTCTCTCCACTGCTAAATTCAAGAGTCTTTTGATAGGCTGACGATGTTTAGGCAGACAGGAAGGTGCTCATTCCTCTCACTCATACATCCACCTTGATGTAGAAATATGTATCGAGGAGTTTATTTCACCTGCCCTAAGTTCATATTAGAATAAAACAAATCCATGTTTAAACTAAAAAAAGGGAAGTTTAGTTAGTATTAACTGTTTGTTAGATCATGCTCGAGTCTCATTCACTCCAGAGGAAGTTAATGTTGCACTGATTACAGAGCTCCTCTCTGATTGGCCAAAGAGGACCTCGTATCTAAGGAGTGTGAGGTGAAGAGACTGATGCAGCATTCCTGAGAATACTGTCGTTTTACTCATCAGCTGCTGCAGTACACACATCAAGAACTTGCACAGAAAAAAAAAAAAAAAACATCTGTATTCTACCGACTCTTCTTCTTCTTACAATCTCTGAAGAATAACAGTACAAGTACCAACAATGTCAGTGTTTCCCCTAGTACTATTCATTTAAATGCGAACCCCTTCTCCAGTCCAGAAGGACAGAATAAAGCACTTCATTCAGGCCCGAATTGATGTGCACTCGTTTGATTTTAGCATAGCCTGGCTGTATATGATTCATTTCACGCTCCTGTGCAACGCCTCTGTTCTGCTTGCAGAATCCCACTGAATGACACCAGGCCGTCACCTCCGACTGTTAAAACTAAAAAGACTGAATGTGCTGGGAAACTCCAAACATCCGTCACAAACTGAGCAAAAGGGCTCCCTGAAGAGCTTTATAACGGAGACATTTAAAGACAAGGATATTATTGAATTGTGATGGTAAAAACATAATATCATGAACAATGGATCATTTAGAGTTTAGAATTAGTAACAATATAGTAACTGTGATTAGTTTTTGAAAGAAAATGTTTTAATATAGCAAAGGAAAGAGCGCTCTTGATGATTATCAAAAATACATTTGGAAACAAAAAGAACACGCACAGAATGGAGCCGAAGAAAAGCAATAGAGAAATCCTAAAGGAGGTGCAAAATAATTATGTAGACACCTCACCAGCAAACAGTATTGAACAGGAAATAGACCTGACAACAACAAATATCAAAGGTAGAATCAAACCTTTACAATACTTTGCTGAGGGCAAGTGTTGTAAAGTCGACTGTCTGAAAGCAGCAATCTGTAAAAGTCAAAATAACATGTCATTGTCTGCTTTAAAGTGAGTCACTACAGCTAATAATAGAGCCGGGTCCTGTTGAGTCAAACCTCCCGATGGCACCCTAACGATCTATGAAACAGCTCTGCGGTTTGAAAATGGTTACGGTGTGACACTGTCCCATCGTATTTATCTTGAGATGTGAACGAATGCAAAGATCCGGCTCATTGCACAATAGTGTAGATGCAATGAATGCTAAATTCCTGCTGCCAAACTCTCTCGGGTACAGTATATCCATGAAATGGGTTTACCAACAAGCAGCCGACATGTACTGCGTCAGAGCATAAAAACCCATCTGGATGTTCTTCAGAAGTCAGCGGCGACCCAGAATAGAATATAATGAGCACTGCCGCAATGTATCTGTCAGGTAAGATGCTGCCTCTTTGTCTGCATTCTATTTAGATGTCAAGTCTCTATTTAGGCAATAAAGACAGGGGTTGTGTCATTCTTTAAACCTGTGTGTGTGTGTGCGTGTATTTGTGTGTGCGTGTATTTGTGTGTGTGTGTGTGTGTGTGTGTGTGTGTGTAAAGAATGTGCTGATGATGGCTGGAAGAGTTTATGCACTCTGTGGGAGACAGGCACATAGATATATGTCAAATGATTCATGAGGCATTTTGCATTCATACAAACTCACACTTCAGGCACACATACAGTACACACACACACACACACACACACACACACACACACACACACAAAAACAAACAGTGCACATCCAGTGAGGGCGCACACGTGCGATAAGCGTTTAAGACTTCTCTTCGTCTCCTTTCAAAGCGACATCCCGTTCTTACTTGTAAATGTGATGTTGAAGCCTCGGTCTGTGTAGGTGTGGTCGGTGAGGAACTCCAGACGGGCCACATGGGCGCTGGTTGTTAAAGACGGAGGCAGGACGTCACCGGAAAAGGTTCCCAGGATAGGTGACTCAGCCTGAGGGAAGGCAGATGAAAGTTGTCTGATGAGACCAAAGGTATCATGAACTCAAAGAGGGGGGGGGGAGGGAGGAGGAGGAGGGGGGAGAAAAAAAAAATCAAAGCGTAAAAAGCTCCTGCCAAGAAGTGGAGATAAAATATGTAGGGAGTCCAATGATTCTGGCAGGCTGGGTGTTTAGCTCAAACACACAATTATATAGGCTTCGTTTCCCACTGACATGCACTATGCCTGATAAAGAGATCAATAGATGAAGTTGCACAGAGACTCATTCAAAGTAACTGAGGCTACCAGCTAATAATTCAATTGTACCTTTCCCCCGTCCTTGATCGAGAGGAAGTCAAACTGTTTCTCCATGCTGAGGTCATTAAAGGCCAGATTGATCCGGCTCTCAGGGTTGGTGATGATCAGCCACACACAGTGCATGTTGTTGCCGTACTCCTGCGGGTAGTTTGGCGACAGCAGTACCCCCGATGGAGTGGTGAAGTTGAAGAAACAGGAGACTGTGGAAGGGAAACAGATATATAGACGGAGAGGATGAAGAAAGCGAGCAAACAATGAAACATGAAATGGGTTTTGTTCGAGGGCGAGAACATCGGAAAACATTTGATTTCCTCCTCTGAAAACACGGCGGTAGGATTTGATCTATGTGACAAGAGAGTAATAAGACACATCTCATATACTGGAAGGAACAAACACACCAGGAATGAAGTCATAATTCAAAATAAACAGTGATAAACAACAACATATAATGCCCTACAATATCGACACAATTAGATTAAAAATCATTGAGAATTAAGGAAGTAAAAGGAAAAAAATCTTTCAGATATTCAAGTAGCAAATAAAATAGGTTTTGCAAAAAAAATTTGGATTTTAACTGCAGATAAATGTATTACTTGTCCACCAAGCTGAGGAATATAAAACCATCTTTGTTAAAACAGAATTAGGACTTGATGTGGGGCCAAGAATATGTCATGTATTTTGGAAAGTACTTCCATGACTGATGAGTGATGGTTGAACGATAAGGAGAGGTTTTGTTGTCTGTGTAGATCTGCTCACTGTGTATCTGTGTTTACTTTGTGTTTGATTGACTATGTTGATAACCAATTTAAGATTGTGCTGTGCCTTTTATAAAAGTTTGCAGGAATGTGTTGATGGGGTGGGAGGTTACTGAGGGGCAGGTGTGTGGGAGAAAAAGTAAAATGTATGTAACATGTGATTTCGATGGCAATGTCACGTGTTATTGTTAATAAATAATAATAATAATAAGAAGAAGAAGAAGAAGAAGAAGAATCATTAAAAAAAAAAAAAACAGAATTAGGACAAATACTTGTAAAAAAGTTTAGAGGAAAAGAAAAAGTAACTTTAATGTGACTCAGTAATGTGTATGGCCTTGTGTCAGCTCTCGTGTCTCCTCGGTCATCGCTCCTCGGATCTGCCTCCTCTCTCCTCGATCCTCTCTCCTCCGTTCACTGTAAGAGCTTTGGGACGATCCTCAACATGGCGGCTCTGACTCTTTCGCACCTGTCACCTGTGTGCAGTTTTAACCTGCTCTCGTGGGAAGAGAACAAGACGCCAACGGCAGATCTGGTAATTGAGGTGTTCTCTGGCGAATGGCAATCTCATGGTGTCTCGGCTTTAAGCACAGATTCTCGCTGGATGACCTCCTCATGCCGCCCTCATTGAGGTTTTTTTTTTTTCCCTGATTGCTCAAAAGAAGCATGAACACCAGTTGCCTGCTGGAGGTCAGGGAGTGCTCCTCCTGTTCCTACTCACACAGAAGGAGCACATATGGGTCCTGCTTCGGGGGTTGTCTTGCTCGGCTGGTTTAACTGCCACTCTCCTGGCAACACCTCCCTCTCCTCCTCAGGAGACTGCACCATGCTGAAGAAGCTGGACTATCTCTGCAGCTTGACTGGGCTGCAGCTTCCTCATTATGCTACCAGTTGTGAGAAGTACACTAACGGAACAAGAATCAGTGAGGATGCATATGGAGAGTGCAACACCATTTACTTACTGGGAGATGTGTTGCTTTTTTTTTTAATTTCATTTGCACCAAAGCTGGTGAAAATTATTCACAACAGCTTGTGCTTCCTAAAAGATATAACGTTGAACTGGTTTGATGTCCTACTGTGATGATGAAGTGTTACTTTTTTTTTATGGAGAGTAAAGAAACCACGTTCCCAGGGATGTGAGGCTGAATTGACTCCTGTGCCAGGGAACCGGCTTTGTCATTCAGCACAATGATTTTTTATCTTGATAGTGCAGCTTTTGTCCACTCTTTCATCAATAACAGTGGACATTACCTGCATAGTCAGCTCTCTTCTCATTTCCCCCTCAACCTCCAACTCTCTGTATTTGTCTTTCGCGACATTCATTAACTAATAAGCACTCCTATTGTTTTGGAAATCCACAGCCTCCACAGGCTGCAGGGATAATCTACCCGTTTAATGTGCGGACCTCCCTGCGCTCGTTTGCACAAACGTGTTTATTTATGCACCGACATGAGTAGTGTTGTACTCGTGCAGAACTTACAAACACAGCTGGGTTTCTTAGCTGACCACTGGTTGTTCTTCTGGCAGGTGATGTTCTTCTTCCCCACCAGCTCGAAGGCAGGCAGACACTCAAAGTAGAGTTTGTCGCCGTGGCGGAATCCTGTCCCCTCTCGTTTGCCATAAGCTGGGGTTCCAGGATCTCCACAGCTGCCTTGGTCAATTTCTGGACAAGGAAAAATATACAAAGGACATGGATCATTCATCATGTGAAACTGATAAAATAATGGAACTCAGACAATTATAAATGCAGGTTTTACAGATAAGGATTTTCTTATTTGACCTGGAATCACTGAAGTGATGTTATTTCAAATGTTGATCTTTTATTGAGAAAAAAGTAAAGCATGTGACTTCCCTCTCCTACAGAGAACGTTACTTTTACTATCTTAGATAACCATCATGTGTGTCCTGAAACACGGTAGAGAAGGTAGGAGGTCTTTTCAAAAAGAAAAAGACATTGAAACCCAAGGTTATGCTTCAGTCTTCAGCAGATATTGGCGTGATACAGCTACATAAGAAATAACTTATTGAAGATACACTTCATAAAAAATAAATAAATAAATAAATAAAAAAAGGGTTTTTGTTCCTTTGGTCCCATTCATGTTTTGCAGCCGTCATTTATCAACACAATATTGCCAGAACTTTTCAACACATGCCCATGAGAAAGAGACGGATGCTTTATTCCCTCCAATTTATGAAAGGACCACGGCCTCTTTTAGTGCATTGAACGGTCTAATGTGTTTTGCTTAGCTGTTTAAAACACAATAATTAGGTAAGAATAGTTTTCCATTGAGTGTCGTCAGTAATGAGGTGATGATGATTTCCATTTCTAAAGTGTACTCTTGTGCAAAATTCAGTTTTTTTGTTTTTTTGTTTTTTTCATTTCCATTTATTTTGTGTTTCTGAGACAACCTGTCAACAGCTCTACTTAATAATTGTTCAAGTGCTAGCTGAACCAATGCATGAGGTGTTTGGATTTACAGTTCAGATTTTAATCTGATACCATTGATTCTGCTTCAACATTTCTCCCTTATGATGCCCAAAGAACATAACATGTTAGGCAACTGACCTGAGAGCACTGCTGCTCAGAGCTCAGCTGTTCGACTGGTTTTTACTTGAAAGGCAGGGTAGGAAATTTTATCTGGATACACTTTTTAAATTTTTGGTTGAAACTGTCTTAATGTCCTGAGTCTGACAGAAATTAATAATGTGTGTGCTCTTTGACCAATGTCGGCACTCGACCACGTTTTATAAACCAATCAAGCCTCTCTAATCTTTGCATGCACGAGCCTACACTCAAAGCATGAGCTGAAATCTCCCTGCTGGACCAATGGCGCTAGTGCATGTAAGTGAGGGGCGGGACTTTTGAGGGAGCACAGAGGGGAGGGGGTGGGTGAATACAGAGAAAGGTGAGGATGCTACTTTCAAAATCAGTCCAACCCCGTCTTTAACAGTTCCTGGTTTTGCTGTAATTTTACCCAAAAGACTTTCTTCCTCTGCGCCTGAGCTGAGGCTGAACGGATCTAATCAATGACTCAGAAACGAGCTGGCAAGCGTTATTAGTTTTTAGACTTTTACAGCAAAATCAAAAATGTTTTATATTTCTTGTCATGCATTTATTTTGATTATAATGATGTTTGCAACAAAGTCGGCTCTATTGTGTCAATAGCCTTTCAAATGTTGCTCATTAATGCTGCAAAACTCTCCCCTCATCTGTCTCTCTCTCCTTCTACCTCCCCAGTGTAAACAAACATTCCCACTTCCGTT
Source organism: Symphodus melops (assembly GCF_947650265.1). Taxonomy (NCBI): domain Eukaryota; kingdom Metazoa; phylum Chordata; class Actinopteri; order Labriformes; family Labridae; genus Symphodus; species Symphodus melops. Next base: position 9,055,229 of record NC_136708.1, read on the forward strand.
TAGATGCTGACGTAAGGCCTACATGGCGCACACACACACACACACACACACACACACACACACACACACACACACGCCGTCTTTCTTAAAACACAAGCCAATTCCATTATTGAAAGATTTATGCATCTCTCACTCCCTCACTCATTCCTCTCCCTACTTCTCTGAGGTTGCAGATTGCAGATGGGAATGCTGAGGCATCCGGATGGGGGAACACAGGGAGCGAATAAGCTCATCCATCCAGGAAATGATGGCAGGGCCTAATACGATTTTAAACCGCACCAGGGGTGATGCTGGGTATAAATCCATACTCGGTCCTAATGATGATCATCATTTAGAACACATATTTAGAGCTCACTGCTGTTTGGATGTATGGCTGTCCCGAGGCAGCCTCATTCGCAAGACGACTCATTGATCTTACATGAAAGTCACCTTAAAAAGGAGGGAATGCTCAAAGACACATTTGAGCTGAGCCTGAGAGGGAATTTGGGAAAATAAATATAAACACATGTAATCCGGCATCTGGAAGATCAGCTATAAAGCTGACTCAGATATTCTTCCATGACTGTGCAAATGTAAAAAAAAAAAACACACTGTCATACAGTACAAGCACTCCTTTGTACATGTTGTTATATCACAACTGCCTCTAGAGTCACTACCATAAGAACTTCAGGGAATATGAACAGTAAATAAGGACGCTTTAAAGAGAGTGTGCGTGTCTGCTTTTGTGTGTGTTTATGTATGAAACATGTGTTTACTGTGTTTCTCGGTTTTCAAACATGTTCGTGGATGTATGTTGTGTCTGACGGAGCTGGCAGCAGTGGGTGAAACTGCATTCGATTCTCATGAATAAGGGAAGAGATGTAATAGCATATTTGTTGTCCCTGTCTGTTTGACGTTTCCGGAGTAATCCAAGCATCATAATGGGACTCAGACTCCCATTACTGTCATCAACTACACTGCTGTCTCCCAGGGCCCCGAACGACGGAGGGACTTCTACGAGTTCAGAGTGGTGTTCATGGGGACCGAGGCGGGGTAAGAAAGCGTGTACGGTACCTAGAATGGAAAACTGTATTAAACCCCAGTGAGGAAACTCATTCAAGGGGACTACAAAGGGCACTCAAAATGATCAGATCTGCCAATGGTTCATTATAAACACCGTTAACTGGTCAATACAGTAACATGTGGAGTGTGCAGTTGGAAAATACTTGAAGTGTGAGCATATCTAAATCAGTACGTTCCAGTTCTCTTCAATCCCTAAATGATGATTCTCAGTGAAAGTCAACTGTAATAATGTGTTATTGGTTCAGGCCTTCACATATGCATTTGCACCAATTTCGTTTCCCAGTGTTGTAATACATGTGGAAAGATCGAGGCCACATCCGAGTGTTTGCATCCCACACTCAAATGTGCGGTGCTGGTATGACTCTGTTTGCAACTGCACTTGATGATCGGGCTTAAAAAACCCCCCCAAAAAAACAAGTCATTGAGAATGCAAATGAGATTTTGGCTGCTCCTCTTTGGAAGGTGAAGTGGTTCCAAGCGTTTCTTCTTCTTCCCCGTCATTAACTACAACTCATTGTTTTAATTACACTTTGGTTCAGAATGTTGCTCCACTTTCTCTGTTATTTTTTTTACTGATGAAAAAATAACAGTGTGTGGGCCGGGGAGACGACTCAGTGTGGATGTGGGAGGGCAAACGGGATACGCTTGAATGTTCACGCCGTCGCTGCAGCAGGCTCAAAACGGTTCACAAGCTCCGACATACATACTCATCCAGCACAGGTTCTTGGATACATGCAGAGCTATGTTAAAAGAACTGGTAAAATATTTCCATGGATGAATTGAGTGATACACTCTGCTACATCTGGATTAATTATTCTCAACCAAATTTATTCACAGAAACAACTCCTCTATTAGCAGTTAAAGTTCATTTAAATGCATCATTTTTATATGGTATGATGAAACGTACAAATTAGGGCTTGCCTTAACTTGGTAATAGTACAGTATGGTCTTTGTAAGCCATGCAGCAGAGAGAGCTAACGAGGTAACAAGCACATTGTGAGCTTTTTTTTAAGACCTGTGTTAAGCATCATCATTAAAGTCTTTAAGAGACAGATGCTGCATCTTTGACCCAGAAAGAGCAACGTCTTAGTCACGTAACGTAAATATGTTCTATTTGAGTCTGAGATAATAGTCATGAGCAGTGAGTCACAATGCACTCAGGTAAATAATGAAATCATGTGTGGTGGTGGGAAAAAGAAAAAAGCCACTTTTCACAAGTCAGCACATCCCATTCCACTCACCTTCATAGGACACCTTGAAGCCCAGGGAGCCACTGGTGTCATCTGTTTTGAAGTTGAGCCACATCTGGTGACTGGTGCTGACCACGAGGTCTGGAGTGCTGGTTCCAGACAGGCTGAAAGAACAGAAAAAACACAAATGGACTGTCTTGAGTACCCTCTTTGTTTCAGCTCCAGACAGAACGACTGGAAGGTGCGTTCACTGTGCAGCACAGATCGGCTTTTTGCAGTCAATTCAGGATCACTTCGGCAGCTCAAGGCTTTCAGAGCATCATTAAAAAAAAAAAAAAACGTTAATGCGAGCAGCAAAACAACAACCAAAGTTTTATATTATGTATGTATAAACTATCTGACTTGTCTCATCAAAGAGAACACTAAAGCTGTTTCAGGCAATCTGAGTCTATGAAGCTTTTTTTTTTTTTTTTATTCTCTCCCTCTAATTCAAAACAGTTGGAGACAAGAAAGTGGAAAATGAAGGCAAGATCAGTCAATGCCATAGAAGTAATTTAATCCTATTTGAATAGTAATTCCACCCAGCTCTAATTAGGAAGTGTGTAGCTGCAGAGTAAATGATTAAGGGGTCTAATTTTAGTGACAGCACATTGAGGCTGGTGGGAGAAAAAAAATAAAAGAAGGTCTGTCTGGATATGTAGGGTCTGTTTCTGCAGCCTTCTGGTAACTTCTTAAAGTCAACCTTTAAAAAAAAAAAAAAAAAAAGCAAGCCAGTGCTCAGGTGACATCATTTGACATCTACTGACGCAGACCTGTGGTACGAATGATGGACAGCTAACATCCAGCCTCACACGTTTGTGTGTCGGGTCAGAAGCCGTGGCGTTCTGCTAATCGCCATCCTGTCAGAGGAGAAAGGATCTACTACCCCGTTTACCATCTTATTAATGGCTGTACGGCAGCGGGGTTACGTGCACCCGGCCTTAAAGTAAAGCAAACAGTAATTCTCTATTCGCTGCTCATGCTTGCCTGCACCGCCGACTCACACAAATACGGTGTAAAGTTAAACGGAGCCGATAGCTGCAGTAAATTCTCGGATCCTAAATAGTTTCAGTTTGTTTGTGTGAAAGAGCTCGCCCGATATCAACGACAGAATCAGCTTTTATATCATAAATAAAGTCTATAAGGGCTGAGCTGAGTCCAGTGGATATCTTTGCCTGTTCTCAGAGAGTGAATGTTGCCAGTGTATATATTCAAGTGATATTATCCTCATCAACAGAACCCTCCTCCACAAACCTCTCCCTCGTTTATCTCACACCTCCTCTCCCACCCAGACGAGGCAGCCTGGCGTAAAAAAAAAATGCATCGATAAAAACTTTATTAAGATGGTAAATCTCAACACAATTAATAACAACATCCTGTGAATTGTTATGGAGCATCTGCGAGCGCAAACTCCATTAGGGGGCATCAATATGCACTTCGCAATGCGGTGCCACATGGCTCTGATCTCGTTTTTAACATTGGGAAAAAAAAAAAAATAAAAGCGGGGGATGATTGACATTGTGGTGCGGCATCTATTTTTCATGCTCTGCTGCATCAGGTGGTGATGAAATGAAAGAGAAACAGAGCAAGAGAGAGGCTACGGCTGGAGGGTAAAGGGAAGCGAGCGGAGAGCTGCTGGCTGAAAGGAAGTGGAGGAGGAGAAGAAGAGGCGCTTGTGCCAAAAAAGAAGAAAGTTGAAAAGGAAAGAGAGAGCAAAACACAGAATATGATTAAAAAGAACACGAGTAGCAAAAGAGAAAATAACCGCAAGAGACATCGGTGTAGCATTAAAAGGCCAGGAAAGCTGGAGAACTGAGAGGAGATTAGAGGTGAAAAAAAAAAAAAAAAGATGGAGGTCAGAGGAGTCACTCACACATGGAAAATGGTCTTCTGGTCTCCCACCACCTCGCCGTCTCCCACAGTCAGGGTGTCGTAACCTCGCTCCAGGTCAAAATCCTCAAACGTCAGCTTGATCACCTAGACGAGATGCAGCAGATAAGACAATAGATACTTAAATTCTTGAGGACTCCGGGTGCAGAGGAGAGACACCCCCCCCCACTTCCATCTGTTACTTTCAGTCCCTCCGTCTATCCAATCTCTCATCAATCATTGTGGAGATATGTCAGACGCCGTTCCCTCCACAGCATGGGAACACTCAAGTAAAGTTTAAGTTAAATATGTTTCTGTTATCTACTGTGCAGTATGCATACGTGACGTGACGTTATATCCTATCCTAATTCTCTCCCCACTAGTCAACTATATGGCCGCATGCCATACGGTCTGAATGACACCTTCTCTTTTTCTCTTTAATCACCTTATCAGCAGGTGGCCTACAGCACTCGCCCTACCATTGAATAAAATATCCTGATGGTAACAGAAAACTTTTTTATTTTTTTTTATTTCACTCAATGGAGGGAAACTAAACAGCTATTCATTGTCATCTCATTTCTATCCTGCAGGTCGGAGCGTAACAGAAAGGTGGGGAGAGGTTCCAAAAACAATACGTACAACAGAGCCGAAAGAAGCAAGAGCCGACTTTAATAATGATTGAAAAACCGATAAATTTGCTTCTGATTAGTGCAAAGTGTTGATGAGGAAAGACAAACAGCAGAGAAATTTGGAGAACTAACATATAAATAAATAAATAAATAAAAAGCACATCAGGGGACTTGCTTTGTCACCTTTTTTTTTTTTTTAAATTGACTTACAATGATTTCCTCCAAATTCGTAGTGTTTTTCAAAGGACTGAGAGAGCCAGGCCTAATGAAAAAGCTTATATAAATGCAAATTGCAGTCTGTCCTATGTTAAAACCCCGTGCCTAATGAAAATTGCCAAGGTGAAGAGAAGAGATGGATGGTGTGTGGGCAAAGTAGGTCAGATCACTCGATAAATAGTTTCATAACGCAAACTCATCTCCCATCTGCCAGCCAACAGGTGGGGCACAGAGTGTGTGTGTGTGTGTGTGTGTGTGTGTGTGTGTAGGTGTGTGTGTGTAGGTGTGTGTGTGTGTGTGTGTGTGTGTGTTTCTAAACAGAAGAAAGAAAATAGAATATCAACACTATATAGATCTTTTAGATTGTTTGCAACCTCATACACCATGTCTGACATTTTGTAGTTTCAGAAAAGAAACCCCCTTTGGCCCTGATGCTGACGGATACAATCTTAATAGATTGTCATCTAAAAACAGCTGCAGCGGTACATTATGAAGGAGTATAGCCTGACAAGAACCCACATTAGTCAAAATGTCAGCAGGTTGCATTTCGGGTCACGGAGAGCTGTGTCACCTCCCTTTCTAGTTCTGCGTCACGATCCCGTCTGACCTAACGTCTCCTCTGGCTGGGCCTACGTGTACAGGCAGGAATAGAAGCCCATTACATCTTTAAGCAGAAAGAACAGCCTCACTCCATCTTCATCTGGACCAGACACGGAGCGAGAGACAGCCCAAACGAGCACTGTCTGGATCAGCAGGCTGCCGGCCGGCCGGCTTTACCCAAGGGTGTCTTTGTGTGTCCGTTTATGGGAATGCAAGCAAAGGGTGGAGGATTTAATCATTGTATATTTAGCCTCAGATAGCCTCATCTTCACTCGCGGCAGGGCAACAGTGGGAAAGAGATTTGTAAAAACGTTTTAGTTTTGACTTCAGAGAAGGGTGTTTGGCAGAAAAGCAGTTGGGTGGCCTTGAACACAACTCCAAAGTCAATGGTCTGAGCAGCTATGACACTTTCATGATATCCTCTGAGCATGCACTCAAAGCCCCTCCATTACTCTTCTTCTCTGTTTCTACTCTTCTCTCCTCTTGCTCACCACAGGTGTCTTAACTACTCGCTTTGTTTTCTGTTGGCTCAGTGCCAGGGTTATTTTCCACCTGTTTCATCTTCCTTATCGTGCACATGTCCCTATGAGAGCTTCTGTCATATGGTGTGTGTTCAACAGCTTGAATATTAAGAGGAAAGAAATGAGACATGTATGGAGCAGAGTGGTGCACAGTTCACTGGTCCCTCTCTGTCAAGACAGAATTATTTTGGTAAAGAAAAAAATAAAAGAAAAAGCACTGCGGGGTTTATAGATACCGTTATAAATGTATTTTTACCTTGGTTGTCTCGGTGGCTGTGATCACCCAAGTGCAGTTAGCATTGTTGTCGTACTGGACCGGGTAGTTGGGAGAAGTGATGACACCATTCGGTCCCCTCAACTGGCCTCCGCACATTGGGGCTACAAGGGAAGACACAGAGAAGCACATTTTTAGTCAGCGACAGTTTAAAAAAAACTCACTTTATCATTTCTGGGACCAAAAAAGTTGCAATCATCTTCGGGTGATGCTTTTTAAATGCACAAGACACGATGCTGCTTGGCTGCCCGTTGTGTGGATTCACCCTTCAACTTCCCACTTCCCTTCAATAGGTCTCCACCTGTTAAGGTTTCTTGGCTTCTCAGTTGGAAACAATGATCAATCTTAACCAAGGGGCAGTACTTTCAAATCCAACAGTGGAACTCTTTAAATCCATCTGTTTGGTTTGCGGTACCTTTAGAGTTTAACTGTACATTTGGTTTGACAGTTTAAGCCCTCTAAAAAAAAGCAGCACCATTAAATATTAAAGGCAGAATGTTCAACATTTTACAAATAAATACAGCAGAAATCAATTATATCCTCCGGTGTTGTCTCTCTGAGTCACGACTGTCCACAATGAGCGAGAAACATGAGTCTTGCTAGCTCTGCTGTTGTCAGTGCCGTGTTTACATGAACGGGACGACCTTGTGCGCTAACATTAGCCTGCTAACACACAAAAAAAAAATGCCGGCCACAGGCAGTTGCAGCTAGAGCAAAGGACACATATTGTGTCCACCACTTAACGTTGCTAAATTGTGGTGCGCTCTATTTCATATCAGCGAATGTAGGGGGTTGGAGGTGTGTCGCTGTAGGACAGTGGAGGCTTCAAAATAGCGGAGGTGTCACCAAACAGCAACAGCAGTTTGTTTTGGTTTCATGCTAGCGCTCAAGGTCGACATCTACTGGATCAAAAAGTCAAACAGTCTCCCTTTAAATCAAACTTATAAGTCACAGTTTCACCACATGTCCAAAACTGACTATCTTTATAATACTAGCATAGATTTTTGTTCGCAAATATAAATCTTACGAAATGTATTTTGACAAAAATTGACATAGTTGGTTACTATCCGAGTGTAGCTTTTATTTTTGTAATCAAGGGAGAAATAGTCAAACAGAAGAAAGAGTGAGCACTCTGCTTTGGTATTCTGTCTGATACGAGCAAACCCAGCTTTAAAGGACAATGTGACTTTTGAATGAAGGCCCGAGGGTGTCTGCATGGCAAAACCATTTAACACCCCTTTAAATTAAAGCTGAATTCTTAATGAGCAATTTAAGTGAAGTGAGTGTATGCATGTCTTTATACATGGGGTATAACCTAAACGTATTTTAAAGGGGCTGAACAAGCTACCCAGATTTTAATGAGTTGCGTCTCTGAGAGGTCCTTCGGGTGTTCAAGCCCCACTCCATGCAACACCCCCTTTCCAACAAATCGCCTTTATTATAACGTAAAATGAACTTTGGCAAAGTTAAGGGAAGAATAAACATTAATTTGAGTGGTGCCGACAGTGAGGGTGACCTTCGTGAAAATAATACAGCAGAGAGAAAGTCCAGCAAAGTAGTTATATCCCTCCTATTTTTTTTTTTGTCATCACAGGGATCATCGTATTCATCGATATTAAAGTGCAGCAGGCCACCGAGCAATATAAGTCCACGAGGAAGCAGGAAGAAGAAGGAAAGTAAGCCTTGAATATCACAAAAGAAGAAATGTGGAGCCTGAGAAAAGGTTCTGGATTTGTTGTTTGTTTTTTTTTCTGTGCTAATCATAGTGCTTTTTAATGATGACTAATGCTAATTTGGGATACAGATCCGCGATTAATCTTGGATGATGTCTTATCTTCATTCAGACTGATAAAAGCAACAGTACAAAAATGTTAAATGAGGATAATATGATGTGATAGTCTTAAAGGGCGGTGTTCATTGACATCTGAGGATTTTATCTCAATCTCGAGTGGTTCTGTACATAAAACAGAAATCAAGTGAATGTAGCCTGCAGGCGTACGGCTCAATGACTTTGTTCATTCTTTTTCACTTCAGAGAACAATGCAAGTCAAATGTGTCAGAACGAGACCTTCATCGCTGCGTTTTGTGACACAGGGAAAAAGAAGCAAAATCATTCTCTGAAGCGCTGGCAGCTGACAGTAGTTTGGAAGAGACGGAGCACCATCAATCCCTCCACCTCTATAATCCCTCTGAGATCATGCCTCCCTCTCCTCAGCACTGTAATTTAATTTAGGTTAAATTGGATCAGTCCAAGACAAAAGAAAGAATGGGGGCGTCTGTAGTAAGCTGAATTTCTTGGAACGCATTAACTCAAGTGAAGTAACAGACATGGCCTGTAGGTGATCTTAAAAAAGGATCAAATGCTGCAGGTGATTACATTTGAATAATCTGTCAGAGATTTAAAGCTTTAACAATGACACTGGAACAAAAAGGCTCATATACAACTCCATGCTATGGATGAAGGCTCCACCTGTCTATGTAAATGTAAATAACAAAAAGCTCAAGTGCACGACTTTCTGTACACTGTCCTCTCAATTTATCAAACTCCCAAACTAAGAATGATTTGGCTTAACAAAACAAATGTTTCTGCTTACTTAAGGTTATGAAAGGAGACTCATACTTTGAAAATCTTACTTGCATGTGTCAAACTTTTTGAGCGATGTTTTCATCAGTTCAGTCTTGTATTTATCATTGCAATATCACTGAGTAGTAGCAGCATATCATTGACTATTCTTGTCACGTGGTTTGTAGACGGTGAGAAAAAAGCCGACCAGAGGGGTTTTCTTAGTGAGCATCGGGATGTAACTGCAGGATCAGCAAAAGCACAATGATCCAAAACAAAGTTATGAAGCTGCAGGGCTAAATTCAACTTTTTCATCAGCACTTGTTGATTGCGTTTGAGAACTTTGGCTGCTCACAGCCACCTGCTGCAGCTTTCAAAACAAACACACACTTCATGACGTAAATAGTGAAGGCAAGTTATCTATGAGCTGAAGAGGTTTTAAAGGAATCCTTTTCAGTTTGACATCCTTTTCAAACTTCATTTAAATACACAGTACATATACACTTTAAGGCAGAATGATTTGTTGAAGTATTTCTTTGATCACAATGGTGCTGCTTCTGTAAAGTGCAGCACCGTTAAAAATATGATTCAAGTTAACAACACAATGACTCATGTATTTGTTTGTGCCAGCTTGAAAAGCACGAGTCATTACTTACATAAAGCCTTACACTGTTTAGAGCCACTTGCATTTGATATAGTTGTGTATTTCTTGAGCTGTCTTGACTTCTTTTAATAGCACCAATAATAAGCACTCTTTTAGTTGTGAACCAAAAAGCATTCCTCAGGATGTTCGACGTTTTACGAGTTTGCCTCACACTTTGTGGAAGGAGTCTTACACAGGGAAATATTTCAGTCAGCTGATAATGACCATGTCTTTCATCTCTAATATTTGGGTACATTGTTTGACAGTTTTTACTTTGAACCTTTGAGGGAACAATTTGACGCTAATGCAAATCTAGAAGCTTCAGATACGTCGATGTCACTGTCGCTGAAAACGGAAGCTGAGGAGCGCATAATTATCAAGAACAGCCTGACCGATTTTTCTTGCCTGTCACAAAATGGTCAGAAGTGAAGAAGGCGTGACTGATGGTTAGCACCACAGCAGCATGGCCAAACAGCAGGAAGCAAAGAGTGCTGGCTGCAGGTCAAAGTCAGGGCAGTCACACTATCACAGTGAACACCATATCAATAAAAGTAAGGAAAGGAGAAAAGCACGACAGGGATGTACAGCAAATGGCAACACAAGAAAGGACATCAACATCAGGGTATCTGGGTACGAAAAATACAAATTGAGGTCACATTGGGACGACTGGCAAAGTGTGCACATTGGCAGCCCACATACTGTAGGTCCTTACCTCTGCAGATGGGCCGATCATCACTCCAGCCTACGTAGCTGTCAGTCACTCTGAGACACGAAATGCTCTTTGAGCCCTGCAGTTCGTATCCCTCATCGCAAGAGAAATGCACTGTGGCTCCTCGCCTGCAGTGAAATTCCGTACAGGGAAAACACATTAGCATTCACAGCCCTTTTCTGCAAGAAATCTCAGAGACACATGAGGTCAAGCTGAAAAAAAAAAAAAAGTGGAAAAACATAGATGTATTTATTTTTGGACTTTGATTTCCAAACGGTCTGCTTTGTGTGTGTGTGTGTGTGTGTGTGTGTGTGTGTGTGTGTGTGTGTGTGTGTGTGTCGGATGTTGCCCATTTGTCTGTGTTAGAATTACTCAATGATAGAGACAAGAGCTCTGACAGGAATGCAAGCCTACAATCTAACCTAGCATCAGCTACACAGACAAAAGGCCGTGACTGTGCAGAGGCTTCAACTGTAGGAAGTGTATTTAAGTGCACACATTGTTCCATCTAATTCGGAAGCAGCAGCTTTATACGCCGTCGGATAGTATGCTCACTGCAAGAGCACTTTTTTGAATGCAGCTTGTGACTGTGTTACAGCACCCTATTGTCTCACCAACCCACTTCCTTTCTGAGCGTGCTGTTGATTAAAACTCAATTGGAATAAAAGTCAACACCATCAATGGTCTACCTGGGAGGTCATTAAACCTAACATAAGAAAGCACATTTCAAATGATGTGGCTTTTGAGACATTTTGACATACACTTAAGACTTCCAATCATTACAAAAAAAACCAACATGAAATCTAAATCAAACATGATATCTAAATAACCTTATAAAAGAGGAGAATAATACAAACATTGCTATAATTATTACATGTGATATGGATAACTGAACTAACAATGACACACAACAATTAAAGTGGGGCAACATCTTGACATCTTAACAGTAAAGAGTTAAACACTAGCGCACTATTACCGATAACTATTTCTACTGCACACATTATTGACAGCTAGTCAAGCCTAACACATGTAAACTACAGAGATCATGTTCATACGCTCTGATTATATAGGTTATGTAAATGAATGGGCTCATAGGATCATCTCTTGTACCAAAGGAAAATGAGAGAAATTCTTCTCTTGCTTTTTACCTGAAGTCTGAGCCTTTTCTTTTCCCCCGATCTGGGATCCCAGGGTCTGGACACATGTTGTGTCCCTGTGCTACACCCATCTGAGACACTGAAAGACAGACAGACAAAGAGTAAAGTAGAGGTCGGTCCAAATACAAATCTGAAAATGTTCCATTGGTTGCACAAAATAGAACTGACATAGACACATTAGGCAGCTCTGCACATGTACACACGCGGTACGCCTCTATGTGTCTTTGTCATGTTTTCAACGAGAATGATAAAAAGCTAATTAGTGTTGTAACACGACATCTTTGATAAGAGGAAGAATCAGGCTCAAATGAGAAGTGACGGTCAAACATATGTATGGTCAGTGAGTTTCGTGGTTGGGACACTGCCACCTCGGCACATTACTGGCGACGCCGCTGACTTTAACTCATCTGGAGTTCACCCTGACAATTGGTCTGCTTAGTGTTTCTTACCACGGACATCCTAACCCATAATGTGGCATTTTTGATTCAAGCCAAACTGTGGAAGATAAAGTGCCAGAAGGGGTCAGAAAACTGAAGCAGGACAGACTGTTTGACCAAGTTTGAAGGTGTGCATTAGTAAAGCAATGCAATACCTGCTCATTGGCCCGGATCCCGACTTAGAGCAAAAAAAGAAAGACATCATAACAAGGCTGACATGTTCAGCAGAGGTAAGGGCAGACAATAGAATAGAACTAATTCCTTCAAAAAGGCATTTCATTATGTGATCCTTTCCTTGGAGTCCACAGGTATTCACATTTCGGCAAAGTGAGGCAAAATACTGTGGTTAGAGAAACTGTTAAATGCATAACGGCAAAGCAGAATAACAAGAATTAAAGCAATGCAAAAGACAGAAGAGAAGAGAGACGTAAGGATTGAAAGATAAAGTGGGAGGTAGACGGGCATAAAATGAACTGTGAATGGCCTTGAGGCAGGAGAATCATTAATTCACTCTTTTCTGTTCAACAGGTTGTTCTAAACCCGTCCAGATCTCTTTCTTTGTACTAATGAATCCAGTCAGGTGACGCATGGATGTTAAGCTGTTAATGTTAAAGCTGTAGGAAATAATGAGTGGACAATTCAGCGAGCGGGTGAGATAGAACAAGGCCAAAGAAGACGGTCATGGCGAGGAAGGAAGCCAGCGCAATTACTGCCATCCATTTACAAATGGAAACTCCAGCGACAGTCCAGGCTGAGAGTCCTCTGACAACAGGCAGCATTACCCTGTTGTCTGGCCAAAGATAAATGGATGGATAAATAAAAACTTCCGAATGACTTTGAAATGGCGTTGACTGGAGCAGTGGGAGATATTACAGCAGAACTGTTTTGAAGACCAGTGCATCAATAATGCGCCAGGGTGGTTTCTTTGTTGCACTGATGCTTCATTCACTTTTCAATGTCATATTCAGTGATTCATCTTGATGAAATTTGTGGATATATCTTTTAGTTGTGTCAACCATGTGAAAGTAATTCTTTGAGGTTTGTGAAGATGTACTACATATATGTGTAAGAGATGTTATTACAGTAGCAGCAGAGTTATATTTCATCCAGCGCCAAGTGTCTGTTGTTGTCTGAGAGATTTAGCTTAACATAGATGTTTGACATTTAAGTCCAGGAGATGAGTTCTTCATGCCTGATATAGAGTGAAGTATTTGTGGGCTGTCTGTCTATCAGAATATCAGGAACACTGTTAAGAGGAACACTTTGGGTCAGTGACTGCTGAGTCCTGGTTCACTCGCATGTGAGATTCTGAGCGGCATGCCAGTAACTGCAAGGTTCATGAGGCGTGTCTGAGCTATTGTCTGTTATGTTATTTGACCATGGCTAAATAAATCTAAGATGATCCACAAGTCTGTTTGATAATGTCCTCTTCATTCATTCAACACAGATATAGAAACCGCCCACCTTACATTCACCAATGGAACTGAACGCTCAGTTCATACAGCAGCTAAAGAAAATGTAACCAACACTGTGAACTCAAACAGCACCGGGACAGGATGAGACCTCAAACATCTGTGAACATGTCGACATTATTCGTGACTCAATCTGAAGTACATTTGCATTTACTTGTTAGAAGCAAGAAATACTGTGACTGTGTTATGATGAAGACGCCATGTTTGATTATCTACTTGTCTCCTTGATTAGCACTGGTTTACTGCTGCCAATAACTAAGACATTCATTTGCAGTTTGAGGACCTGTCGACAGCCACACTTTGTTACTTACACACTGATATCTTGTGGTTGTTGTCCTTGCTGGGCAACATCTTCACACCTCTGGACTTCAGCTCTGTCATCTTCTTAACTGTAAGGGAACCAGAGCAAACAAGAAAAGCATTGTGATCATGAAACTGGCAGGAGTGTCTGCAGCAGAGACGGAGACACAGCTTAAACTGCACCACGCGTCATTACCCCACGCCCACTCGCCAAACAAAGCAGTGAAACGAGAAGAGCAAAAAGCCCGTCTACGGCCTAAAAAAAAACGAGGAAAGAGACCAAACTTTCGCCGAGGATAAAAGAGAACTTTTAATGCTCCACAACCTTCAAACGCTTTCTGTCGGTCCGTTCTCGGGTTTCAATTAGTTTGTAAAGAAATCGAGGGCGCAAATATATTGATATTGCTCTGCGTTTATTTGCGTGTGGTACGTGGCAGGAAATCACAATAGAATGTGAAAGTAAGGATTTGAAGGCAGGGTATAGACGATGCTAAATCCTTATTTATATACAAGGAAAAATATGAAGGATTTAATTGTTGAGTTTTATGATAATTGGGGGGGAACACAAACAAAGTAATCATCGCAAAGTGAGAGGCTCATCTAAATGCATATTTATTCACCGATTTCAAAAACACCATCAGCATTGTCTGTGCACCCCTTCACACTCATCTCATTTAATTACTTTGACGCTTCCTGACGATGGAAGTTTATTATTTTTTTTTGTTCAAATATGCTGAACTCTTTGCTCACTTTCAGCAGCATTAGAATTCTACCTGAGTCGTGTTTCAAGAAGGCTGCTTTGAATATGTGAGGAAAAAAGTCACAATTAAAACCGCAAGCGGTGATGAAGGGACCGAAGCACCCCACGCATGTCGGCGTGTGTCGTGACCGCGAGAGTGCGACCGTGGGCGTGAAGCCGCGACACGTGGCCAAGTAGCAGGCCTTACAGTCATCAATGGTTAAGCAAATGGAGTGCACAGAGACATCAAAGTGTGATGGTACGCCATGGCCACGCCCTTTAACGAAATAACATGCGGAGCACAACGAGAGATCTTCAACATGTCTAGAACAGACTGACACTGAGTTTACTATGATCGGATAAACGCTTTTGGAGGAGTTCGTTCAAATAGCTAACCTGTCAAACGCGAATTTCAGCCATTCAAAAAACATATGGCGGACTTCCTGTTGGGTTATGATGATGGGTGTAAGAGGATTTTATGTAGCTCCTGACATGCCCAATGAGCATAAAAAATTTCATCCATGTAGGACAAAGAAACCCCTATGGGGAGGCCATTTTTCAAATTTCATGGGGGCGCCACTGAGTCATTTAGCCACGCCCACTTATTATAACAACATGACAAGTTTAATTTTTCTGCTGGGATCATGTGTGTTATGTTTGATGACTCTACGCCTATATTAAGCACTGTAACAAACTACTTCCTGTTTGTGACGAACAACGCGTACGTACGACCACGCCCTTTGACGAAATAACATGCAGAGCACAACGAGAGATCTTCAACATGTCAAGATCACACAAACACTGACTTTTTGTCAATCGGATAAACGTTTTTATAGGAGTTCGTTCAAATAGGTAACCTTTAAAATGAGAATTTTCGCAATTAAACAAAAATATGGCGGACTTCCTGTTTAGTTTTGACTATGTGTGCAAGAGGATTTATTGTAGTTCCTGACACTATTAACATACAAAAAAATTGTCATGCATGTCAGAGAAAAAAACCTCGATGGGGAGGCCTTTCAGAAAGGAAAAATAGGGGTGCGCCGAGACATCAATGTTTGATGGTACGCCATCGCCACGCCCTTAAACGAAATAACGTGCGGAGCACAACGAGAGATCTTGAACATGTCTAGAATACACTGACACTGAGTTGACGATGATCGGATAAACGCTGTTGGAGGAGTTTGTTCAAATAGCTAACCTGTGAAAGAGGAATTTCAGCCATTTTTGTTGCATTAAAATAAATATGGCGGACTTCCTGTTTGGTTATGACGATGGGGGTCAGAGGCTTTTATGTAGCTCCTGACATGCTTAATGAGCATAAAAAATTGTGTGTATGTAGGACAAAAAAACCTCAATGGGGAGGCCTTTTTGAAAATTTCAAGGGGGCGCCACTGAGTCATGTAGCCACGCCTACTTATTAAAACAACATGACAAGTTAAATTTTTCTACTGGGATCATGTGTGTTGTGTTTGATGACTCTACGGCTATATTAAGCAGTGTCACAAACTACTTCCTGTTTGTGACGAACGTCCGTATGACCACGCCCTTTGAGGAAATAACGTGCAGAGCACAACGAGAGATCTTCAACATGTCGAGAACACACTGACATTCTCATTGCATCAATGGGATAATTGCTTTTGGAGGAGTTCGTTCAAATAACTGTGAAACGCGAATTTTCGCCATTGAAAAAAAATATGCCGGACTTCCTGTTTGGTTTTGACTATGGGTGTAAGAGGATTTTATGTGAGATCTCGCATGCTTAATGTGTATAAAAATTTTCATGCACGTACGACGAAAAAACGTCAATGGGGAGGCCCTTTTGAAAATTTGAAGGGGGCGCCACTGAGTCATCTTGCGAAAAAATTTTACGAAATGACGAGAATATCAAATTTTTCGCCAGACCCGATGATGTTGGAGATTTTGATGAGTTTTCATTCATGTTCAAGCCGTCAAAAGTGGCTCCAAAGAGGAAGAAGAAAAAAGAAAACGACAAAAATAATCATTTGAAAAACAATAGGGTCCTTCGCACTGGTCAGTGCTTCGGTCCCTAATAAAGAAGCTCCCTTTAGATAACCTGATCAGAATAAGAGGAGATGAGCTTGGTGGTAGTAGAAAACGTAGCTCTTAGGTTTAGGGTTTTAATGAGGGCGCTGTCTGCTGTAGCCCAACAAATGAAAACAAGTAGAGAGGAAAAACAAACAAATAGAGCAAAGACGACATCCAATTAACAGACGTCTCATCACTGGAGTCATTATTTTACTGAGTTGAAGTCCCTCGTCTCTCCCTTACGATGTCTCTGAGATATCCAGGAGAAAGCTGCAGCTGACCCGCTTGGAGATTCTGTTTGTGCTGGAACTTGTCTTTTTTTTTCCCTTGTCAGAGGTGATCTCTAAACCTCTGAAAGTGATGGGAGGGAAAATGAATATACAGAGGAGAGAGTGTGTGTGTGTGTGTGTGTGTGTGTGTGTGTGTGTGTGTGTGTGTGTGTGTGTGCATAAATGTGTGCTTGTGCACAATAATGTGCATGCAAAAAAAATCCCCTTTTGTTTTTCTCAAGCGGCCACAACTCGTCTGCCCAAAACAGTGAGACAGTTCGACATGGTGCCAGTGCAGTTTTTAAACTGTCTCAACATTAATGTAAGGGACATCATAATAATTTGTGTTATAAACTAATCTGCACTAGAAGAGAAAGGACAATGACAGTCCAGTATTTAAATATTTAAAAGAAATACCCTTGAGAATTGTCATTTTGGGGCGGCAGTAGATCAGTCCGTAGGGACTTGGGTCTCAATACGGACAAAAAATATGGAAGCTGTTCTGGCAGCTGGAGAGGTGCCAGACCACTGCTAAAGCACTGCTGAGGTGCCCTTGAGCAAGGCACCAAACCAGCACCAGCTCAGGGGGCAGCAGCCGCACTCTGACACCTCCCCATTAATGCACGTTCACAGGTCCTGCTCGTGCATGTGTGTGATTCGGGCCTGTGTGTGTGTGAAGCGTGACTCCAGAATAACAGAGTGCGAACCACAATTAATAAAGCATGTAAAATAAAATAAATAAAACTAATTATTTGCTCGTCTTTCCGCGCAGACTTAAAACCTGGTACACAGTTCCATCTGTTGTGAGATTCCATTTGAAACAGTTGAAGGTTGTTTTTTCTTTTTCTTTACCTTGATACTGGGCGCTGAAACCTCTCAGCTTGTGGTTACCGTCCGAGGTGAAGTGCAGTCGCAGCCAGTTCTTGCTGCTTATGATGGGGGAGGGGAGGTTGGGCCCAGTGAACCTGCGGACACAGAGAAGGAAAGTGGCTCCGATTATTAACATCTCAGCGCATCAAAAAAGGTGGAAACGATACGCGATGAACCCGGAGTGCGAGAGGATCACATCATGTGTGCATCCATTGTCTTTATCGGATGTAACTATTGGATTTCCCTTTCATCTTTTATGATCTGTATCAATGTAGCGCATGGGAAAGGACTGGGCTTTCGTGTGCTCCACTTTTGTACCGTAAAGCATTCACGTAATCCATCAGACTTCCAATAAAGTCAAGTCCAACGGCTGACAATATATCATAGCGGCTGACAGAAGCTGCCAGTCTTCTCGCTGATTGTCCTGTTTGTTTATGGTAATTGTGCTAATGTTTCAGAATTAATGTGGCCATGAATACAGGAAGCTAAAATGACTCCCCTCGAAGATCTATTAAAGGGAGGGTCTGGTACTCAGGGGGAAGTTTAATGTTAACGACTCTTAACCAAACTGTGATCCAATAAAAAAAAAATGAGAGCTGGAAAGAACAGCATTGGCATTTAGGGAAGAAAAAAAAATAGTAGAACAGTCGGTTTATTGCTTTGAAAATGCAAAAGTGAATTATACTTTGCAAACACTTATATTGCCTCCTGATCTGTATGCTAATGGGGCTGTTGCTTACTGGGCACTTCAGCAGTTGTTAAAGCCAAAGTCATTTGGGAATGCATTAAGTTTTATCTTGAGACACACTAAGTGCACACGCACACACACGCACACACGTGCACACACACGCACACGTTTACACTCAAAAGTGCATGAATTTCAAATCTCCATCTGTGATTACGTTTCCTCACCATGTCCACCTCATCTCCCACACCTCCACATCTGCTGCATCAACCACAGAGGTACTTCACTTCCCACCTCTTATTTAATAGCGTTGCAAAATAGAACAGGCAGAAATGGGAAATGCAAATCAAAGAATTGAATAAATGAAAGGAAATTAAAAGATGTACAACATATGCTTGAACTGCAGGACTGCTGTCCTTGACTGAAGGAACGTTTTTTTTTTTTTTTTTGTCTTCTAACGCCACGGAACGAAAGACTTAAGCTCCAACCAGAAGACGGAAATGATTGACTGCACCAGAAAGCTCTCTTAGGATCAATTAACAAAAAAAACAAACAAAAACATTTTTCAGGATGTATACAGAACAGCTTTGCTTCAAATAGTCATTTAGCTCCGGCTGCAGAGGGACAACAGCCTCACGATGCGGGAGCTCATATTTTGATTTATTCAGAAGACAATTCACCTCAAGGGTCACACAGAGACGCAGGAAGAGTTTTGGGCAGCAGGCGGGACAAACCACAGCGGAGAAATGAGACGATAACAAAGACAGATTGGGTATGACATCATCAGTGATTCTGCAGCCGCACTGCAAGCAAAGAGCGAAACAATGGAGCAAAGAGGAGAACATAATGTGCAACTGATGAAATTCTACGTGTGCGCTGCTCGTTAAAGCTTTTTGTTGGCGCGTAGCTCTTCCTCCCACTTATGTCAGCAAAACCTCGACCTCAACCCCCTTGGTTAAGAGAAAGGAGGCTTCTATATTACAATCAAAGCAGAAATGCAAATCCAAAAAGGTCAGGGGTAAACCCTGTTATAAAAAAAAAAAAAAAGGTGAGTGAGCGTGAAGGTGTGTGTCTGTGTTGGTCGCTTTGTGTGCACTCAATGATTTTTTTTTTTTTAGCCAGAGGAGACACTGACCTGGGCTTTTAAAGGAGGGAAATTCACGTTTGTATGCAGATATTTTAAACTGTCCTATCCATTCACTGGAAAACAAAAACAAAAAAATCGGGTTATTTAAATTCCTTCATCATTTCCTCTTCTTTGACTTTCTAACAACGCTACAGACTGAATGTGAGCGTTTGAAACACAGCATTATGTCACTGATTGACCTGCGTTTGTTTCCTTCACGTGTGTTCATGCGTGGCGCTGCTAATTAATGGAATATTAAAAGTAAGACACTGGCCTTCGTTTACAAGTTGCAGGGCTGACGTGAGCTGGCATACCTCGGGAGGTTTGTGATCACTTCAGAGAAAGAGAAGGATGAGGCATTAAGAGGGCCTTTGTGTCGTTTTGGCTCCTGCGCGGCGCTGTACTATAGGACGAGTGAGGACTAGGGCGAATGCCAGAATCACCTTTGGCTCATAAAAAAGAAGACAGCTTAAATTCTTGGGAGTAAATGTCACTCTGACAAATCCCAGAATACGATTGGCTGGAGCTCCTTGGTGCACATGCAACACCAGGAGCCGAGATGTGAACGCAAACTGCTCCGTTCAGTTGCGTGGAGTTTCTCCTCTTTCACCACAGGGACGAGTTCAAGCTACGCTTCGGATTCATCAACTTTGATTTAACGCACAACAAACAAACGCGCTGGCTTCACTGATAAGGAACTCAAGGATATTTGCTAAGAATGAGGCGTTTTACACTGAATTTACACAACACTGGATGAGGGATGAACAGATCAGCTGAAATATCAAGTTGACCCAAAGTAACCTCTCTTCCCTTTCCCCGTTCCTGTGTACACTTTGTTTTCTCTCTCTCTCTTTTTTGCTGAGAAACATTAAAGTTTAAGAATGAAAGTGACCGCGGGGAGCAACAGAAAAAAGTCCTGAGCTGGCTGATGGAGGTCTCCTGAAGGGTGTTGAGGCAACTTTCTACGGTTCCTTTTTTTCCCTTCACCTCACTCCTTGTTGTATCCCTCTCTCTTTCTCCCTCCGTCTCGGCTTGACCATATTCGGTTTTATGCGGAATTGTCTTGAGAGTGCAGTGTTAAATCAGTTTCCATTTCCAGTCCCCAAAGCTCCCCTCAGTCTGAGTCAGACTTTTTGATGATTGTCCAAGAAAATGTGGTTTGGGGGCGAGCCAAGGTGATGGAGGCAGCCAGTGGTGATCTTGACACAGGGGGACTGAGCTGTGAAGCACACACTGACACGCAGACTTACTTTGCACTGCTGCAGATCTTTCCATATACATTGGATTTTAGCAACTTTAAGAAAAGATCAGGAACAGTTTATTTATTTTACACACCAGGTGGTAGTTACATAAAGTGAGAACAGACATAACATAGGGTAAAGAAAGTGGGGGAATTACAGTTGGGGGAGGGATAAGAACAGGGGGAAAACAGAATATTACTATTAATGATAATAATGGAAATTGTAAAACAAAACAAATAAAACATTAACAAAGCAACAAGAAAAAAAAAGGAAAAAAAGATCAGGAACAGTTAATTGTTAAACAATCCAAAATGCTAATCTCACGATCAGATTGTGATTGAAGGAAACGTCAAGGAAATGTCAAAAGTCAATTGACATAACAGCAGCACTGAGATATTTTCCATAATGATGTGTTCACTCATTTAATTGTAAATGCCCTTCATGATTTTGCACAAAGGTCGTCGTCGTCAAATAATTCAGCAACCTTTCCCGGCTAAATTGATCTTTCTCTCCTTTATAGTCACCATTTCATGTCATCTGGTTTTTCTTCAAGGGGCAAGGTGTCAAATTACTTGGTGCATAATCAGCGATGGGCGGGGTTTAGGTGTCAGAGGTGACCAGCTCCACATTAGGATCAAACGCTTCAAATTACTGCTTAGCACATGAATTCAATGAGATCCGGCGTCTGAGTCCGTGCGTGGGTGCTCGGCGGTGGAGAGACGGCCCCCGATTCCCGGACGGAGAAACGTTCCGAGTTAATTTGCAGCTCCGCTCCGTCTGATCAATCAGAGCGCTGCTCTGTATGCAGGTCCACGGTGGCTACAGCAAGACCGGAGGTCGCCGTGACTTTAAAGCCAAACTTTTCAGCATGTTAATGAGGGGATGGGAGTTATAGCGAGGGCTGCGCCATCCAGATGTACATCCCAAGACACTCGCGCATCATCGGCAAGTGGTTACACTCAAACCTGGTCCTCTCTCTTTCCCTCTCTGTCACACACACACACAGAGTTAAAAACCCAATCAGTGTAGAAGACCCTTCAGCCCAGAATGGGAGTATTTGAGTGCTGGCAGAGTTGTAGCTGTGACCTTCAGATGTAGTTGAGCCCAGACGTACACGGGGGGTTTAAACACACAGCTCCCAACAACATAGAAACCACAACACTGTACAACATTCATATCTTCAAACAGCAACCACCCAGGCACTAAAAACACCAACCTGGCTTTATAACCTAAAGTATTAAGAGGGGGGGGGGGGGGGGGGGGGGGGTCGTGGGTCTGTGCTGATGTCCTGAGAAGAAAAATAAGGAGTTGCAGAGGAGGTTCAAACCTGCAGACCCATCAGAAAAAAACAAAAAAAACAAAACATGTCTGTTCCTCTTCCTCTTCTGCCATCATGTATTATTCATGCTCAGACCTCTGGCCCCCATCAGAAGGCCTTGTTAAATCTTCGGAGAGATTCATTTCTTCCTCCTACTACAACTTATTTTATGCCCTCCCAAAAGCATATAATGCAGACACTTATTGAAGGGAATTTCCTTTTAGGGAAAAAAAAAAAAAAAAACAACACGCTTGCCTTCATCTTGACTTCCCTCCCCCCCTTTCTTTTCTTTAAGCCTGTATTAAAGTGTTCTGCAAATATACACCTGTCTGACTCTCGGTTAAGACAGTGACAGGACACGAGACGTTCAAATCCAGCAGAAATCTAGAAGTTACAACTTTTTTTCCCTTTTTTTTTTCGCTATGTTCCGACAACCTATGATGAGTTGTCAGGCACATATTTCCTCCCGGATCTCGACTCTAGATTCAACGTTGAAAGGTGGGAGACATTGGGAGAGTTGCTGTGCTGATAAAAGCGCGAGCTGATTTCTCT